>NC_134761.1:11200000-11800000 GCF_050436995.1 Anticarsia gemmatalis
AGGACCTTATGAGCTGTACAGAAAACGCTATACACGTAGCTGAATACTGGGCTGGCAGTGTATAGCGAGACAGAAAGTGTTATACACTATTTTAAATTAATATTATAATTTGTTTGCCATCGACACGCTAAGAAGAAGAAGATTTCAATACGAGGTCACACAAGTGACACATCGCACGGATATATCTTGAGATATTCTGAAGGATATTTTTGACGTAAAGCAATAAATATTTAAGGACAATGGTATTAATTTTAGTCTTTATATTGTTATTGTTGTTTTAGTTTGACCATCCGTATGAACGAGTTATCAAGTCAAAGAATCATGACTAATCTTGCAAAAGACTTAAGATAAAAAAATTGAAACATATTTCAGCAGGCTTTGTAAACTGAACTAAAGCCTCAAGCAAACCGTCAAAATGATCAATACTGCATACGTTTTAAGCAATTATTCATGAGCTATGATTCAGTCATTCGACAGCATTTTTCTGAAATCTGGCCAAATTGCGGAGACCATAAAAAATTGATCATCAGAGAAAATCTAAATAATTATAATAATTTTCGTGATACAAACAGTGAGACATATTTTTAAGCCCCTTAAATCAACTGACGCAGGAATGACGTGATAGAATAATATTATTATATAGCTATGTACGTCACTCATGAAGTCATAAGATTATTGACAGCAAATGTGTCATAGATCGACTACGTCACTGATGAAATGATGACTATGATGCTACACTTACGCATTAAATATTACCACAAATTATAATGAGCAAAAAGTTTTTTACATGTTACCTACTGTTCCACTACTAGGCAAAGATCTCCTTCCGAACGAAGGAGGGGTTATAGAGCTTGAGCCCGCTACGATCACTAAGAGCGAGTTAGGAGACTATAAAAAAATAGAAAACCAAATTATGCCTTATTTATAAGTAAGTTTTAAAAACATAGTAAAGGGTAAGCTGATGTAAATATCGTACTTCTATTGTTTATTTTTCCCCAATCACTCAACATCCCTAAGAGTGAGAGAGATTTACGAATTTTTGGTACTTATTAGCTGATAGTTTTTCTGTTAACAATAGTAATTCTTTAGTTCATAATTGCTATCAAAGCCATGGTTTACTCATTTGGATTATTTTTTATTAGTTTACTTTTTTAGGAAACTCATAATCACATATACATACTAGTATTCGTTCAGTCTAGGCTATGTCATAAATTCTTAAAATATTAAGTACTGGAAAATCCTTCCATCTTGACCGACATTGGTCTTGACTTACAAATTGTGGTTTTCCTTGTACCTCGAGTTAATTCCTTATTTTGTAGGAAAAGTTATTAATACGTATCTTCTTATAATGTGACTAAAGTTGGGTAATTTCCCTAAAGTATGATTTTACAGCGTGTCCTTAGAAACGCCATCTTATTTCATCTTAATTTTAATGAATAATTAATATTTAGAATGTTTGCTAAATACCTAAAAACATATGTAGAGAAATATATTTTTTATAGTTACCATTGCCTATATTAAATCAAATCAAATATAACCTCAAAATTGCACAACATTACACCACAAACTGAAAAAAATCGAACAAATAATTTCCCGTAAACCAATCACTTAACATTAAAAACCTTTCAGTTGAAAACAACAGATTTTTTCAATGCACACATCGGGTGCACTGAACATAGTGTTATTCACTCGAACATCGAACCCGTGTCCTTGGCCCCAACGAGCCTACGCTGTAAACCAGTGTGTAAATTCACTGGATAGGCCTGTGATTTTTTGTTTTGTATGTGATTGATGTTTGTATGTAGTAATGCAAATGGTTATGGATGTATAGGATGCGATTTGTGAGGAAAAGATTATTAGGTATAGAGTTATAAGTTTTTAATTAATTATTTTAAAATGAAGACTTTTTCATTTTGAGTTCTGATTAGTTATAAAGTTCGTTTAGTGCATATTATTATGATTTTTTTTCTTTTTTTATATCTTTTAAGGTAATCCAAATTAATACTTGTTTTAACGTTTAAATTTTCGTTTCAGAGCTGTTCACGAGGGCTCGAGTTTGATTTCTTGGTTGCAAAAAGTGCTATTGATATTTTCTAATTTATATTAGAATATTTTCTATAGTGGCCCGAAGTGTCTGAAGTTCGGCTATACAGCAGAAGTTTCATGCTTGGCAATAGGCTCACTTGGTTAAGGGCAAAACATGGGTGCTATTTCTGCTTACTATTTCGATCATACCAGGCGTGATGTTGTTTTTTAACTCTTTATTAATTTACAAAAGGGTTTTTGAACACAGGGACATGCCCATGTATGTTTGTATGTATGTAAAGTATTCTGAATCAATGACATTTCAAGTAATTCCTACATCATGGTACAAGTTAAGGGTACCTATCTGAGTGGAAGCACAATAATCGCGTATGTGTACTGCCTGTGCGGTTAATATTCTACACTAGTTGACGCGTGTAGTTTTATTTGCTAGACGAGTGGGCCTATTTTAATAGTTAATAATATGAAACAAGCCCTCTCCTATCTGTCTGTCTGTTTATAATAAACTACATACATACTATCACGCCTGTGACACTTGAAGGTGCAGGCAGAGGTATAAGAAATACACCCGCATTTTGCAATAAGAAATGTTAGTCTCATTTAATAGAGGGCGCATTGTCCAACTCTAAGCTACTTTAAAGTTTCTGCCACTGCTGGGCAAGAGTCTCCATGCAAACGAGGGAGAATTCAGCCTTGAGTCCACCACGCTGGCCAAATGCGTGTTTGCGACTACAGAGGAATAATGCAATACAAATTAGGAAGAAAAAATATTTGGTCCGACTTGGGCATCGATCCTAGAACCCTATAGTGAACATTCGTATGCACTGTAATAACATTTTGAGTTTACCTCTGAAGAAGAAGCCTACAATGCATTATTCTGTACTATTGTAATTTATTACAGTGCAATATGATTGACTGTTAAGTTATTTCTGTGTCAGTTGTAATAAGATGATGTCATTATACTATGTAGAGGTAGAATGTACATCTGTCTATGTCACGAACATTAAAAGAATCACTGTTATCCTTATTGAAGACTAACTTTTGGTCGCTATTTCATTCGCGGGAAAAGAGTTCCCAGAGCAAAAAGTAACCATGGCGTATGTTCTAATCATGGTGGTAAATACCCCTATGAGGCTCTATGTGGGAATACATTAATTATGTGTGTGCCATATTTCATAGAAATCTGTTCGGTAGTTTGTGAGTAACAAGTAACCGTACATCCATCCTCAAATTATAAGATGTATGGATGTGAATGATACAAAAAAAGTTGAAGCGATTGTAGCTTGGGGCGTTCTTCAGTCTCTGCCTACCTCCGAGGGAAAAAGACGTGAATTTATGTATAAGGTATATAAGTAAATGAATCGGTACAAAGCTACCTGCTTATAAAACAGACTCCGTAGCAAACAAAATATGTAAATCGCACGCAAACCCAGGTATCAAACTAGTTACATAACGATCCGTTCTCATTTCAAGGTTGCGGAGATTGGGCGGGACATACAGATAGACAGGAACGAGTCAGAGAACAGGTCACGACATGTTTGTGATATTTACACTTGTCGAGAATTGTACGAGTTATTTGTTATATATTGTATTATAATTATATTGAAATGTCATTTTAATTTGCGACCACCTGTTAGGGGGAAAAAGCTGTAAATGATAGTATAGGTGTCGTCAAACGACTTGAACGATTTCTTTTTCACTTTTTCTAGTCTTATTGCTGGGCAGGAGTCTCTTACCGAACGAGAAAGGAGTTAAACCTGCAGTCCACCTTGCTGTGCGAGTGCCATGATTTTTAGATCTGAATGGAAAGGATTGCAGGGTGCAACAGCGAAGGCTATTGCGTTTCGATCGCCAGGTTCAATATGTTTATTGACTGTTGTCAATCAGTGTGAAAAGACTTTTGACATAGCTTAACGACTGTTAACGTAGAAGACAACAAGAACGACCAACTTATTAGTACTCTTCAAAGCATTGTAACGTTTATTTCAAAAACCACTAAATGGCCACCCATCCATGGAACAACCGTGGCAAGAGTTGCTTAACCTAAAGATAGTTTACCGGTGAGCGCACTTTGCTATGAAGAACTTAGACCAGAATAAAATGTGTTACTACTCTTAACTCGATTACTATTTAACAATTATCACAAGCTTCAAAGTACTACATTTAATTCAATATTTCTTCACAAAATAACACTTAAAATGCATCATCTTGAAGCAAGGGCCATCGGCACCACATCGGCTAACAGAACGTTTAGCAATCTACGATTACTGAGCTGATATTATCTTAGCACGATTAATGGCTAGCCCTTTATCCAATGTCGATAACCGTGGCAAAACGAAACCAACCAAAAATAGAAAAATAACCTCTAACTTCATACACATAAGGTTAGTTTTCCATCGCAGCAAAATTCACTTCGAATATATTTTTTCAATCTTTCAATTTTGATTTTTGTAGCTTGAGGGATAAGGTTTATTTTGATTTGTACATTGATTTCTAAATAATAGGCTATGTGCATGGCCAGTTGTAAGTCCTCAGGGGACAATAGGTAGGTCTGCAACAAATATATCTTGGAAACGAGACAATTTAAGGTATAAGTGGAATATTAAACGGTAGGAAGTGTTTATAGTGAAGTTTGACAGGTAATAAATTAAATTGATTAAGTTTCCAAGGTTTCAAGGCCAGTATAAAGAGATACAAACATACATACATAAATACATAAATACATACATACATACATACATACATACATACATACATACATACATACATACATACATACATACATACATACATACAAAGACATAGAATTACGACTTTTTCCCATAGGGTTAGCTAGACCAAAGAATGCCACATAAGACAATCCTTACAGACTTCCCTCGCCTTTTTCTTAAAACAATCATAACGTATAGATTTAACGCATAGGTAAATTATAAGTTTTAAACTGCCGCATTGTATGTCCATTAATGACTTAAAGAAGTCCGACAAAATAGAAAACGTCAAGTTCAAATTATTAGGTCGGGGAAAAAGTCTTTTCGCATTACAGTATGTATCAACTTGTAATAAAATCTTTTCTCTACACAAAAAAGCTCGATATTTGGGTACCTCACGAACTCACTGAAAGAAACCTAATGAACCGTGTACTCATTTGTGATTCTTGAAGCCAAAGAGATTTTATTACAAATTCATACATACTACATAATAATGCGATAAGAATTTTTCCACGACCTAATATAATATCAAAATCGATTCAAACGGTCTATTAAAATTATCCATATCAGCTATCAAACTTATGACACCTCATGCAATTCCGTAGAATGACGTTTCCTTTTCAATGCGCCACACACGACTAAATTAAATTACAAGTAGGTATTAATAATGTTAATGATTCATAGGTAATGAATAAGATATCCTGACCTTAAAAGTTCACTAAACTCTCAACTTAAAGATCAGGTATAATAAGTACCTAATAAAGATCGCCTTTTTTGGTCTCCAACAGAAACTTGAAAATTTATTTATAAGTTTATGCTTTAATAACAAGTTATATTATCTTTATGTACTACGAGTTATATTTTACTGAGGTCTCGAGTTTTATTCCCGGGTTTGTTCAAGAAAAGAAAGCTTTAGAATGTACAGAATATCTTTGTGAATTCGAGCCGCATCAAATGTTTTTGATTTTCAATTCTGAATAAGGAGGCTGCAAAAGCAGTCTGGAGTTTAAAAAGGTCTTTACAATTACTTAACAAAATAACATTAGATTAAAACTGTAATAGTAATAAAGCTTATTTTTAGTTTGGTAGGTTTGAAATGATGGAATACCACATAGGGTTTCCAAAAGCCAGGCCCCCAAGGTCTATAGAAATACCCGAAAATAAAAGATCTTTTGTATGTCTGCCAAAAAGCCATATTTTTGAATTGAAACCAATTTTAAACCGCGTGTAATTCTAAAGAGAATAAACTGTTCATCAAAACACCATACTCTGAGGCGAAAGTTTTAAAGCCCACCCATTAAAATCTATTCGATATAAAATCAATGTGCCTAGGTGTACCTGGATCTTAAAACGTCTATTCAACTGCTAAGCCCCTTAAAAGTTGGTCGTTATGAAACTTTCCAATCAAATTTCAGTATAAGCTAATTGAAGTTTCGACTGAAACTTGAAAACTTTAATGCTAGTTAATAATTTTTATAATAGCTTCATAAAATTAAAGGTGATATTGAAATTATGAGTTTGGGGAAAGTTGGGTTTTTATTGTTTTTTCTTTTTGACAGTTTCTTCATACATAACCTGTCAAAAACGTCAAAAATTGTCTACGTTTAGGGTTCTCAGACGATAGGGAAATTGGTTTCAGGTTCTACTCAAGTGGTTGCAGGTTCGAACCCGAGGCAGCACACCAATGACTTTTCGAAGTTATGTGTGTATTAGAAATAATTATCACATGCTCCAACGGTGAAGGAAAACATCGTGAGGAAACCTTGCATGCCTAAAATTTGTTTAATACATTTATTGAGGGCATGCAAAGTCCCCAACCCGCACTTGGCCAGCGTGGTGGACTCAAGGCCTAACCCCTCCCTCATTACGTAAGGAGACCCTTGCCCAGCAGTGGGACAGTAATGGGAAAAATTTATTTTTTTTATTTTTTATGATATACAAAAATATATTATTATAGCTCAAATATTTCACATGGCCTGA
The DNA here is from genome assembly GCF_050436995.1 of Anticarsia gemmatalis. Lineage (NCBI taxonomy): Eukaryota > Metazoa > Arthropoda > Insecta > Lepidoptera > Erebidae > Anticarsia > Anticarsia gemmatalis. The sequence goes on from NC_134761.1 coordinate 11,206,732, forward strand.
AATGTGTTATGGACTACAATGGCTTACACGACTTTTTTCAACGGTATAAAGCGCCGTACCGAATTATGGACCTATACTCAGCAGTAAGTAGCAGAGCATGAAATACATAGACAGATAGAACAATAAAATAAATAAACACATACTAGTACATTATTACATACATACATACATACATAAAATTACATCTATTATACTCAAGGGATAAGCAGAGGTGTTCACACACCCTCGTTTCGCTTTTAACAATACTAACACATAAGAAGAATAGGTTTAGTTAATAATACTTTTTATAAAGTTTTGTAAAAGCACACTTCCAGGTACCCTGACTTTATACTTTCAACTTTTCGAAAATAAAACTCATCCAGTTTTTTATCTTCGACAAAAAAATCTACAGGTTGATCCTTTTCCCGCGAGCGTCCAATAATGCGATTTCAATGTACCAACTAATTGCGTCCAGCACTGCTGATGTTCTATCCCACTGTGTTATACAGGGTGCGGTTTCATTAATTGTTAAATTATGTTTATTTTTGACTGTGGTATCCCGTTTCCAGTAATGTGCAGTCACAATTTGCGGAATAATAGGTATGCTGTGATAATGCGTAAATAATGTATTTAGAGGGTTTCTTATAACTTAAACTTAATTCTTTTTGAAATTCCTTTATTTTTTGTTCCAATAATATATTATAGTGGACATTCACGGCGTGTTTTTACAGCAAAATAGCAAAAATTTATTATGGAGTTAAGATTTCACCATGGAGAAATAAATACACTATCTACACTATAATTTGCTCACATTTTTTACTATATAGAATTATAGAATTATCAACATAATATTTAAAATATTCCACAATTTTATCTCTAAATTCTTCTAAAAATCTTTATTATTTCCACATTTATACTTAACTTAAGTAATTTGAACCACAGTTTATCAACCTCTATCACCAAAGTAAAGCAATCACTATCCCATCAAATAAACCTCCAATCTCTTAACTCGGACAAATAAACACAAAAGCACTTTTCCCAACACCCTGTAGGTGGCGCCACCTGCGACAATGGACGGAAGAAAAACAAACCCCATGTCAATGGCGAGATGAAACTACGAATAAACCTATTTGATGAGTCAATATAATAAGTTACTTTATGAATTGGTTATCTTTTAGTCAATATTTCGAATAGTTATTAGGACTATGAATTATTTTATCTTATGAACTGCCCTTGACCAATGTGGACTCTATGTTAAATCTTAGCTATCCAAATATTTTTGAGGTAAAATGTGTGTTTGGGATAATATTAATGTTAAAATAAACGTCAGTCGTAATATACTATAATGTATAAAAAACATGCCATGTAAAAGTTCAAAAGTATTTTTTTTGTTTTTCCTATTGTCTATTTGTCCCTCAGTCCCTAATACTATAAATTACATATATACTACTACTACTATACTAATAAATTACATTTTGGGTACGTGCAACTTACAGTTTTTTTAAGACCATATCTTAATAATTGAAATCGTAGTCCAAGATAGAAATCCATAGAGCTACAATACCACAAAACAAATACCCTTTGAAACAAATTCTATAAAAAAACGATAAAATAAGAAAACCAGCTAATACTTCCCAACACTGCAACATAAAACCATAATAGTTTTTAACGCGAAACAATAATCTTTTAATAACATTAAAACATCAATGGAGTGCTCAACATCTTTCTTAGAAAGACTAACTTTTTAAATCCATCTTCCATATACCGCACATACAAATTTCAACTCTACACTATGGAAATAAAGTCCAAATTCAAACAAAAAAATCTGAACTTTTTTCAAGACATCTTTGTTGACCTGCATTATAATATGAACTTTATTTATCAAGTGTTCAGGTTCATTTTTGTATAAGCGTTTGTAAGGAAGACCGTGTCATCTGATTATCAATTTTCAGTAGTTCCATGAAACGGCGATTTCCGATGTAATTTTCTATGAATAGATTATAATAATATTGTAATATTTTGATTCGGTTGGCTTTTGTTGATTGAAACATGGTTTGATTTAAATTTGTTTGTTTGTTAATCTGTTTCGAGAAGCTTACGCAAAATGACGCTTAAAAAGAGACGAGATAATTTTTTGAGTTTTATTGTATTTCGTCCATTTTGTATTTTTCGTTAGGTGTAAATATAAAAAATTAATTATTATTAAAAGCTTTGATTTGCAGTTTAAATATATTTTTTCTGTTGCTTGAAAGACTTCTAAATTGATATAATTGAGTGCATGATCATTTTGTTCGATTAAGTTTTTATAAAAGCTTGTTACTTTAACCTTACCGTTGCCGTGTAGAACCAACAATCTACAAAATTTTATTTTATATAATATTATTTCATCAAACGTATAATTTCGACATACTTTTTAATTTTTTACTCTAAAACAGTACTAAATTAACTACGTTAGTACCTCGCAATGAACGATTAACTTAACCTAATACAAGTTGACAAAGGTGAACGTGCTAGATAAGGCGAATTAAAAATAAAATAATAAATGTCTCAACTTTCAAGATAATACAATATATCATTATCTTATCAAAGGAAATCTCTTATAAATATTATTGTTTGCCGCAGTATGACATTGTGTTCAAGTTCTATGAACTGACCTGTACAATATTATAGATGTTAACTTTTTATTGTTTTTGTTTTGGCAACGGCCTGTATGTGGATTATTTTAGTGATTTTATATAGGACTAGCTGACCCGCGCAACTTCGCTTGCGTCACATAAGAGAATCATAATTTTCCCCGTTTTTGTAACATTTTTCACTGGTACTCTGCTCCTATTGGTCGTAGCGTGATGATATGTGGCCTATAGCCTTCCTCGATATATGGGCTATCTAACACTGAAAGAATTTTTCAAATCGGACCAGTAGTTCCCGAGATTAGCGCGTTCAAACAAACAAACAAACAAACAAACTCTTCAGCTTTATTATATTAGTATAGATGTGGTTTTTACTTTTATTTTGCTTTTGGCTTAATGATAAAGATGGTTCGTATATCGCAGTAGCTAAGATCTGTATTTTGCTTTTCAGGCGAGGGGAGTTGCAGGTTCGATGCTTCTACACAGCATTAAAAAAAAATCTAATTTTGGGTTGACCTGTAGTATATACCTACGTCTGTTTGTTTGTTCTTTTTGTAAAAGTTTAGTGCTTTTACTACTAAAAATAATTGCTAGCCGTTTTATTTCATATTTTCAAAGTAACCAACTGTTAGTTATACTTATGATGGTATTTTTCCCGTTTACCTTTTTTAATTTCATTAGTGCGTGTCAGATAAAAATAAAATTGTCTTTTTCGTACTCTATTATTATTTGAAGTAATTATTACCAATGCAGATAATTATCACATAATAGAACGTAAATAAAATAGTCATTACTAACTACTAATTCAAACATCAACTTAATCCTCAATTTAGCAACAAAAGCCTTACAAACCGCTTTAATAAACCAAATTAAATTCAAATTAAATATTCAATTACACGAACAATTGTTGGGGTACCGGAGACAATTAATGGAAGTTAGTCAATCAGCCATCTTACTCAACAAATGGTACATTATGTAGATAGCATCGGGCCCTGCAATTACTGCACAGGCTACTGACAAATGAATACCACAAATAGATTTTATATCTTAAATGTTTGGTGCAGATTATAAGCTTTTGGATATTTTATTGCGGAAGTTAACGTTGCTAAATTATTCTTTTTTTGACATCAATAATACATACGTCAAAGCCAAATAAGCAAAAGCTTTACGGTAAGGCGAAACTTACTTGTTTTTGGCCTAAAACAAAATGTCTTTGGCAAATTATATTATTTCAGCAGTATTACATTCAAGCCGAAGACACACAATCAAAATACATGGTTTAAACTTAAAGTTACCACAACAATTTTTTTTTGATAAAAAGAAATTGTGTTAATATTTAGATTTCTGTTTTGCATGTTTACATTTACATCTTGTTATTGTTACAAAAGTAAATGTAAAATAGTTCCTTCTTCTTTCTTTCAAAATCGCTCCCCGCTTTCCGCTATCACCTACAACTTGCCCACACCACATTTACTAGCAATAAATATTTATCGTTCCGTCGGGATTAAGACGAAACAAAAATATTGTTTCAATACACCAAGAGTCCATAGTATGGTCACTTCAAACACCATTGTTTAAAACAAGTGGTCCAGTATTCTTTTCATGTCCAATCTTGGTTTTAATGAACTATTAAAACAGTTTCTGTGAAGAAATGGGGACACACGAATTATTGGAGGTTTCTAAAGTCTTTTACGATATTCGTTTGGTATTTATAGTTGAATATTTTGCGTGTAGTACTTATGTATTGAGAGTTAAGGAGAAACTGAGAGTTAATTGTGATCTTTAAAAGTTGGTGAGTTAATCTAGTTAAATCGTTTATTCATTTAGGTCAAATGCTGACGCTTATTATAGTCAATGATACACAGAGTATTTACCGCCAGCTCGAAAGGCAGGGTCAATGAGAAGAGCTAGCAAGAAACTCACGGCTACATCCGACTTTATAAACTTGTCCAATTTTACGTTGCTTATTTTAGTAGCTACTGGTTAGTAAACGATCAAAGAATACGACTATTATTATACAAATTTATTTGAAATAAGCCCAAAAGTTGTGCAAATAATATTTATGTATTTAAACATAAAACGTAGAAGCAATATCAATAAACTTACAAATCAGACCTTACAAAAACATGTTTATTATGAAAACATAATTGCAATACAAATGGAAACAATTCTATTATCTAACCGGTTCAAACTGCTCTATATCTATCGGGACTGGTTTGAACCGGTTTTGCAAATGGCGCGAAAAACTCTTGTGCTGTTCGTGCTTTTGTTTGCACAGATGCTTTTAATGGCGATTGTGTTGGGTCAATGTTTCTTTTATACTTGTTAAATGGTAGTCTATTTTAAGTTATATTGATGAGTAATTAGGAATTTGGTGAAGTTGTGTCTAACACGATAATTATAACTTTAGAATTGTCCTACTTTTACTACTTAAATTTAGAAATACTCCTTCTACGACATGCACCATAAGTTGTGTATTTTGATTCCCATTCGAAATAAAAATGCATAACGATGTAGCTCAAGAAATTATTCCAGCCGTGTATTGTTTGTGCGTTTTTGAGTGCCGTGACAAAATTAGGTTAGAGATCAAAAGTTTATCTTAAAAACAGTATTAATTTTTTTTTCGGGCGGCCTATAAACTTGTCCGAAATGTTCTCGTTTCATTAGAAAAATAAAAAGAAGCTATGTTCTTCAACATAGAATTTTTTTTTTGGATTTGTTTAAATCACATGCTCCTGTTAGTTATCTAAATTAAATATTGCTCTAATCTTAAGATTTCCAAACACCTGAGGTCAGTAACCCACTTTCACTTAGGTCCAAATCAAATTATTCAATAGTGTCTTCAAAACCGAGCCTTAATTGGCAAAGTGGCCACGTATTTCGGTTCCTTGAAACAATTATCTGGACAATAAGGAACACCTGATTCGATAAATAAATCTTCTTCTCAAACAAAGGGAGAAGCATGGTGTATTGGGTATTAGGGGGTTCTGGACCCCGAAATCTTGAAGACAAATGAAGGGTGTAAGTGCAATTTAAGGGATGTTAGATAAAAGGTTGTATGGAGTCGGTCCATTATTTGAGGCAGCTCTGAGATGCCGTTCATATGTAGGTACCATTACTGAGGTATGTACTATTACTGATTAAGAAACGGTTAAAGCTAAGGTTGCACTTGATTATAAAGATTCCTTCTGTTATGTGTTAAGATGTCAATAGATGCAAATTCTACTCAGAAAATAAAAACATTTTCTTTTGTAAATTTCGATTGTATGAAAGTTTATGTCCGTTACGACTTGTTAAAAAAAATCTAATAAAGGTCATTTAGAAAATAAAGTGTATTCAAAAATATATTCTTCATTTTAATTCCTTGATAGACACTTTAAACTTTTCAGAAGCAATTGCTACAATGATACCAAAATAATGAACTCAAAAAACTGACTCCATCCAACAAGAATGTTGAACATTTCTCAAAACAAAAAACTCAAGCAATATAGTTCTCGTCTGTAGTTTTATGAATAACAAATGTGGCTGCATTTCTCTTTTCTTTAGACGTAATTTGAGCTGAAATACATTCTCAAAGAATATTATATTTATATTCAATTTCTTCAGTTGATGGAAAAGTCGGTTTTTTGTGTGGAGAGTAATTTGCAGCATCTGAACTTTGATGGATAAGAGGTTTTATGGTTGTTGTTTTCTGATAGATTTAGAAATAGCGTTGGATTCTATACGTTCCCTTAATGTGATTAGATCAGAACATATTGTTTTTTATATATTGTATTCTCTTTTAGAGATAATATGAAATTACTTTAACAACATAAAATAGTCATTAATTGGAAGCATAATCTTTCTGATATAATAAATACAAGAGTTCGTAAATCCAGATAAATAATTGTTACTTTGTCACGCAAAATCACGAAATTAAGTACGCAAATAGATTATAACCCGAATAAGCATATAGGATTTTATTAGTACTACTTACGTACTTTTACCCCTGTTTTTTCATGCAGGCAAAGACGCAGGCTGGAATTATATCATGTTATCGTATAACACGTGCAGACATAAAATATGATGAGTTAATTTAAAGCGAATATCAGATCTTATCATTTTTGCTGTCTTTTTCAACAGCAACTAGCAATATTGCTACTTTCTAAACTTTATAAATATTCAATTCCATTGCACTTTAGAGCAACATCTTTAAATATTTTCAAAAGAAATATCATTTTCAATTTGTTGTGTTCAAAGAAGGCTTTAGTCACAATTATCTGTCGACACCCAAAGTCCTAGAACAATCTTCTTTCTTAAGATAACCCGTATCTGTTATTCATTGAGAGAAATATTCTTTCTGGGAATTTGAAATAGCTAAGCTTGAGCTGCGTTTTACTTCATGTTTTATTCGAATTTCTTTGTAATGAAAATGAAACTTTTAAAATAAAAATATTTTTTAATTAAGGATATAATAATTATTCATGATACCAAAGCGAGTTTGTATGCTGCCAGTCCAAATTATCAATCTGTTTTTAAAACCTGAAATCATTTAACGATTACTGAATATAGGTAATATAATTTTAATATTTATCTTTTTACTTTGATTTGACTGTAACATGCTTTCAAGCAGACTTAAAATCGCATAACCAAACTCCGGGAAGTTAAGCTAAGCGACTTTTATCCCACATCTAAATGATACCATTATAAACGGATAAAAGTGTATTTACTACATTTTGGAACTTCCAAAAGGCTTAATTCGGTACACTTATTTTAGAAAAAAAAACTAATTTACAAATTATACACACATTTCTTCTTATAACAAAAACATTTTAAACCACGGAACCCTATCCGCGAATGAACTATCAGACTAAAGCCGTGAGATTATGCAGATCGGAGTAACGGATAGAAAAGTTGTCTGCTCATAAATTGTAAAGTTCCTTCAAGAGCCAACAGTCTAACCCGATACGGTAGATTACACATACTTTTACTTAGCTGCTGCTACTTTTTTGTATGTATGTTTGTTAAATATTTGAAGGTTTTAGGTTTAAGAAGGTTTGGAGGTTTGCTGTTTTGCAGCAAATGGATTAATTTAACAACCATCAGTGTCCAAAAAGTAATATTTAGAACCTAGGTATATTTTATATGCGACGGTCTTCTTTTTCTTACTTACGTAGTTAAATGATTTATTTTATAATAAATGTGGCACAAGAAGTGTTGTACCTACATTTTGTTGGTGGCAATGACCACCGCCATATATTTGTTTCATTTAAAAAAAAATATGTGGCCCAAAATACACGAAAGTAAATGTACGAAAGGATTTAAGGAGTAGTTGTTTGACCCTGGGTGTCCAACTATCATAGTAAATTCACATCAAATTATTTTCAGCGGTTTAGTCGTTAAGATGTACACACAAACATACAGACTTTAATTCCTAATAACTAACTACACGTTACAAACAAACTATTTAACTAACAATTAAATCAGTGCACACGTTGTCCCAGCATCTCATCTTGACATTCATCACAAGACAATGTTTGGTAGTAAAATAAAAACAACGTTATCGTACGTTCGTCGACGGTCGGTCTAGCAACGCGCACCTTGGCAGCCGATCGAGATAGCGGCTATCGGGCTACCTATCTTTGTAACTTATATATGGGGCAAGTGATAGGCGGGGGCGTGAGCGGGAATGTGCAAGATTGGCTTATCATTTCATTAAAAAGGCCATTATGAATACATATTATAGTAATTTTATAATATATAGTAATTTTACTGAGCTACAATAAAATTACGAAATCGTTATTTAAGCATGTAGTTTGCAGCCGAAAATGTAATACATAGTACATTAGTGGTTGTACCGGTTTGTACCATCAGGGTAAAACCACTTGCAACTTGTGTAACTTTAAACTTTAGCATCTCTAGCACATGAATATTATAAATGACTAATATTTAGTATAAAGTTACCATACTTAAAGAACTTTTTATAGGCTTTTAGAAGATGTACCTACGTTTGATGCTTAAAAATCTTGAAAACACAGAAATAATAAAATGAAATAATAGTCTTAGTTTTAATGGCAAAACTGACTGCGATTTAAAAGATTACTATCACGGCAACGAACTCTCGATCAATCGCTTACGCAAAGACCCCGCTACATCTTATAACTTAAACCGAGGCGGTAGCACAAGCGCTATCGTGCGTTGAACTTCGGTGAAGGACAGCAAGAAAGTGTGTTTATATGTACCACTATTGTAATCTTTTGTATGTATGATTGTATGTACAGTAATCTGTACGCTTTATTGTGCTGTCATATTGTTTAACTACGAGACACATCAAGATTTGACTTTTATTGCGTCAATTTTAAATTTATAAAAGAAGATTAATGAGTTATGTTTATTTTGATAAAGAAGCAAAAAGAGAATGCTTCGAGCTTATTTATAATAGATGTAATCGGTAGATGCATTCAAATAGTAATACAATAAAATATATTTATAAAGATTGAATCGTAATAAATTTTACAAGCATGCAATATCAATATGGGTTTTTTTAAATCAAGAAAGAATATATTTATCAAAATCTAGCATTTTCACAGATGTAACCTTAAATGTGTGAAATATTGCTTGGCAAACATTATTATAACCGAATAAGAGAGCCTTTATACAAAATTCTTAAGAAATAATAGAAAGCTCGGTTTATTAATGCTTTGCACAACTTGTAAATGACTTTAATGTTATTTAGCGTCTACTTGGAGTTGTAAAACTACAAAAATATGTATTTCACGTAACATTATGTACGTAACTTGTACCCAAGTCTGATTCGCGTAAACGACGCGTAAAATTCGCTTCAGGATTACGCGAAATTACGTCGTAAAGCAAAATTACGCGACAAACGGTCCTATGAACGATCGCGGGCTTCGTGGCCCGAATATATTTGTTGATGTGCCATAGTAAGATGTTTAAATGATTTTGATTACTTATAAATATGAAATACTAGCTGACCCGCGCAACTTCGCTTGCGTCACATAACAGAGAATGGGTCAGAATTTTTCACGCTTTTATAACACTTTTTACTGTTACTCTGTTACTCCTATTGGTAGCGTGATGATATAAAATATGCTCTTTTTCCCGAAAAATATTCTCAAAATTATTTATATCTCTTAATATAACGAAGTCGCGCTAAGGCATATCCGCCATTAAAACAGTTGCCATGACAACGGAATTATGTTAATTTAATGTCATTATAATATGATTATTCGCGACTTCGTTCGCCACCTGAATTTTCCCGGGAAATGCGTCATTTTCCCGGGGTAAAAAGTAGCCTATGTCCTTTCTCGGGTATCAAAATATGTCCATACCAAATTTCATGCAAATTGGTTCAGTAGTTTAGGCGTGATTGAGTAGCAGACAGACAGACAGACAGACAGACAGACAGACAGACAGACAGACAGACAGACAGACAGAGTTACTTTCGCATTTATAATATTAGTATGGATTGTGTCACTTTTACACAAATACAATAACTATCAAGTCAAAAAGATTTGCTCCAACTAGCCCTGAAACGACAATCTCAAATATAGGCTTCTAAGTGACTAACTAGATTTAGGGTGACTTCAAAAACCCTTACTCGTATGCGACTTACTTAATCACGGTAGTATAAAAAACTTGGTCAATTAATATCCACTTGAAACAATGTCCTTTCCAATCCGAATTCCGGAACTTTTTTTTTGGAAAATAAGTGGATAATTCTGTTAATATTTTCTTGTTCTATTGTCATTTCAATCCAAAAAATACAAAGTATCCCAGTCATATTGCAAACCACGTTAAATATTTTCCATCTCAGCTAAAACGACAATATTGTTTGAAGAAAATTATACAAATTGTTAGCACCAAGTTATCAGCGAGGTACGCACGGCGCACGTCCGTTATTTTAGGCATTTTCAATTATGTACCGGTCCGTTTTTTGGGGTTCCTTAAGTAGGAAAAGTTTAAGAAGGTTGGGAAATTTTGTATTGTTTCATTTGTTTTTATAGTTGTTATTGAACAGGTTGCTGTAACGCAATTTTAATACAATTGTGATGTTTTGGTGTCAATTTAATGCTCGACAATTTTCTTTTTATTCGATAATGTAAGATGTACTTTTCAATCTGCCCTTGGCCAGTATGGTAAACTTTGAGTCTCGCTTATTTTCGTAGAAAATCCAGGGCAAGCATTAAAACATGGATATTGTATGGAAAAAATTACACTATCATTGTCAAGTTAGTCTTGCTACATAGTGTACAAAAATACGGTTCGGCACATTCGTTTCGGCAATATTAATTGAACAAAAAAACCTACGAAGTTGTTACTGCTCCTTTCGACTTGCGCCGATCGGAGTCATCTACACATATTCGGTTTTGCTGCCCTGCTAGGCCGATTTAAACCGAACCGAATAGGTATGTACATAATATATGCAGCAAAACTTTCCTGATAAAGAAAAATTCGCCACTCACAAACAGTTTAAAACTAAAACTACAATAACATACGGGACCAATTCATCCTAAAACAAGGAACAACCCTGTCTATTTTTTTCCCGCGCCCGGTGCCGACGAAGCAAAACTATGCGATACTACGGCGTTGTCCGTTTTTTGTCCGGCTGCAGCTCACTAGCAGAATGGGGACGTTCGCAGGTATTTTTGAGAAATTATTTTATAAGACTGTTGCAGAGTAAAAGAAAAAGTATTTTTCTAAGGAATTGAGAGGACGGTAGGTAATACTTTAAGCACTATTTTAGTGCTACATTTTATTTAGAATTTGTATTAAGTCTATGTCTACTGTTGACGGCATCAGTAGAATTTTACTTCAAGATAGTTAACACTCATACGTACGGTTGTAGTTAAGGTGGTAATCCACATGTAATACGTGAGTCATGGGTTCGATTCTTAAACGCAATAAATATTAGATAAGTTTCACCATTCAATTTAATATTGCGGATACTCTTACAAACATTCAAACAAAAATGAACTAAGCCCAAACCCATTAACTATTTGTGTATTATAAAAATTAATAATATTGTTCCGTACTAGGTATTGCAACCACGACCCCCACCATAAGAAGCATCAGGAAACTGACCACTTTAACCACTACATTATCTTAGTTAGCATATACTGGACAGGAAAATCATAAAAAAATGTAAAACGGAGACATTGACCCCATTCCCAAGCTTGTTAAATAAGTACATTTAATTTAACACGTTTTTCTATACATTACATTATTTTTTTCCGGTAAATTTGCTCGTAACGCTCAGTGAATATAATCGTAAATTATTTAAACTACAGTTTAGTAGTATTTTAAGTGTTTGCGAAGTTATTTTTAGGCTTAGAGATGGAAAGATTATTATAATCCGACAACTTAGTAGAAGAACGGAGAGAGCCTAGGCACGAATGATTTATCCAAATAATAATAATTAATTGTGCGCATTACCAAACTAAAGTCGCTGTGTCAAAAAGGCCACTGTCAGCTGCATAAGCCTGCGGATCGGTGATGATGTAAAATTTAAATTTTGTATGCCTCTGACAATCGTTAACTATGCATACAAGGCTTTCTACTAAGTTGTTGGACTATAAGTACCAGCTATTAAAGCAAGGTTTGTTCGGACATTGACTTGAATAGAAGTTAAGCGTTAATTGCTTGATTGTTATAAATAAAGTGCTTATTTTTTTGTATTACACACGTGGTCCCTTAACTTGGCCATTGTGGTAGGTTCAAGGGCCAACCTCTCATTCACTTTGAGAAAATACTGTTTATTATTTTTTATTGGTACCGAAAACTACAAAAGTATAACACAAAAATATTGATTTTAAGAAAAACAGTGATAGCTTAGGTAAAGCTATCACTATCTTTTTTAAAATCCACTGAACTTTTCCAAAACGAAGTTTGTAAATTATTTTGTGTTAGTTTGAATTTCAAACTTAAGTTTTGACCACTCTTTTTACTCGTCAACTATACCCCGTGAATAAAAATCATTGGGCGTAAATAAATAAAAGGTAGTTAGTACATAACCATTGCCCAAGTCTAGTACAAAAATAAAGTATTAAGCCAAAAAAATATTCACGTCCAACATGGCTACTTATATGACAAGTGACACTATTATTTCTAAGGATTACACCCAAAAAATTTATCATGAACACGTTTTTTCACGTACTTTTTCCTCAACCGCTTGAAGGTGACAAATGTTAGACACCCATAACATAAGGGAAACCGACTTCATATTTATTTTTGATACAATATGTACTTTTTGCTTTTCTCGTCGACTTTTGGTAGATTTTATCTTCAATGGCGAAGGAAAATATTGTGGGAGAGCTGAATGGGAATTATTTGTGGAATATTCTGGAAGGCGTGAGTTTGTTACGTAGGAAGGATTGGGCTTTAGTTTAACTCTAAAGCCGTAGTTCAGTTTCTGCTAGATTAAGCCTCAACCCTTCACATGTTAAACCGAGCTATGGTTAGTTTGGTTAGCAGTAAAACAATAATATTGAATACCAGTAAACAATAATTATTTAGCTCTTTGTTATGTCCCATTGCTGGACATAGACCTCCTTTTCGTCCCCAAAATTCGCGACTCAAACAGGGCATTTGTAGTTACAGCTAAATATAATGTTGATTTTGACGGATGAAAAGTTAAAACTTGGGAGTCTAGTGTAAGTATAGCTTAGATTAACGAATCTTTAATAGCATTCAAATGTACGACAATTGAGATGCCTCCTTTTCTACATAAAAAATATTCTGCAAGCTTTACACAAATGACCAGCTTTCTTCTACCAAATATTTCTGCAAGCAATAAATTAAATGATTATTTCCCATTTTTCTCCAAATTAAAGACCCACACAAAAGTAACCTCACAATAGCGTTATAAACATTTCAAATTATAAATTCGTATAACGCCCGCCAACGGCAGAATCAAACTCGTATTCTATTGAATTGGAAAGCTGTCATTCGTAGAAAACACTCCAGTTCAATTGTTCAACGGTTTTTCTTAGTGTTGGCTTCTTGAAGGCGTATTTCTCCATTTTCGCATGTAAAACAAAATTTTCTCGCATTTTCGTTTGCGATTCGCACCGAGGCGCTGGCGGTGACGGGATTTCGGTAGGGTGTCCATGCGTGCTTGTGGTTTAGTTACAAAAGTTTATGTGTACAATTCAGTAATTTGTCGTTGAGTGGATAACAAATATGTGGATGATTTAAATATTAAGAATATTCAAATCTTGGCTGGTGAGAATAAATGCAATTCTTTTTTATAAAAATTACTTCACTAGCTAAATTTCTGTTTAAGGTAAATAAATATTTTGCTTTTTATTTTATTTTTTACTAGCTGACCCGCGCAACTTCGCTTGCGTCACATATTACGCCATGTTTTTGTAACACTTTTTACTGTTACCTACTCTGCTCCTATTGGTCGTAGCGTGATGATATAAAATATGCTTTTTTTTCACGAAAAATATTCTCAAAAATATTTATATCTCTTAGTATAACGAAGTCGCGCTAAGACATATCCGCCACTAAAACAGTTGCCATGGCAACGTAATTTTGTTAATTCAATGTCATTATAATATTGATATTTCGCGACTTCGTTGAGTTTTCTGAATTTTCCCGGGAAATGCGTCATTTTCCCGGGGTAAAAAGTAGCCTATGTCCTTTCTCGGGTATCAAAACATCTCCATACCAAATTTCATGCAAATTGGTTCAGTAGTTTAGACGTGATTGAGTAGCAGACAGACAGACAGACAGACAGAGTTACTTTTGCATTTATAATATTAGTATGGATTCCGGTTTATAATGCAATTGCTGGGTCATTCAACAGTAATAGCTACATTTTCAAATCTCTTTAGAGATGTGCAAAGTGGAAGATAACATAAACATGTAACAATTTATAAACAAAATAGTAATATATAATAATTTTATAATAATATAAACCATAATTACGAAATAAAATTTTAATATAAATGAGACGCTTCTATATACATACTTTACTCTAACTGAAATGATTTTATAAACGCCTATGAACCAATTAAATGACCATTCCACATTAATACAAAAATCACACATTTCCATTAACAAAACGAACAAAATAAACATTTCGTCATCAATTACTTCCACGCGATTAGTCTACGGTATAATTGTTAAAATGTTTTACAGAAAACAACATGATTCGAAACACTTCTATTAGGCCCAATGCCAAGAATTTTCGCTAGGCAAGTCTTCACAATTTATTTTCTTCTCGCATTGTTTTATGAGTTATTAATAATGGTGGAACGACCCTATAATTATGGGTCGTTTTGTTAAAAGCTTAATGAATTTGCGAGATTTCTGTTTTATTGCGTAAATTAAGTGTTATCTTACTTCCTCTGTTACAGTTGTAAAAGAAACGTTCGGATTTTATTTTTTTGCTGCTTTATTTCACTCGAGTTTCTGGATGTCGAGTTATTTTTTCATTGAGATTGGTTTTACGGTATAATATTTTATGCGGAATAATAAAAATATACATTTTTACAAGGCATTTATTGTATGAAAACGTAATGTGCTTTGAATGAGATCTATTATAATTTTTTTATAATATAAAATGAAGTATCGTTACAAACGTTACTCGGTTTTATAAGCGCTCGTGTTTTTCGATTATTGCCTGATATGATTTATTTTTACTTCTACAAATTGACTATTACTAACAGCCATTTCTATCTTCTTACGAACCTACCGACCGGTTAACGCAATTAGCTGGAAATATAGAACAATAATAGTAAATATATCTATAGAACAAAAATCTACAATGAGTATTATTTACAAAATAAAACTGTCGTTGCCCAGCAGAGGAACACAGAACAAACTACAAAGTAAGCGAAGAAAATTTGCCCAGCAGTAGGAAAGTCGGTCCCACAAACGGCTATTATAAAAAGAGGTATTATCCCGAATCTTCACAATTTCTGGTCACAGTAGAATCGCCGGCGAATAGTTTCGCGTCTGTCAGTCGTGTTTGAAGGGGATTTATTATTTTTATTATTGTTTCTCGCTACGGCTCGCCTTAAGGACTCTTTCCACTACAACAGGGTTGTGTGGAATGAGGTGGTATTTATACGATCAGTTTCTGATAAGATATGAAGTAATTGTTCTAAATTAATAGCAGTAGGTGTCGGCTGGTGCAAAGCCCGTTTAAAAGGTCGTGTAGCGTAGTAAGTTTTTGTCTTTTTCCTATGTAGGATTCATACTATGTTTTTATTTTCAGAAGTGTCATTTATAGATCATTGTCTTGGAAGGTAGTAATTGTTAATTTACTTAATTTAAATGTGACGTGAATATCGATGCTTCATGGAAGTTTGGTTACTGAAAACAACAATTAGGTAGTTATCTATAAATACAACAATTTCAAAATTTATATAATTAAAAAAACGGACTCAATTTTGAGGTACTCGCACACACACGTCTTCGTAATTCTAGACTATTTTGCCAAAGACATTAATGCTAACACAAATTTCTAGAACACTTCTATAAAACTTCGCCAGGCAAGTAAGAAACCTCCCTTACACCTCCTCTTAAGTTATGACCGACAAAAATAGAGAGAATTACAGACATACGTTATTAAACCTTTTTGCCTTTTATCCAATGCTTTTGTTGTTCCTGTGTTGTCAGAATTCATAAAGATACTGATAAACCAACGATGTTGGATTTGTGATCCGTTTTGCGTGTTTTTGGGGTGAGATTTTGACAGTTTGTTTTATGTTTTGCTAGAGATGTTTGAAAAAGCAAGTTTATAAGTCTGGGCATGTATGTCGTGTATTCAACATGTGTTGATCTTAGGAGATGATATTAAAGATGGACGAGTGACTATTCACACATGGATGAATGAAGAATAAAAATATGTGATTTCAAGACTAAGGTTGTGATTTTAAACAAGAAGTGTGTATAGTAAATGCACGAAATGTTGTATTTATAATCAGTTAAAATGATTTGTTTTCTGTCTGTGTCTTTATTACTACAAACTTAACCTAAGCATATATTATGGTAATCTTACTGAGTATTTTTTTATTTTATCTTTTTGGGGTCAAGAGTTGCTGATACAGTATCATCCTTACTAAAACCCATAATATATAAAAATGAACTGCACAAAAGTTTAAAAACAAGACCCGCAGGTTAATCTCACATGCACAAACTTCCACACACTTTAAAACGATACGGAGCTCAAACACCAAGTTACTAACTAAAATTAAAAATTCCTGAAACATGACAGACTTTAAAAAGACCATCGATGCGGCAACCAATTTAGCTTGACTTAATACTTCGGGTTAAGCCCCGTTGAAGTTGGACGGACTAAACTTGCGACGACTTTATTAAAATTCAAACCGACTCAAAACTTCTTATTGGTAGCCTTTTGTAATTTTAGTATGAAATTTTGCTGCCTTTTTTGATGTTATATTGAATTTGTTTTAAATTTTGGGTGAGATGTTTGAGTAAATAGACTGTTATGAAAATATTATGTAGGCTAATAATGATTAATAGAAGTACAATGTCTTCAAAGCTAAGAATTTTTTGGTAGGGGCCATCCCTTCTATGTATAATAATCCCTAATATGAATATGTTTATATGTAAATTAATTAAAATGCGTCCAACATTTTACGAAAGTTACATAAAATCATATACACATAAAATCACGCCTTCTTCTCATAGGGGTAGGCAGAGACCATGAATGCCACTTGGTACAATCCTTACAAACTTCCTTTACATTATATACATCTTTTCATACAAGACCGTCAGTTACGAGAACTACTCGTAAATAATATTTTACATATTATCATCGTTTTTTAAACAATAAACTTGTATGTTTGATTTCAAAACCTGCATTTTATTGTGTCTCGAACGCTAAGATGCTCAGAATCAAATGCTATTTAAGTGCACTCGAGGACTGGCGATGCTAAGAGTGGTTTTCTTCATTGATTGTTTTCTTATATCAAGAAGATGAGGATTTATTCAAATCCGCATTTCTTATGTCATTTATATTGTCAGAATATAGTATACTAGCTGACCCGCGCAACTTCGCTTGCGTCATATAAGAGAGAATTGGTCGAAATTTTCCCCGTTTTTGTAAATTTTTTACTGGTACTCTGCTTCTATTGGTAGTAGCGTGATGATATATAGCCTATAACCTTCCTCGATAGATGGACTATCTAACACTAAAAGATTTTTTCAAATCGGACCAGTAGTTCCTGAGATTAGCGCGTTCAAACAAACAAACAAACAAACTCGTCAGCTTTATAATATTAGTATAGAATGTACCTATCCTAATAAATGATCTTAATAAAATGGACTATCCATGTGTGAGGGCGAATGTGTTTACATGTGTTCGTTACTCTTCCACGCAAAAACTAGAGCAAGAATTACAACGAAATTTTGTACACAGACAGTTAAAAAATTATTCTTTGTGTCTATACAAGTAACACAAAGCATTTTTCGTAGAAGTTGCGAGCAGAAACTAGAATTATTGTAAGACTCGTCTCATATTACAATCACATAAAAATAGACGATAAAAAAGCCTCTAATTTTGTGAAAATTAGTCACACCTAAATTATGTAACCTAGATTATTATTTTTTTTACCAATTTATTTGTTTCCGGCACTAAAACTAAAGTTATAAATTGATAGTCTTTTTGTTTTTCAGGTACATGGAAAAGGACGAACCATTTTCGAGGCAACGACAGAAAAATAAATGACTAAACAAGAGTTTTAGATTAAAACAATCGTTTAGCGGGTTTCCGTCAACACCTACGAATAAATTATAGAAAAAACGAAAATAGATATGAACCCTGGACTTTGTGATTCAAAGTTCAAAATAGACACAGGAAGCCGTGACCATGAAAAGGGTTGGAGGTAAAATAAAAATATTTTTTCCGTAAAGAAAAATGTGATGTTTTATTTTTAGGATTTCTCGTTTATTTTTATTATTTTTATGAAAAATGTTTGAGGGAAGCATTTATTTATGTTGTCATTTTATTCAATTTGATTTCGAAAAACAATTTAGAAATATTCTAACAAATAAAACAAAGTAACAAATAAAATAAAACATCCAAAACTACTCTTTTAAAATCACATATATTTCTAGTTGGAATCGAACTCATTACCTACCAGTGCACTGACACTAGCGCGTAACTACTACGCCACAACACTTCTCTAGAATAATTTTCAGCGAAAAATTCTCCAGCAAATTGAAAAACTTCAACGAAACTGAAGAACAAATTTTAAATCAAGAAGAGCAGCAACAGAATGACTGAAAAAAGTACAGAAAAAATATTTTCTCAAAAGTTAGCCAAAGACCTGTGAGAGAGTAGTATTGAAGTAGCGGAGTGAAGAAGACTTGCACAAACCGCATCGATTTAAGCCGTACCATCTCAGTTTCCTATTTTCGATAATATTAATTGAATGGAAATGTCTAATGTCCTGACTGCTTCGTAGTGAGGTCGGTAGTAAATCCCATTATCATGGTGTTTTAGGATCGATTCACGGGTCAAATATGTCCTACTAGTCTTTTCTAATTTATTGTAAATTCATCAACATTTACCATCGTAAATGTCTGTACTTTGCTGAAGTGAATATAATAAATAAATTGATAAATGCTTTGAATTAGATTTATATTTTTCTCGATAGTAGCCTAGATTGATGTAACCGGTAAGTGGCAATAGGCTCGCCCTATATTACATGGGACTAACATATACCAATGGCGAAACGTGGGTGTATTACACCTATGCCTAGGTCTTCGAGTATAAGAGGCGTGATAAAAGGGATTGATGAAAGAAACTTCTATAAAACGTACATACGTTACATACATACAACGTACGTACGTAGACGTTCCTTTGCCGTAGAAATCCCAAATATTCAGAAACATGTTTTTTTTTTATTTTGTTAGCCAAGAGTTTGAAAGTAGAACCAATGGGAACTGGCAAAATACATTACAATAACGAAATCGACTAACAAAAATCATCAAAGCAATCATCTTCGAACCAAACCAAAACACCATAAAACAAAACTGATAGCTTTCCACCCTTTTAAATACAGTACCACCGAAACTCTAAGAATTAAGCACCGTCCATATCCCAAACTACAAATTAAATCTAATCAAAATACATCCATCTCTTTTTTATGTCTGTCGTAAAAGTGCAAAACCCGAGCCATCGAAACTGAGAGTCATAAAATGACGGGATACCAGAGATACGGGGAGACTTGCAAGCGTAGCCTTGCCTTGCTTTTTATAAATCCACACAATTATTTCAACTAATTTATATTGTTTTATAGACGATTTTGTAGAATAAGGTTTATTTTATGGTATTATTTTTAATATTAACAAATATTTAGCCAGTTTCTGAGTCATATTGTGTATTTTAGACACAGAGACTGGCGAAATATAAATTATATTTGTGAAGTTTGTGGATTGTGGTAAGTGTAACAGTTAATTAATATTGAAAGCATATGTTAAAGTTTCTTGGAGCATTTTCAGTTTTTTTTACTATATTAACGATATTTTTTTACTATTTTAATATATTAACGATTTTGGATATTAATAACATAGTTTATCTGTGCTGACAAATTCTTAAGCAGAGACTAACTAGAAATACATAATTTAAGGAAAATTGGTGGAAATCTACCTGATAAACTAACCAATACTTATTTCTAGTCAAACCATTGAGCAAAGACACAAAATATAAAAACAAAAGCAAAACAATACACAAATACAAAAAAGAGCATGTTTTGAAAAGCCCCCGTATCCAATACCACTAGGAAAAGCTTCAAGCACCCTGATCTGTGAAATCTCCGGTCATCGGACATTCTAATATCGGCTGGAAGACGTTACGGCCCGGATAACCGGACGGTTAGCCCGGTTAAATACCGTAGGTGCCCGGCTTTACAGGGGTGCCCGGTTATCCGTAAGAAGAATTCTTGTTTCGTGAATTTAAATTTTACAGTCAGAATTTTTGGCTGAAAGGTGCAGTTATTGGAAATTTTTGTATTGATTTATGAAATATTACGTTGTTTGATGTATCGTTATTAATTTTGCGGTTGGAAAATATTTCAATAAGTTCAGTGTTTTGGAAAATGATTTTATTTAAAGTTTTAAATTTTTCGGAAAGATTTTCTCCTTTATGTTTAGGTTTCTTGTTAAAAGATGTAAGTTATATGCCTTTATGAGCATGATATTTATTGATAATACTGTGTGTAAATAAATATATTATATCAAATTAATCTATGTTCTTATAAGCTGTTTAGACTCCTCCTAGATCTCCGCAATCGGTATTACGGTGGGAGTGAAATAATTCTTACCGCTCTAATCGGTGGTCAATAGTGTTAAAAAATCGCGCTACAGACTTAACGAAAATATGTTCTGATAAAAGATCTCTTGGAAAAAAGCTGAGCACTAACAAAGTACATGTCTAAACTAACGTCAAATTTAATCCAAACCTAACTATCCGCAAAACCAAGCTAAGCGCTCAACAAAATAAAATACTAAGCAAAACAAAACCAAACACATTAACACCAGAAACAATACATCAAGAAGCAAACTCCCAATAAATCTATCATAGCATCGGAATTGAATTCAACTAACAATGCATCTTGCAACCAGCTCTCTTAGACGCTGCAAACCTAGGGTGGGAAAATTGAACTGTTGTTTTCCAAATGTATTAGTACATTTATTCGGAGAATGCAACCCGTTTCGATACCGTACGATAATATTTTAACTTTATCTCGAATTGTGTAACGAGAATTCTTCTGATGTTACAGTCTAGAATTTTTGAGCGGTATGACAAGATAGTTTAAGATATTTTGATCGTCATGTTTATGAATAAACAGTCAAATAGTATAGGTAGTTATCTAGAAATCTATTGAAACCTTGAATGTGGAATTAAAACGTTTTTAGCTTTGTATTAATTTCTTCGATACTGTGTCGGTGATCGGCATTTCTGCACCATAGAAAATAATACCTACAAAGTAGCAAATCCCTACATATGTTTTGACTTCAATCAAGCCAACGTATAAATTTAGTTTCGCTTGAGTCTTTACATCCTTGAGTGTTTAAATTTACAATCAAGTATTATAAAAAAACTGAACTACCATTCATTTAACGCGTGTTTGGCGTGAACAAATTATATTTTAATAAGCCCTGTTCTTAAACATCAATACAAATACAGAATGAAAAAAGAACATAGTTTTGCATAGATTTAACTGTCAAAGTAATTTACGCAATCGCATAAATGTAGCGACACACCTACTGAACTTTCGGCGACGAAATTTTTACAGTCGAATATTCGGCGCTACGTTGAATGCGACATAACTCGGCTGATGACTTAACACAGTGATCTTGTTGACCGGAACGTTCGACGCCGAACGTTACGCGGGTGTGTCACTAAACTAATATATATTTTTTTATCTATACCTTTAACCAAACAGAGATTGCACAATATTTCATAAGAATTAAATAAGACCTACCCAAATAAATAATGTGTTTTTCTTTTCGTTAACATAATTGTTATTCATGTATTGTACAAAAAGATAACATGACCGCAAATATTTATTCTATAGCTGTTTAAAAGTTAAAAAAAGACATTAATAGATTGTATTGTAAACGATTTTTTTTTTCATTTTTAAAATTACTGATTGATATTCAAGGATTTTTGTATTAATTTGTATAATATAAATTTTTTTAAATAATAATTTTGGTCTTTAGCTTATTTCATCCGGGGATCGCAATCATAGATAACTAAAGGTCAGTTCACACCGAGACACGACGTTACGCTACGCTCACACATTTAAAGAACGATTCAAAATATTACTTTATTTTCTACATACAAAGATACACATCACGCTGTATGAGTAAGGCTTAGTTCATATGACCGCGCGGTACAAGATCGAAGTAAACAGCTAGTATCGTCTACATCACCGCGCGGTACCGCGCGTCGCGCCGCTGTTTCTCGGTTCTGTTACCGCGCGGTGATGTAAACAATACTAACCGTTTACTTCGATCTTGTACCGCTCGGGCGAAAGTTCCGCGCGGTCATATGAACTTAGCCTAATCGTTACTTGTTTCAGGTTGGATTCGTGGAAGGAATCTAAAAAGTAACTATTGATGTACAAGCGAGACCGAAACGTTAAGAAAAAAAAAATACAACAAGATCACCAGCATCCCCGTGTATTCCCGCGATATTATCATATCATGGTATCGGTAAGTTTACGTTAAATTGACAAAATCACAAACATGCGATTATGCCCATGTCCTAATGATGCAACAGTACAATATACAGCGCGATTGAAAATAGAAGGTTACGATACCTTATACCACGATCGGTGTAACTCGATCAAAACGTTTTCTTTTATTATCAATCGCATTTCAGACTCGTTGCATTATAATATTGATATTTCAATTGACCAACTGCAATTTTTCTACTCTGTACACACAGAAAGGACGATGCAAAAGCGACACGGCATGTTTATATCCGAGGGGAAACGCAAAAAGTGCAGCGCCCGGGCTCCCTATTTAACATAATAATAGATTTCGGCTTGCTACAATTTATTTCTAACTAGCTACGCTCGACTCGCGAACACGCTGTATAATCAACTTTTGGGTAGTATTGATTTTCACTATTTAGTGTTTTGTTTTTATTTTACATTAATTTGTCTTTTTTATTTGTTTTCATAGTATTTTTTTCTGAAAGAGTAAACATAGTTATGTCGTAGAGAACGTTTTGATAAAACAGACCAATGCCCCTAAAATTTTAAGACAAACATTTTTTTTCTTCCTTTATTTAAAGATATAATAAAGAATTGTGAAAAAAACTGAAATGAACTAAAATATCTACTGTAGGTATATTATAATCTTATAGACTAACCTATAAACATTTCGCCAACAGAAAAAGCCACCTTTTTATGCTAAGGAACTCCGTGAAAAGTATCAAACCATTTCGAAAAAACTTCGCGTTGCTGGTTGCATCACTATCAACTAAAATCTAACCTTAGTTAAAATTATAAAATATCAAAACGAAAAATTAAATATTATAATGATCTCGTAGGTACCTAATTTTGACAAAACGAAATTGTAATTTATTTTTAATTTTACGAGAAGAAGTATAAATAATCCCTACCAGTCAATGTCAATAATATAATAAAACCTTTTTGGAAAAAATATACTTTGTAAGACTAATGTTTACTGATTGACTTTTTGAGGATTTGCTGCCACTTTATAGGATAGCTTTTCCGATACTTATCCACGAGCCATTAAACTGGCTACTATTACTATAACTTTGTTACTATTATAACCTAAATACTTTGCTAATGTTAAATTAAAATGTTCTAGTTACAAATATTTTAGGGTAAGTGCTTTATTTACTACTTAAAGCATAACAATAATTCCTTTAATTAACCAAAAAAT
Source organism: Anticarsia gemmatalis (assembly GCF_050436995.1). NCBI lineage: Eukaryota > Metazoa > Arthropoda > Insecta > Lepidoptera > Erebidae > Anticarsia > Anticarsia gemmatalis. The sequence goes on from NC_134761.1 coordinate 11,230,746, forward strand.
ATGTCTACAGTAACGTTTTACGTGCCTCACAAAATTTATACACACCTAAGCTCCGAGGCGAAAGTTCTCAAGAAACAACGCTAGAAATATTATTATTAAACCGAAAACCGAGCTACAAGGAAACTCACTTCAATTCCGTTGAACACCTCCCCGAAACTGTACAAGGTAGTTCCATTACAGACTCGAATCTCGCTAAGCCTTACGCAGCGTAAAATATGTAAAAAATAATGAGTATGCCCCACTCCTTAGCGAAATCAACGCACAAAACATTTTATCATTATTTAGACCAAGTATTAAACTTATTACTTCAAGACTGTAATTTGTACCTCAAAAGAAAACAAGCAAAAATAAACCTTAAATTTTTAAACTTAAAAGTAATTTTGTGTTGTAAATTCTTATGTGCAATCTTGCTGTTATGGTTCTATGTTTCGTGAAAAACTTTGTCAATCCCTATGAGGTGAATAAACCGGATGATAAAGATGTAAGTAGGTTGCAACTTAATTTGGCGACTCAAACTTTAGATCTCTTGAATAGGTGTTTGTTTAAAACGGGTAAATATGAATGAGTTATTTTGTTTAGGTTGTTTAAAACTTTCGTATATATTTCTTGTGAAAAATAAAAACTGACTGTTTACTTTACATTTACCCTAGAAGCTTAAAAAATTATATAAGTACTAGCTGACCCGCGCAACTTCGCTTGCGTCATATAAGAGAGAATGGATCAGAATTTTCCATATTTTTGTAACACTTTTTACTGTTACCTACTCTGCTCCTATTGGTCGTAGCGTGATGATATAAAATATGCTTCTTTTCACGAAAAATATTCTCAAAATTATTAATATCTCTTAGTATAACGAAGTCGCGCAATCTGCCATTAAAACAGTTACCATGGCAACGGAATTTTGTTAATTCAATGTCATTATAATATTGTTTTTTCGCGACTTCGTTGAATTTTCTGAATTTTCCCGGGAAATGCGTCATTTTCCCGGGGTAAAAAGTAGCCTATGTCCTTTCTCGGGTATCAAAATATCTCCATACCAAATTTCATGCAAATTGGTTCAGTAGTTTAGACGTGATTGAGTAGCAGACAGACAGACAGACAGACAGACAGACAGACAGACAGAGTTACTTTCGCATTTATAATATTAGTATGGATATGAGATTCTTTATGGAATCTCTACTAATCGAAGTTCTAGGCTATATTTTAGTAACCTTTCAAATATTTGTTTGTCATCATTCCACCTTAAACTTGGAATAATACTGTCTTTAAAATGTTTACGAAAAGCTTCAAAGTAATAAAAAACTGTAATTAAACTTATTTTTAGATCAACACAATCAGCTTTTTCACAGGTACTTACAATTAAATCATTTAAAACCTTTAAAATGCAAAGCTTTTAAACAAACAGTCAATAAAAATAGAACTAATTTCCAGCTTAAAAGTTTAAAACACCATAAAAAGTGTTTCCCTTAGTTTCTTTTCAACAAGAGTTAGGAACCCAACTGTAAAAAATAGGTGATGACGTTTTACTGAAACCCCGAGTTTCTCGTTTAAAATCGTCGTAAACCGTGGAGGAAGTGTTTTGACACCGTTTCTAATATAAATTTAGGGAGTGTACAGACTTGATAAGGCAGCTCTGCTCGTAAAAGCCACTGAATCAAGGCGACGCGATAACACCGGGTACCTCCTTATCCATGTCTGGAGAAAACCTTATTTCTGTTCAAGTTATTCGAGTGATGAATGGTGTTCTGGATTGATTAGGTTTTTAACTGCTGAGTTGGAGTTTTTGGGTGCATGAGTGGTCCAAGTTTTATGGAATTTTAGGAAGAAAACATGTTTACGTGTTTCTATGATTAAACGGTTAAGAAAATGAGTTTATAATTTTAGCTTTTAGGGCAATCACTTTACAAAATCATTTCCAATCGTCAATACATAGGTTTAAAATAACTTAAATGTATAAAATAAATAACACTAGCAAAAAAACTTCACCATTACTTTACATGGTATTTAAATCTTAAATTTTATTATTTTTACAATCAAAGTCGTCTTTTACATTGTCTACCAATAGTTTTAGCAATATAATATTCAAATAAACCTTCCACTGTTTTTTTATTTTCGAAAAATATATTTTATTCTTGTACTAAGCCTTAATTTTTCTGAGATTCCTTAAACCTCACGCCATGGGCTCCAAAACATTCAAATTTTCACCATAACCACCTTAAGTAACCAGTCAGTAGAATTAGAATTAGGAACACTCGCTTAGATATAAATACAACAGTAGTTTTACTGATAGGTGATAGTTTAGGTTTAGATAAAACTGATATTATTGATAGTATTAGCAGTTTATTGCAATTAGATTTAGGTAAATTAATTATCTGCGCATTCCCGTACTCACAATCTCTTACAGAAAGGGAAAATAGGCGTATACATAGGTTGAATAATCAATTACATTTAATGACATCTTATCATAGTGATAAGTTATTGTTTTTTGACACTAATAAGTTTATTAGTAGTTTTATTTATACTCAAGAAACTATGTTTCTTAATAGTTCGGACAAACGACAAATTGCTACATTGTTAGCTTATAATATTAACACAGTTATAGGTGCTATAACGCAGTTTAGGTTAAGGGACGACCCAGTATTGTGTAGTTATTCTAACAATACTGTGATTAAATGTATAGATAGTGTAGTTAGCGACAAGGTTACGAATAATGTATCCGATTCTTTAAACTGACAGGTAGGACAATGGATAAACAGCTAGGCTCATTAAATTTAGTACATCAAAACATACAAGGTTTATCCAGCAAGGAATTAGAAGTAGAATTGTTTTTACAAAAACATAATGTAGGTATTTTCTGTGTGACTGAGCATTGGCTACACACGGAACAAATAGCAATAAACAATGAGTTTTATACAATTATTAGTGCGTATATTAGGAACAAAGCTAGACATGGTGGTTCACTGATTATGGTAGCTAACAGTATTAAATGTAAAGAACGTAGGGACATAGTTAATTTGTCAATAGAACGCACGGCTGAGGTTTCCTGTGTCGAGTTAGAGCGACACATAGTAGTTTGTATATATAGACCACCAAATAGTGAGTTTACTTTATTTGAGTCGATAATGGAGGACATATTAAAGCGTTTAAGTATAAGCAACAAGTATGTAGTAGTGTGTGGTGATTTTAATGTAAATTTACTTGAGCAATCTTCGACTAGTACGAGACTTAAGTCATTATTTAAATCATTTAATTTAGTTTTTTTATTTAATGAGCCCACTAGAATCACTGCACATTCTGCTACATGCTTGGACAATATATTCTGCAACTGCGAATGCTTAGGTAGGGAAATCTTAAGTGAATTAACATCGGACCATTGTGGACAGAAGGCTATATTTCCTGTTAGGGTAGATAATAGGTTAAAGAAAATTACTTGTAGGCCTATTACTAGGGATCGTTTAGTATTATTTAATAGTGAGATAGCTAGTGCTATGACGAAGTTAGACGACACCGAAGAACACCCGGATAACCTTTACACATCGTTATTCAACATTATTGAATCCAAGTTCAAAACTATCTTCAAAGAGAAAACCATACTAGATAACAATAGGAAACTCAAATTTTGCGATTGGGCGACAGCAGGTATTTATAAAAGTAGAGCTAGGTTGTATGAGCTTTATTCCATGAAACAGTTCAATTTTAATCCTAAATTTCTTGAATACGTTAGGAACTATTCAAAAATTTTTAAGAGAACTTGTGTTGCTGCTAAATCCTTACACTTAAGCAACAAAATTAAAAGCTCAGACAATACGATCAAAACCACATGGAATATCATTAACAACGAAACAGGTCGTGCTATCCAGCGCGAAAATAATTTTGAACTGAAAGTAAATGACACGATTATCACCAACAACTTAGAGGTTGCTCAGACGTTCAATACTTTCTTCGCTGATATTCCCACAGCTACAACTAGCTCCTTGAATTCCTGTCCTGCCAAGGCAGAATGTTTACTTCGAAATAGTGTAGAAGAGTGTGGTAGTGTTTTTTTCTTCAAACATATCAACTCTAATGATGTAGTTAAGGCTTTTAGGTCGCTCAACTCCAAAAAAACACCTGACCTCTGGGGCATCTCTGTTAAATTAGTAGAAAGTATCATCCTGGAAATAGCCTCCCATTTGGCTTTAATATTTAATAGGTGCGTAGATGCTGGTGTGTTTCCGGACTTAATGAAACACAGTAAAGTAGTACCACTCTTTAAGAAGGGATCTAAGAGTGAGCCCAGCAATTTCAGGCCCATTTCCATCTTGCCTGCGGTTAGCAAAATCTTCGAAAAGGTCATATTAGAGCAGCTCGAAAGTCACTTTAACTCGAATCAGCTATTTCATGGTAAACAGTATGGTTTCACAAAGGGTAGGTCAACGATCGATGCAGGTATTTCGCTCGTCAAGCATATCTATGATGCTTGGGAGACATCCCAGGACGCCATTGGGGTGTTCTGCGATCTCTCCAAAGCATTTGACTGTGTCCAACATAATACGCTCCTTAGGAAACTAAACCACTATGGAATTAGGGATACAGCGCTCGATTTACTTGCGTCATATTTGAGTAATAGGATTCAACGAGTAGATATCAATGGTGTAAGGTCTTCAGGTTCAGCTGTTTCTCTCGGCGTGCCTCAGGGTTCGATACTCGGTCCGTTTCTTTTTCTCGTATATATAAACGATCTCCCCTTTCAGGTGCAGGACTTATGTGATATTATATTATTTGCAGATGACACTTCACTCATTTTTAAAGTAGATCGTTCGAAGTCTTGTTTTATTGATATCAATAGTATTCTTGAACAGGTCCACAACTGGTTCACTTGTAATAATCTGTTATTAAATTCTGACAAAACTAAGTGCATTAGGTTCACTATGCCCAACGCGAGGAATTTAGGTACTAACATAGTCGTAAATGGGCAAACTATCGATTTGGTAGATTCGGCAACTTTTTTAGGTATCAGTCTGGATAGCAAGCTCCAATGGGGCACTCAAATAGCGCATCTCTCGGGGAGACTCAGCTCCGCCGCGTACGCAATCAGAAAAGTAAGACAGTTTGCTGGTGTGGATGCGGCAAGACTGGTTTACTTTAGTTATTTTCACAGCGTCATGTCTTACGGTATATTACTGTGGGGTAAGGCTGCTGATATAGATGTTATTTTTGTCCTTCAAAAAAGAGCTATCCGTGCAATTTATAGTTTAGGAGCGCGAGACTCCTTGAGAGAGCTTTTTGGGCAGATAGGGATACTGACGGTGTCATCACAGTATGTGCTTGCAAACTTGTTGTATATAAAACAAAATTTAGGGACTTTCGCAACGAATAGCGATAGACACAATTACAACACTAGAAACAGACACAAATTAGTAGGTCCCCATCATCGTTTACACAAGGTGCACAATTCGTTTGTAGGTCTCGGCATTCGTTTCTTCAACAAGCTTCCAAAGCACATCATGGATTTACCCCTGCCAAAATTCAAAGTTGCTGTTAAGGAACATCTCGTTAGGAAAGCTTATTACAGAATTGATGAGTATCTAAACGACAATAGCTCTTGGGATTAGTCGCTCGCTTGATTAGGATTCTTTGAAATTAGGGAACTTTGCTATAAATTGTATAAACTCAGTAGCAGTAGGTCTAAATATTGTAAAATATGGGCAATTAATGATGCAAATAGGTGATGTTACGTACAATTTGATGTTATTCATAAAACTGTCACTTTTTTCTTTTATAATGTTCACAACCAGAGTGCTCACTTGCTGCCCATATTCTTATTATCACATGCTAGTAGGTGCTCCCAACATACGGTATGATCAGAGACTAATAAATAACCTAGCTATGTTCATTTAACTTAATTGACGTTTAGTCTATATCGCTGATTGTTGGCAGCTCCTCGCATGATCAATTATTGTATCAACCACATTGTAAAACTTTTTGGCGATTGAAAAGAGTGGCCGTGAGTTTCTCGCTAGCTCTTCTCATAAGGCTCTACCCCCTTTCCGAGCTAGTGGTAGATTCAGTAATTGTAACGACTATCATAAGTGTCAATATTTGACCTAAATGAATAAATGATTTGATTTTGATTTTGATTTTGAGTCACTCCCTTAAGACATGATGCGTCCATCACCTCCCGTTTTTTACGATCCAAGCCAGAAACGCCAAGCTAATCAAGTACTACAGGAAAGGTTTTTAATTAAACTTCATTGCGTATTTAAGAATTTTATCATTGCATCTGTAATGAGATAGGTGTGATGAATTGCAAGGAGTCTTTTTTTATGGGATTTGTTCAACGAAATGTGCTTTGTGACCTGCTGATGCATTTTTTTTAATATGTTTTGAAGACTTGCAAATTTCAGAAATTGTCACTAGACGCTTTTGTCTTGTTAGTTCTTATGTTAAAAGCTAGATGACGTTGGTATATTTGTTTATTACTATTATAAATCATAGTAATGGTTCAGATAACATAATAGTAGTTCAGACAAATTCTGTACTAAAAAAATATATAGGCTTACAATTCTTTTTTTTTTTTGTTTAACCCGTCACTGCCCCACTGCTGGGCAAGGGTCTCCTCGCGAATCAGAGAGGACACCCCTAATATTTTGGGTTGGTTTAAAATTTGATTTTTCTAAAACATTGCAATAAACATGCCTGCAATTTCAAAGGTACATATATTATAATCACCCCTTATCCCCAAAGAGGTAGTCAGAAACCAAAAAATATAACTCAAAACTGCCTTCACTTTTTTATACAAAATTTTGATCAAAACCAAAACTACAATGAACACAAACCAATAAAAACTAGTCTTAAAAAAACGCTAGAAGTTTTTACTATTTCAAAAGCAATAGCAGAAAAGTGGTGTAAGTGAAAAATCGTAGAGACCGTGTGAGAACACCCCAAAAATCTATTTTACCAATGAATAAACAAAATAACCATGGCTTCCCTTTCAAGAAAATTACTTAGAAATATGATGGATGTACAGCGTGTTTCTATTTCGACGAAACAGAAATTTATTAAAAATAGCACAGGTTTTTGTTGTTCGTATTTTTATGAGAGCAAGTTTGGATTTGTTCGGGATGGTCAAGGTTTATTTCCTTGGTAGAGCAAATCGTGGATAATATCTTTGTTTAAGGGTGCAATGCAAGTTGTGAAGGATGTCAAAATGATTTCGCAAAGGATTGAGGTAGTTGGGATGCCCAAGGCATTATCTAGGGCTGTAAGGACTTTAATTTGTTTGTTTTTGGTATTTTGGAAGTATCATTAGTACGGATCAAAAATTAATGTAGCCTCATTGTTATGAAAATTGTTTTAGTTGCAACTCGATTTCCAACAATCAATGATTTGGAATGGACCAAACCAATGGGATGGAATGACCCGAAAATAAGCCGTCATACATTTCAGGCAATTAATTTTTAATACTTTCATAATTTTAGGTCAAGTATGTGGCCTGGATTCGAACACATCATCATTTGCAGTTTTTATCACTAGGCTGGTGTCATTCCATCCGCCCATAGCCAGTTGCGCTCACCGGTCGGAAAAGGCTCTGTATTAAGGGGTTCTGCCTGGGTTAAGCAAACCTTCGCGCGGTCATTCCATAGATGGGTGACCGCATAGTGGTATTTGAACTAGGCGTCTCCGTGCTTCGGAAGGCACGTAAAAAGTCGGTTCCGGTTGTGTTCAATAAAGATAACAGTCGTTAATCTACGTCAAAGGCGGCTTGAACAACTTTGACACTAGGTTGACCGCTAAACCATACAATGAGAAGAAGATGAAGCTTTTCATATTAAATTAAACGCATTCCTCTTGCACTCCTGAGCAAGGGTATCCTCTTGGAATAAAGGTTAAGTTATGTTTGATTAGACCACTAGTGCGGGTTGAGGACTTTATCACTTTTCTAGCTCTTTTTAATTAAAATTACAATCGTGTTACTTATTAGCTATTTTGTAGTTGTCAAGTGCTTAGTATTCGTAACCGGCAGTCTGTATGACTGAAGAAGTTAGTAAGTTTTGGAGCAAATGACGTTTTTTGACTCTGCTTGCCAACTTGTGGGGAAAAAGGTTTGATTTTGTAGATATTTGTAGTGGTGTTATATAATTGCCAAATTCTAACCTTTGATGACTTAAAACGGTCTTTATAAACACATTCACAATTTAGTCACAATAGGTAAAACCTAACTGTATTTTACAAACATAATCCTATTAATTTGGGCGATGGAATATAAATTATATATAACGGTTATATTAATATTAGTTGAGCCTAATCAACAAAATAATTAAAATATTAAATTACAAATAAATTAGTGTTATCGTTTTTACAAGAATATATAAAATATGGTTATAACTTTTCAAAACTAGCTTATGCTTGTAAACCGACTAATAGTATGCAAATAATGCTTTTAAAATAGATATGCAAAATTTCCTAGAATATTAGAATTTACAAATGTATAGAAAACATCTCCATTAGTGTATAATCAGCGAAAAATATGTATAATTAAAAAAGCATGAGATTATTATATTTTGTTTAATTTATTGATGGCTCGTGGATGAACCGCATGTAAAATTTGTTTAGTATTTTTTGGTCTCGGCAGATTTTAAATAGTTGATAAATAAAATTTATACATAAATAAATAAATTTAACCCATTTATGTCCCACTGCTGGGCAAGAGTCTCTCCCGTAATGAGGGAGGGGTTAGGCCTTGAGTCCACCACGCTGGCCAAGTGCGGGTTGGGGACTTATAAAATTTATACATACAATTCGCAAACATGAACTGTGACATAAGACCTTATATGCATGTTCTACCACTGTTTTATTTTTAAAAGTATTTCAAGATCATGGAGATAATACAAATATCTGTTAATTTATAAAACCCCCTAAGAGTCAGCTGAAGACTTTTGAGTTTATCTCGAAAAAAGACTGATAGATACTAATTGGGACTTTTATAAGACTGTTTTAAACTGACTTGGCTGACTGAGTAACTTCGGGAAAATACTTAAAAAAAATATATTTCCGTATTTACTTTAACAAAAACAAACTGAAAGAAGCGTCGATCTCTAAAAAAGACAAAAAAATGCAAACTGAAAACTAAAACATGCTGTATATAAAATAAGGCCGTCGTCACACTACGAGGGCGGGCGTAACGCGCCATCAAACGCCGCGGGGCTACCATTGTTCTAAACTCGGTCGAAACTTATCCGGCTAAGTGATCCGGCTTAATTCCGATATTGTATCCGTGTATGACCCGTATAGCTTATTGCTAGCGTATTGAAAATATTATGTGAAATAGAATTTATATAAGGGTGGTTGGCTAGAGAAAATGGAAAGTATTTTAAGTTAGGTTGATATGAAATTGCATGGCTGCTGCAAAATGCTTTTTTTATAGAAAAATACTGCCACATAATAGTGCGATAGACAACAGTTCGGGTTATATTCCCAATTCAAGGTCGTAAAAATGTTTCGTAACAGCTGAAAAATTATTCATAATCACAGAAGCTTTACCTAAAATGCAAAAAAGCGGTATTCTAAAGTTATTTTAAGTTTATGAGTTCAGTCATACCTGTTTTGAGTCCCAACACGTTATGTTAGCTATAATTTAAGTGCAACGAACGTCGTTAACACTGTCAAAATGTGATGATTTTCTAAAGGTTTATAGCACTGCGATCAGGCTTCGAGTTGGCATAATATTTTCCGCTTCCAATTTTCTTGGTTGGACTTACACATAAATGTAAGTTGTAGTAGTCACAAAATTGCATACACTTTTGGCCACCCACTCAGTTTCAGAATACACCCAACTTTCCCACAAAAATACCTAGGTGGTCCTCTAAAATGTTATCTTTCCTTATCAAATGTCATTGGTGGTCGCACGTGACAAGGTTGTATAGTGGCCAGTGTTATTGCTTCGGACACGGAAGGGCAGCCCGGTTGATTGACATTACTTACTTATTCATTCAAGGACTTCTTACGGAGGGTCTATTGATAGTTTTGGCTGTCGAATTTTCGTTGGTGTTCGTGGTGAAAATAAAAATGTTAGTGCTGCAGTACTGATATAGCCATGGTTATAGTCTGCAGTCAAATAGTAATAATTACATGCTAGGTCTTCTCCTAAAATGAGAGAAGTTTGGGCCTAAGTCCACCACATTAGCCGAGTGCAGTTTGTAGAAACGTTTAAATGAGTTTTGGACGTGTAAGGTTTTTCTTTCCTGATAGAACGAGTCATAATAAATTATGTACTTGTAGTTATTAGTGCTTACCGATGGTATATAGCCAACCAGTAGAAGCAAAGAGTTAAGCAACAGTTGTGGCTAAAAAGACAACATTTGCTCCTATGCCCGTGTCTCTTTAACTGTTTACATACTGAATTTACTTAATATATACTTGCACCTATTTCAGTATAAAAAATTAACTCAACAGTTTTCCCATGAAAACGTTACAGGGAGACAGAACAACATAAATTAATGAGAGCAAGTGCCTAAATACATTGCCCAACAAATTATCTAATGTCGTCACAACTTATTGCTTCCTAGAATTCCAATAATATGTAAATAGGCATGACCTGCACTCGTTTATAATCCGATACAAAAAGACAGTTCTTTGACTGATAACACTAAGATTACAATATCCGTGTGAGATATGCAAATTAGGTACTTTACCTTCTAAATCCGTTTTGTAGGCGTTTCGGTTACGACAAACAATGATTGTATGCACGCATTTTATTATGATACAGAAATGACGAGTGTATATATCGCACTATCAGCATGTTAAAGCAATTTCTTCTTGACGTTTACTTTTTAACCAAGTGCGCAATTGTTTATCAAAGGTACCTTAAACTAAAAGAAAGAAGGTACTAAGTCCGTATGTGCTGAAAGTGTTATACTCTTTTCATAAACCCTTAAAAAAATCTTCAACTTCAAATTGTAATTTTATTTGAAAGTCACTATGACTTATTGGATACCGGCGAAAATACAACATAGTGACGTCACTATGTCGTATTTCGATACTAAAGTGTTTAAGCCACTTCATATGATTATATTCATGGAATAACTAAAGTACTTATTATTAAGGTTACAAACTAATGCATTCCAATGTATACTACAAAGTTGCATAAAAATGTCGTGTGAAATCTGATAATATAATAATTATGCTAAAACATGGTTTGAACAAGTAATTTGCTTTAAAAGAAAACTAGAAGCAAACTAAAGTCACTATAGTTTTATTCGTAGAATGTTAAACTTATTTACTTACATATATAAGTAAATAGTAGATACTTTGTAAATGCAATTGCAGTGCAATGTTCTAGAGAAGGATTCCTCGCTCGAAGTGCTATTCATCTATTCATATTTGTATTAGAATATTTCTCAATAGAAGCCCGGACTTTAATTTAATGTGCGCGACTTAAGACAATATGCTCAACCTTTACATGGGACTTAGGTACCTTATAATTAGTAAAATGTGAGTGTATTTCATACACCTCTTTTCTAACCTTCACCTTCGCGTATAGTAAGCGTGATGTTACATATGTATGAACTATGAAGAAATAAATAAATAGTGATTAAATAACAGGAAACTTCGCATTAGGCCTATTGCAAAGATTCCGGAGAAACCTTATCAAAAAACAAAATGTCTTTCCAATGTCACTGACCTTTTGACAGTCGCACTTTCCATCTAAATTCATTTAAATACAGATAATATTGATAAGGGCCTAGACGGGGTCAACGGCCCCTTATCAATGACCTTCTCACGTCCGATATTTTTATTTATTTATTATTTTTGCATTTATTTTGTTTGGATATTAATTATTTCTGTGATAGTTGCGACGCAATTTGTAGAAATTATTATTTTTCCTTATCATGTTGGCCGCAAATTAATGGTTATTGAAGTTTGCCGCTCTTGTGATAGGTACCTACTTATATGTCATAAGTGTTATGAGAGGCCAAAATGATATTAATATTGGCTCTGGTTTTTTTTGTTAGTCGTCAATGGTAGCCCAGTCTAATAACTCTGTCTTTTTTTAGCTATTCTTCTATGATGGCATTTATTTCAGATCACATTAGTGATCTTTAGCTTAAATCTTACAGAATTCCGATTTTAATAAAGAAAATCCAATAGGTCGTTTGATAATCTGTGCGTGCAAAAGTAATTGAATGTCAAATAAAGCTCAAATCAACAGTTTTAATTGGCAAGACTGGAAAGAGAACCTCTTTAAAATAAATAAAATAATATGCAAGTCCTAGTCTCGGAATTGGCAATATTCCACCTACCAATATCTTCACAAAAAAAACACCCGTAAAATTACAACATTTATACGAAATAACATAATTTAGTAGGTTGTATGTAAAATATTGTGTATTTCAGTCGTTTCTGAAGTGCCACTCAAACCTACATCATGTTCTATGACAGCAACACTTTTATAACTTTTGCAAAACAAACACGCGTCCAAATAAATAGCTTTGTATTTTTAATGTATTTTTATTTTTGTGAATGTATTTTTGTATTTTACTACCTATATTTTATAGCTCTGAAAAATTCTGATGTCGATTGTTCACTCCTTAGGTAGATTCTAAGTATTTCTAAGCAAGTAAACTTTAGTATCAATTCAATATTTTTAGGTCTTAGTTGGTTGTTAACTAAATGCAATGCACATGCCATAAATCAATATAATTGAGTGTATCTACAAAATTGAGGAAAGTATGTTTCAGAAACATTTATATATAATGCCAAAAGGTAAAATAAATAGGATTTTGTCCCTACCTACATTAACGTAAGGAAAATTATTACCAATACTATGTACTTCCTTAAAACGAATTAACCCAACACAGAACAACACCGCAACACAAACGCATCATATGATTTGACGTAACGATGACGTCACGATCAAAACATTAGATAATAAAAAGCAAGGTGACATACTGCGATAAAAATAATCGGAGTTCAACAACCTCTCGTATCAGTGTGACCTCAGAATCACCGATAGCATTATCAAATATATCACAATTGCTACAATACAGTTTTGTTTTACTAACCCTTTTATATGACATTTTAGCTACATAATTGTAATTCTGTTTTCAGTAGTTACCAGTAGACAGAAACTTGAAAGTCTGACAGCCAGTCTTACCAAAGGGTATCGTGTTATAACCCAAGTAACTGGTAAGTGGAGATCCGATAGGCAGTGTACTCTATGTAAAATACTGGTAATTCGGCTGCACCCGGAGAGACTGATAGGTAACTCCAACATAGTTGGAAGAAATAGTAAAAGGAAATCTAAGTCATCGTTATTCCTATGCTAGGCAAGAGTCTCCTCCCGAAATAGATGAGCAGATTTTGAGTCCATCATGCTGACTAAATCCGGGTTAGGAACTATGCCTTTACAACCAGGTTGAAGAACTATCAGGCATACTAGGTTTCCCTATGATGTTTTCCGGCGCCGCTTAAAATCAATATTTTGCAAGTAGAAGTCATTGTAATCTTGCCTTAGGTGACTCTTTAATGGACCACCTTAGTATAAGGTGAATGCTTACACCATTTCGCTATCACTGCTTACTACTTACTATGGTTTAATAGTCTTGTAAAATATCCAGGAAATAATTTTAACAACTAATTAATATATAATTTATAACTTATAGTGTTATGTATTTATGTGAGTTATAAATACTTTTTAGTCACATGGTTTTGCCGTGTGCAATGTCAGATAAGTTTGTAAATATGTATTTAAAGTTTCGTCATAATTTACCTACTTTTATTTTTACTCTGAGTAATTGGACTGTAGTTATTTACGTCGCCAATTAAGTTAATTGTAGTATCGGAAGACTTTATGATGAAGGAAATTGGTTGCTTGAAATAAATTTTGAAAGATTTAAAATCAAAGCAATATGATTTTAAGTATTTTATGAGGCATAGTAATCTAAAGTACCAAAAATGATTAGAAAAAAATTACTTGACATTATTTTTTTACTTAAATTAGGAAAGTTCGAAAGGAAGAGGAGAAAAATTTCCAATTTCGAGCATTCTACTAATGGACTGCTTATAATAGCGTCCATTGAATAGTAGTCAAGTTAGTTGTCTTTTACTTGGTCGTGGATTCTATACTCACACCAAACAATTATTTAACTGATCAAATAATTCATCTGTATGTAAAAACCTTCGCATCAAAGTCTGTAGCAAAAACCACGTTCAAATACGCAAACAATAATTATTCAGCGCTAATAACTTGAAACAATTTCAATAAACAAACACGATTTGAAAAATATTGCGTTCATGAATCATAATGGTAAACAATTAACCTAGATACAACGATCGACTAAGCTCTATGAAATTATAAATTATGTAGGAAGTAACGCTATGTGAATCAACGTTTGCGTGCTGCAGTTATGACTGCGTTGTGTGTGGAGTTAGGTATATTGTTGAGGATGAGTCAGAGGATTAAGTATGATATAGTTCTATTTAGCAGCAGTGATAGCCGAGTGGTAGGCATAAGTTGGTACCACCCACGCAAGTGGTCGCAGGTTCGAACCCGAGGCAATACACCAATGACTTTTCGAATTTATCTGTGTATCTATACTAATATTATAAAGCTGAAGAGTTTGTTTGTTTGTTTGATTGTTTGTTTGTTTGAACGCGCTAATCTCAGGAACTACTGGTCCGATTTGAAAAATTCTTTCAGTGTTAGATAGCCCATTTATCAAGGAAGGCTATAGGCTACATATCATCACGCTACGACCAATAGGAGCCGAGTACCAGTGAAAAATGTTTAAAAAACAGGGAAAATTATGATTCTCTTATGTGACGCAAGCGAAGTTGCGCGGGTCAGCTAGTTAGTAAAAACCTTGCATGCCTAAAATTTGTTTAATACGTTTATTCAGAGCATGCAAAGTCCCTAACCCGCACTTGGCCAGCGTGATGGACTCAATGCCTAACCCCTCTTCTCGTTTGGAAGGATACCCTTGCCATGCAGTGGGACAGTGATGGGTTAAAAAAATAGTTGTATTACATAGTGGTAATAAATAGTTGAATGTTGTTTCTACCTTCTGCCCTAAAATATTACGCAATGACTATGTAGGTATTGATAGCTCTGAGAGATCGCAAAAAATAGGAGTTTTACAGCATTGTGATTTTTGAGTTTTGATATAAGTATGTAAAAGATTTTTAACAGTCGTTAACAGTAGTTAGAAGCTTGAAAGTCTGATAACCAGTCATACCGAAGGGTATCGTGTTATATCCCAGGTTGTGGAGGTCAGATACGCAGTCGCTCCATGTAAACACTGGTATTGAGCTGCAATCGGTGAGACTGGAAGCTGACTCCAACATAGTTTGGAAGAAAGGCTTGCTGGCTGATCTGATAGACAAAAATGTCTTTCTTACTTAAAATTCCTAAAATAAATAATACTTCGTCTTTTGAATGAAGAAGAAAGATACTTTTTTAAATTCTCTCGTCATCTCTTAATTATTCCTATACATTCTGATTCCTAAAGCAGTGAGATTTCAAGTTTCGCGACCTAAGTAAAGAACCGGTATACTGTCTTCGCCAGTCACAAATGTATTGCCAATTTCTTCATCAAAAAGACCTTCTGCAAGAAAAAAATTGTGTTTAAATTTAATTGCTGCAAAAAATAAATAATATCAAACTTTTCTAATAATATTCATATTGTATTATCAATAATACTTTCTCTATAAGTCATATTGTCTGATAATTACGACAGCAGATTGCTATCATGTTTTGATGAACATTGAGCTCCTATTCAAGGTGACACTATCACTCAATGATTATCAGCCAATAACCTGCCACTTTCTCTGTGTCATGAAATTATCAAAACACTATGTTTAAGTCATGCTTATAGGACATTGATATTATCGTGGCATTGAAAGGTGGTGAAGAGACTTTGCAATTTTGCGGTTTTTTAGATTGATTTTGGAAGAAGATAGAAGTCTAATTCACAGTTTGTTATGTTTGTTAATTGGTTATAATATCTTAATCTTTAATCCAACGAGTGAGAATCAAAAATCTAGTTAATAATGGCAACTTTTTTGGTGGAAAACCCATGGACGCTTTATACCGAAACTCAGAACTACACAAAATTTGGCTGAGCAACGCATTTTGTGAAGACATTTGTACCTAAATCGTAAAAAAAAATGAAGAGACAAGCGTTCAAACTGATATCGTAGCACATCTTTCTTCACTGTATACTTCAGTGACCAAAAAGAAATATTATTATCCCATGTCCATACAATATTTACATCTCTATAAATGTTATATTCTTCTCTTCTTGCTCCGGAAAATCTTTTCAAGCGGACAAAGCTAAAGTCAAAAACTAATCCATACTAATATTATAAATGCGAAAGTAACTCTGTCTGTCTGTCTGTTACCCAATCACGCGTAAACTACGGAATCAATTTGCATGAAATTTGTTATGGATATTTTGATACCCGAAAAAGGACATAGGCTACTTTACCCCGGGAAAATGACGCATTCCTATGGGAAAATTCAGGTTTCGAGTGAAGTCGCGGGTAAAAGCTAGTTTAAAATACTACGAAGCATAGTACATAATTATGCATGCTAAAAAATGTTCCTAACTCCGTACGCACAGTAGCTCACAACCTTGTACTTTATCTAAAAATGAGTCAGTACATGCATTTTCTGCCCTTCGTCCATCGTGCGCGATTCAATGTTAAATCTACTAAATACATAATAACTATATTGTAGGTCATTGTTTCATTACTCGCTTGTTTAGATATTTTTGAACACGGTTTTGTAATGATAGTTGTAATTGATGGTGTGGTTGCAGTTATTTGTTTTATTGTAACTTGCTTGTTATATTGGAAGGTGTTAAAATATTTTTTATTAAAACATTCACTTACACGAAAGCAGGGGTGTTTCGGGCAGACTTTTGCTATATTCCAGCGTGTTATCAAACTCTTGGTTGTTTTTAAAAATATGTTAAGATAGAAAATATTATTATCTAAATACACTTTTCCAGATCCAAGAACGGAATCCGAAACCTCGAGATCGACTGACGTATGAATACCGCCCGAGTTACTGACTTGAAATTATTTAATAGTGTCTATTTGTCCAATACATATATGTAGATGTTTCTGTATTTGTCGCCAAAAATTGAAATCAATCTCGGAGCCATAGAAATTGTTTCGTCTGGGAATCAAACCTTCGATACTCTACACAATATTTTAAGTTGACCATACCACAGTCATACGTGCCATACATGTAGACCATCCAGGATTTCTCCATTTTCCAACGTTAAACCGTGTAATTATTTTATAATTACGTACATCGATGTATTTATCACGATCACGCGAGGATACCCTGTCTTCGGTCACGTAGGCACCTTTATTCAATTATCCAAATTTTCCGATGATCTTTTGCTCCACCGTCCAAGTTTTTGGCACTCACCCTTAATTAGTGAGATGAATCATATTTATTTTATACATTTTAGATATAACTGCCTCTGTGGCATGATCGGTAGTGTATTTGACTGCTGGTCATGAGGTTCATGAGTCATGAGGCCAATTTCGGCTACGGTGGCCAGTTTCATTGCAGCCAGCCAACTGTGCAAGACTTTGTTTATAGTGGCCAAGTGTGTGCAAAATACACAGATAAACTCTCTATTCCTTTACACTCATAGTCTGGTGGGGCAGATAACCGACACGACCAAAGAGAGGTCAGGCGCAGGACTGACGATTTTACGGGCTTTCCACAATATACCTACACACTCTGACAAAATACTAACACTCATAAAAATACATTTTTTGAACCAGATCAAAGTAAAAATTGATTTTAAAATTAAATAATTGTTTAAAAAGGTACCATAAGTCGCAGTAGAATGATGAAATGGGGAAATTAAGTTGCATTATCTTGAACATGTTCATGAATCATGTCTGGGTCTTTTTAGTTTCGACATGTTCCAACTTGTCTCATAAATTCCCAAGTCATTAGTGCAGTTGGTGCAATAAAAAGGTCTAATAAATATTTGTGGAAAGAAAACTGTCATCATTATTTTCTAAAAGCGAAAATATCTATTGATTTCGAAACTATGGATTTTAAGGATTGTACAGTGCACAATTTTTTTTTAAGATATAAGAACTACCTAGAATATAACTATTTTTCAGTTGTGGTGGTATTTATAGTGTATTTTACTAATTAAATGTTCATAATATCTTTAAAATTTGCATTAAGAACTATATATTATCAGAACAGATATTTATTGACATGATTACATTTCAGAATATTGCCCACCTTTTTCAAGAAAACCAATCCTTTTTCATATAAAAAGAATTCATGCTCAGCATTATTCCATAAAAAAATTAGGTATAATTTTTTTTCATATAAACGTTGCCAAAAAATTCCACAACAATCCTGAAAATAAGGGAATACCCACATTATCGCGGGTATACACAATAATTACATTGAAGTGTATCACGGATTTTGCGCATGATTCGTAGCATGAAGCGACATGTGCAACAGTCTACACGTGTAGTGTCACGCATGTAGTAGTTGACTGCCTAAATGACGTTCTGAGGTGATTACGTTTTATGCAAGTATTTGATTATTGGGATAGCACGTGTAAAGAAGAGTTTCTATCAATTTTGTATCAATTTTTGAAATTATTGCGTGTAGGTACGATTAAAAGAATATTTGTACATGCATTTTTAAACATCGATTCAATTACAAAAGATTTATTTTCTGTTCTAAATCTGAAATCAAATTAATTACCAAGTCTCAAACTAATGCTATGATATTTTCGACATCAGTTATCTATATAAAACTGTTTGAATTCATACCTAAACTATCCTTATAAATGACACAATCAGCTGTTGAAATCCGCATGCAAAACTCTATAGTTTTCTTAGAAAACAATCTACACAGTTTTACAGAATATTTACATATTTCTTTAACCCATTATTGTCCCACTGCCGGGCAAGAGTGTCCTTCCAAACGAAGCAGGGGTTACATTTAGTTATCAAAATTAAAATAAAATCATTCCTATTTAAACAGTTAATGTAGTTTTGTAGAAATCATACGATAGAGTCAAATATGTCCTTTTACATGCTGTATTACGGTCAGACCTATAATTGACCAAGTCATAACACTAAAGTTCATCGTCACGTCTTGACCACGCCAAGGTCGCGGCAGATCCGGTGATAATTGATAACGATGTTTGTACCACGTTATCAGCTGTTGTGTAACAATGTATCATAGAAAGTTGTTGTATTCTGATAATAGGCGATAATTATGAAGAAATTGTACCGCGAATTGTGTGGACCACGTTGAATGTAAAGAAAAACATTATAATTTTTGAATGCGAATAATGTTTACGACACAGTATCAATTCATTATGGTTCTATTTTTTTTACAACCTACTGTCTCACTGCTGGGCAAAGGTCTCCTCCAGAAACGAGGTGGAAGTTAGGCGTTGAGTAGGGTAAGTACGGGATGGGGACTTTGTTGCATACCTTCAAGAAATGTGATTAACAAATTTTAGGCATGCGAGGTTTCATCACGGTATTTTCCTTCACCGTGAGAGCAAGTAATATTTTTTTCTAATACTGAATGCATAATGTGGATGCATCCAGATAGGTGGGCAAGTATCGTGACACAATAGATGACTGAAGGTCGACCCCGACGTCGACGCAGGCCGAGGAAACGTTGGCGTGACGATTTAGACATTTATCTGGAAGAGTGGCAGGAAATAGCTAACGATAAAGACTTACTTTAATATCTTTGAAAAATTTTTGATGTGTTTTCTCGGGTTTGAACCGGCAACCAATTGCGTAGGAAGTTCCAACTTATGTTACTCGACTATTATCCCTTTAAATTAAATTAAATGTCTGTAAAAGACTAAGTGATTAAAATGTATGTGTCTACAAAAATAATTGTTGTTTTGATTACAATATCAATTTGTATTGTTACATTTGTATAATTTATTGGAAAATCCCAAAATTGAATTCCAGCGACGACTTTTTATCAGTAGAGTCATTGACTATTTATAATAATATGCAGTGGGTAGGTGAGGTGATCCGGTTATTCACAAAATAATATATTTCAGGGAATCCCGAGGATTATATTTTAGTTTCAAAAATGTGTTTTAATGTCTGGCAATGGAATTAGTCATTAACTTACTCGTAATTATTACTCACTAACAATTTGTATTTTTTTTTCATTATTAATATCTAAGTTTACGAGTAATTAATATTTACAGGTATTTACCTGTGTACAAGAATGAGTGAAAGAAAAATATGATGCTTTAAAATTCTCATTGCATAAAGAATACATTTCTATACCTGCCTGCCCACTATTAGACATAAGACTCTAGAAATCGGAGACGGATTATTAAATCTGTTATAATAACATAACCATCTATAACTATTTGTTTTAGGTTTTTATGAAAGAAGACTGCACATACAAAACAGCGATAGAAGATAAATTGTAATCAATAACTAATATTACAAGTAGATTATAACAAATCTAAATTATGTACAATCACAATGACAATAACACAGACATAAAGTCAATTAACGCAATTATCCTAGAGACGACATCTGACGACGCAATTCTTCCTATTTACCAATACGTCTGGGCGTATGACGTATCCAGCTATCGTAAGGTCGGTGTGACATTGACGGCGCTGAGCAAATATGTATGACTCTCTCGTGTGACGTATCGTGACGTTTGCAACGTGATCGTACGTGAATCGATGCGATGGAATTAAAATGGCGTAACATATTTTGTTTAACTGACTGTATTCAAATCAAATGATTTTCTTTATGCAGAACGAAAGTAGGGCTTCAAAAGAAAGTACTAAGTATAGTAAACTTATTAGAAAGCCTTGTCTGCAAGGCTGAAGAATGTACACAAAATTCGAAACTAAGAATATCGATGACCCATAGGCATCTACAGCTGACGTTGGCATGTTTGATAAAAGTACTTTACTTTGGAAACACACAGTAAAATTAAAAATTATGATATAATTCGTGCATGTCAAGGCTCTTCCAAATTTTCTGACCATAGTTTACTGGCCCAACCGTACCAGTAGACTTAAGTAAGTAGAGTACAAAATTTCTTCGTCTGGATTTTTAGGTATGCTGAATCTGCATTCTTATTAACAGCTTGGAGTTTGGCATATGCAAGGGTAAGAACAGCTTCTATTACATGGGACCAAAACAAATAAACGGTAAGAAATAAAGTATTGGTCGTATGGGCAATAAAATCTTAGTTGCTTAAAATGTATTTATCTGAAGACACCTTTCTAAAAGCCGGTCTCAAAACAGTTCTCGTATAACCCTATTTTTTATTTCAATGTCACGTCCCTCGCGCAGTAGCCTGAAGGTTTTCATTCACCGTTCTTCCTGGAACAGCAAGGTATCATGTGCAAATATTTAGAGTAGCAATTATCGTTGCATTTCGTGGTTGCGTGATCAATTGTTCGCGTGCATGATCAGGTTTAGGTGAAGGTCTTGATTTTGAGCTAGTTCCTATGAATTATTAGGCACTTGGTAGATATGAATTGGAATAAGGTTTATTTGAGTAGGTAGCTTTATAGAAGAACATCACGAGAAACGCAGGTCTTTTAAATCTAAATACTATGCGTAGGGGTTAAAGTGAGCACCTCGCCGCATTAACCGTAGTCCCGCGTGTGGTGGGTTCAAATCCCATCCGGGAAAAATATTTGTGTTATCAGCAACGAGTATCTGTTCTGAGCCTGGTTGTTAATTTATCTATGTAAGTATTTATTTAAAAGAATATCAGTCTGTTTGTCAGTTATTTAGTTAGCAGTACAAGCTCTGCTTAGTTTGGAATCAAATTACCGTGTGTGAGGTGTCCGATGATATTTATTTATTATTAAAAGCTATGCTACACCTGCTCATATCATAAAATATCTTGAAGGGGATTAGTCTTCTCTCGTTAACGTCGCTCTACACCGTTCGATTAATAGTATCCAGGTCTTGGGCATGTAGGAAAAGTGGACTAAACAAAGCCGAGTTTTAAGCGTCTTTATGCTAAAGTTGTACGTATACTGCAGAGTTATTTAAAAAGTCCTTTTGATAGTTCTCTAATATGAAGTACCTGCAGCTTGCCAGCGTCTTGAAGCTAAAATATATCTCCTAGTATCTTCTGTGATGAAACCAATGACAGAAATACACAGTAGTCGGCATTTTTATTTGTTTAATTTTAAACGTAGTATCCTAATGCAGATCCACTCTTGACATATTTTTTCTTTTGCTAACAAAATGAATTAATGATGAAGATTATAACTCCTTTTTAAAAATATGTACATCAATAGTACTTGTTACGGATATTTTCTGTTAAAAGAAAATAAAAACTCAATATCAAATTGAACGCGGTGTTAATGTTAAAATAAGTATCCTAAATAAATAATAAGATAATTACGTTGACATTTCATATTTTATAAGTTTATAGATTATTATCTACAACATCGATAATATAAGTTTTATTTATAATAAAATAACACGCAAAGGTCAAAAAATTTGTTTTCACATTAATATCTTTTTAATATCAAAATGTATGTTGACACTTATTTTAGTACTAGACGGTACGCGTTTTAATAAAAATTGTTTATCATATTTTTATAAGGGCTTTAGCATTTAAAATAAATTACCTCTGTTATGCCGATGACATGAACATTATATCGGCATTTCTTTATATTATGCCGTTGTAAATTGTATAATATAAGTAATATTATTAATACTTTATATAACCTAATAATGATTTATGTGAAACCTGCACATTATTTGTACTACAGGTGATCCAGCGAACTTTTTATATTTCCTATAAACTAATTATCGAGTAACTATCGAAAAGTTTTATACAGAAAATTGATCAGTTTTTGACAGGTGAATGTTAGGTTCTGTAAATGAAGTGTGAACTTTTATTTTATTAACAGATAATATGTAGTTGGCTACTGTAAGAAGATGAAGCTAAGTACCTACTATTAACTCAAAGAAGACGTCATATGAATACTTGTAATCCCGTAATTAAGTGCTCTATAAAGTAAACTTTTAAACACCAAATCTCACCCTAAACCTGAAAAAAATTGTTTAAATGAAATATTGTTGAAGGCTCCGTGACGAGATTTTGTGGCTTCAAAAAGAAAATTGGATTCAATGACTTAGAATATAATTAACCGTTGCACGTTTATGTATTACTAAATACATACAATAAATTAATTCACAGAGGATAAGGTTAAAGTGACTAATACCGAGAAGTTTCTAATAGTCGCATTTACTTATTCTAATGCCTAACCAAATGCTACTAACTATCGAAATATATAATTAAAATCAGAAATCACAAAAAAAAACGTCACCGATTTGTCATTGATATGTACTTACAAATATCTTTTAATATCCTTTTATTATGTTTACTATCATAACACCGAGTTCGTGTTGTTTTGTCATCGTACAAAGATCGATGACTTTTCAATGATGATGTTAGGTGTCACATGGTTTGACATCTGTCACTAACGATTTGTTTGTTTGTTTTTTTGTGGCGATTTAAAAACATGTTTTACACCTGCCGAATAGTTGAGATTTTGCATGTTAGCTATCAAAGATGACTGTATAAAAGGTGTCTTCCTTTTTTAATTTCGGCCCAATATTTTATGAATTAATATTATGTGTACTTTCAAAATGATTTTAGCTTTCAGTTTGCGTTGGATCACGGCTAGTCTAATCTGCAACAAAACGTCAAGCATTCTAAGGTAAAATGCATGTATCAATGGATATAAAAATATATACGCAGTTATCAAATTCATATTATTATATTTATATATAAGTTATTAAGCAACTTATTCTAACAAATTAACTACTTACTTCGTAACTAAAACAATCTTACTTGGTACAGTAAAACAGTTCTTAAAATAGTACCTCAAAGAAAAAAGACTACGGAATAATTTGGCTGTCAATAAAACAAGTATTTAAGCCACGTCAGAGGCAATCGTGTGGCTTGAACAACTTTGACGCAAGATTAACCCTACACAAAATAAATGTTTACCTACAACGTAAAGCCTATTTTGAAACAGGGAAACATCCCAACAACACGTAAGTCCAGCGATTTTTCAAAAGGTCAATCCCTTATCTTTAAGCCAGGGGGTCTACTTTCGGCGAAAATGTTCGATGACTACTGTATTTTATGTTACTTACCTTAGTTTAAAAATTTTGTTTGAAGCATGGTACAAAAATAGTGAATGTATTTAAGAAAGTAATCGTTTTCTGATTGTTAGCTAGCTATTCGCTAGCATAGTTTGTGCGACTTTGAATGCAGCAGGAAACAATCATTGGATAGAACTTTATAAGCCGAGGGTCCTCTCCACTGATCGTCACTAGATGTCATCAAGAATAGTACGAGAAGCAGTTGAAATGAAAAAACATGCCGATTTCAACGAGAACGAGAAAATGAATACCCCTTATTAACAATGTGGAATCCTGGAATCAGCAAGTGCAGCCATCGCCAGCATGACGTTCGCGTCAATGTGAGGACGTCCTATATGTGTCGAAGTTCCGACAAAATTTCGAACAATTTAAAAATCGTTAAGACCAAGTGAGGGTAGTTGTAGAAACTCGCGAGGAGACGACACTTAGGAATTACGCCAGTTAACCCGTGATCACGGTCGATGTAATTCGATCGAAACGTCGCGTAATAAATAAAGTAACGTAAGCTTTAAAATATAACAAGTAGTGCATCTTATAATATAATGTGTATAAGCCGCGATTGTTTAAAAACGTTAATGGTGGTTGCTTGTTACTGTTCTATTTGCTGTTACTAAGTGATAATAATTATTTCCAGTACATAATAATATATTATGTAACTTCGAAAATCCACGTGAGTGTGTGTGTGTCTGGTGCTTGGAGCCTGAACCCTCAACCATTTGCAGCGGATTCTTAGACTACTCGTCTATCACCGTGAAAGCTAAAGGTAAGAATTTTATTATTCGTTTACTCCTACGAAAATTCATTAATATACACACACATATTCGGTTCGCCGGACAAAGCAAATACTGCACTTGTCCGGCTTGTGCCGATCGAGTAGTTTCTTCGGGTCCCATCGTCACAATTCGGTTTAAACGTTCAGGCGCGGTGACGTCGAGCGGCATTCTTCCCGAACATTCATTTATACATTTATACTCGGATTATGTATGTAGCAAACTGTAGCTTTGAATATACAATAGTACATACATACATCATATCAGCCTTGTTCCCATAGGATTAGGCATAGACCAAAGAACTCCACTTGGTACGATTCTTACTTACTTCCTTTGCCTCATTTACACCCATACATTTTGTCAAAAATATGTCATATATACTAAAATACCTTACAGAAATAGAAATACCAAACAATAACGCTTCGAAGAACGAGAGTAGGCCTGATTCGAAAAGGGGACGTCGTGAACAAGGCGTGATACTAAAAATAGCTGGAGATAACGTTGTGTCTTATCAGTTGTTATCAGAAGACAGATTGTCTGCTGCGTCGATTGGCGAATGAAGTAGATGCTTGTTGAATGAACGATAAAATAGATACGCTATTTATTTATGTCGGATAGAGGGTTGGATTTTGAAAAATAGAACAGGTTTCTTTTTACTTTTATTGAGCTACAAAGCTGTTAATATTTTATTAAAATATTAGACCACCTTCTTAGATAGTTAGTTTTAGTAAGGGTAGCTTAGGCTTTAATATATCCGCACTTAGTGCAGCTTGACAGGATTGGCAAGTACTTCTTCAAAAATCATTTAAAGGTAAATCCTTCAAATAGGCTAAACAGGCATATAATTTATTAATAAAGACCTAATTAAATTACATAAATTAGATATCAGAATTCATTATCTTTAGTATGTTTAATTGAAATTTGAAAAGGGCACATCTCACATTATATAAGCTTAAGAAATGTGTCCTTTTTGAAATATTCTGTTTTCGGTTGATCTTGAAACTATTTTAAGAAGAACATATTTTTTATGTATTACAATGATCTTTTCTAATGCGTATACATGAGCAATTTTGGCTAGGACATATAAAAAAAGTATTTTAACCACAATTTCTCATTGCATACAAAAATATATCAAAATAAAAAATCACCACCAAAATCCCTACATAGGAAATCGAATGTTCAATTTGTATATATTCATGAACAAGTCCGGAGACGCCCCTACCGGGTAGCAAATTAATTTGGTCCTACCTATTTAGCATTCACTCCGTACAAACCTATCCCGTGTTACAGTAATACGAGTGAATTAATCAAGCTGTTGTTGATCAAGTCTTTTACTTGATTAAGAGTTTATCTTAAGAATTCAGTTTTGTTATTATATACTGAAATTAGTGAATTTGTCTGTAAATTATTTATTTTTTGATTTGACGTTTTATTTTAGCAGATGTGCCGTAAACGTGTGTTCCGTTAACTTAAGCTTATAGTCTGGGATCAATTTCATGAAAATTTTAAAATATCTATTTATTTTTGCCGTGAAACTTTTTAGGTATGCTTATTGATGTGCTAGAAAGCTTTTGAATGTGATGGTAAACAAGTTACAATTAAGCTCAATCATAATTATAGTGGATAACCCTACTAAGTAGGAACCTAATTAAGAACGAAGCAGTAATGAAGCAAGATTAAAATTACTCGATAGTGAAGAGGGTTTCAAAATGACAATAATGACCATGAATTACACTGATGCTCCTTTCCACACAAAGATACGACGAATATAATATTCGTTATGATTATGATAAAGTTCCTAAAGCTCTAAAAATAACACCTACAGTAGGTTTTATACTTACCACCAAAAAAGAAGCAAAATAATTCACCGGAATCCCTCAAAAGCATTTCGTGTTCGTTAGCCGAAAGTCGTTTGTATCTATTTACCTGAAGTCAGGGCACTTTCTTTAAACCCTCGAGTTAACACGGTGGAGGCCGTAAACCGAGGCGTTCATCAATCAACTTAATTAATATGTAGGTTGGAGGAAAATATTTAGCTCTGTAATGTAACAGATAAGAAGCCTGCGTTCGTCCCTGAATAACAAATAATGGTACTACTATTTGTTTGGTTAACTATAGGGAGTGTAGTTTAGTTTCGTGTAGAATAGTTAAGATTGTTTTGCTTGCATCGTTTTGATAGTTTGACGACTTGTATTTGGATTACTTGGAACTTGAAAAAAAAGTAGAAATACTTTAATATTTTGTGTGACATTACTTGAATTCTGTACTACTAGATTTGGTATTTATATTTACCACACAATGCGCTCTAATCTCTGCCCATATTCAAAGAAATTACATTTTTGTAATTTGTCATTTAAAAATCTGTAATTGCTTTACAAGCACGGTTCGAAGCTTTACTGCTTAGTATTTAATTTGAAGTCTACTTAATATACTATGTAGATTCTAAACTTCAATAGCCCGCGACATACTACAAAAATACAAATCGATATTCAATCAATTTACTACAATCGCTATCGTCAAACTACACAAATCTTTAGTAGGGGTTCTGATTAAGATTCACAACGCACTCTCTTAGATATTGGACGTGATGAAAAAATACATTGTGGTGGCCAAAGTATGTTGGGTTGAGCTGATTTCAATTTGTATTTACAGGGCAATCGGCGCTTGTTGCTTTAGTTGGGATTCGATTCTCTGTGGTTTGAATGCTTAACAGCTATTCAGTGCTACAGTTAGTGGATTTTCTGTTGATGTTTAGGCCTATTCTGGATGTTTTTGATGTCACTGGTACTGGTGTAGCTATGAGTGGTGGAATAGATTTGTTTGTTTTTCCTGTCGTTGGTTTGGATATTTTTTAAGGTTTTAGGTTTTACCTTTGCTATTTCAATATTCCATATAATATAGTAATAAATAATTTATATAATAATATAAAATTATAAATATAGTAATAGGAATCCTACTTTTATGAGAACAGATCTTCTTAATTGCTCCAACTAAAACGAATGGACTGCTCTGGGCTACTTTTATAAATCAGTATCTAGATTTTTTTGTTAATACTGCTTACTACTACTTGAGCATTAGTTAAAGTGTTCCGCAAATGCATTTTTTTTGTCGGAATTTGTAATACTTTAAAAGTGTTTAATTTAATATAAACCATATTGAAGTTCAAATATTTGTCACGAATAATCTCTAAAATCCTCAACAAATATAAAAATATTTGAACACCACATAAAACATTTGCATTTCTCCCATACGGGTCATTCCCATAACTTGAGAGCATCAAGTCAAAATTAAATTTCCCATTCGACATTATAATTTTGAGGACAGTGCGAAATTGCTCCAGATATGATGACGTCATCAAAAATGAGTAATGATCCGTCTAATACGCTGTGGCATACGAAATTTAAGCTATAAATTTGAATAACACGGCGTTAGGGGTCCTGCAAGGTCTTATTTGTGGACCCTTAATGAAATAATATGGGAAAATTTAATATGCATTGATGACCTCCAAGTAAATTTTCTTTGGCCATTGTGTAAAGACTTTGGTACTACATCTCTTTGGTACTCATATAGTATATGTAAAGATTCAAGATAATTTTGATTATCGTTTGAATTTAATACTTACGTAAGATTTTTTATCAAAAACTTCGCAAATTTCCTTAAAAATTTAGTTGTGAAATTGATTGTATTATACTGGGTTTAGTGGTGAAGACATATTATATTGAGACTTGCACTATCCGAGGGCTCTCCTAATTGTTTAACATTATAGCTTAGAATGGGAATCGAACCCAGAAAAATGCACGTTGTATCTCTCTGTCTGTCATTTTTGCACTTCTAGGTATAATGTTTAGACCTTAGAGGCTACTAGCTATTTATTCAAAAAACTACTTTGAGAGAATGTGAGCGAAGCCAGGTGGCTATTTTAGTAGCTTCTGTGCTACACAAATCTTTTTTATTACACTCAGTGTCATATAAAACTCTTCGATCGATCCAATGTGAATATCCTTTTAATATCTCAGATCATATTTCCTTAGAAAGGTCATATTATGAACTGTTTGTTATTTATGTTCTGCGCCAGAGTAAGATGGAGATATCTTCTGTCTTGCTTCTACTGTACATTCGAAGATAGCTGTCGAAAAATCTAGAAGAAAATGTATTTCTGTCTTTGTGTCATTTTAATTGTGTTTATATTTTTTTCTTTGTTGGTTATATCAATAGGTTTGTGTGTAAATATTTCTCGTAGAATAGAATTAATTAACTTTGCATTGATAGTAGCTGTTTTGTTTGTTTTTGTGTATGTGTGGTAGTTTGAATGTTTGTCATTTAATCTGTGTTTCTTGATCATTTTATGACCTTTTTTTTCTGAAGGTGTTTGCAAACGATTGAAGATTGAATTGATTTATTTAATATGCATTTTGCATATTATTATATTATTATGGTTATTAATTGCTTAAGATAATATTGAATGTTGATATTCTTCAATCGTTTGTTTACTTATGTTTCGATGTCGGTGATTCAGGGATAGAATTCAATAAAAATCGGGTTATTTTTTAAAAACTGGATGTTTTACTTTACGATATATAATAATTATATGTTCATTGAAACAAATTACAAATACAAAATTTACACAGTTTGTCTTAATATTAATCAATAACTACATTATTATTTAATCGCCTTAACTTTAAAAGACTACTCATACATTTTATGTATATACCTAAAGATACATTGACAATAATTTATACAACGGACGAGGGTAAACGTGTCGGAATTATGTCTTGTATGAAAACTTAAACTTAATAGAACACCTAAATTATTGGACAAAGATGAATAAATGTACCCGTCTAGGGCTTACTTAAAGTTAAATCAAACTGATCTAATATGTACAAACTTTAAAACCAATGTTACAAAAAATTGTTGAAAACGAAAAGTTTCCAATTTTTGGTAAGCCGAATGTTTATCGCTACTTACAAAGAGATCCATCGGTAACAGTGTTGAAAGAGCGTCGTATTTTTTTGGTATAAATTGAATAAAACAAACTAATAATCAGGTATCAGGGGCCATTGATGATGAGGAATCGTCTGATCAGACTAGATTGTCTCGGAACAATGATGCAGCTTCCGATAGTGGCCTAATAATATTTACAATGTCCAATGGCAAAAGCTGAAAAATGAAAAACATCAGTTCAATCCTTAGCGATATTCGTTAAAGCCATGCTTTCTAGCATCGTATTAAGTTTGGCATTGTACACCAACGCGTATATTTTGAATGTACATGCGACTATCTTAACATTATTTGTTAAAATTTAATGGACCATTTTTTGTTCCTAATTTGTTCAAAGTATATACAGTAAATCAACATGAGACCGTATTTAATTCAACGATGAAGACATGAGTACAGTCGCACGCGCATTGATGCGACCGTTTAGACAATAAGTGACAGCTGAGGATATTACCCCGGATACAGAATTTGAACGCAAATAAATCGCTTCTTACAGTAACATTCCCTTATGTATAATCGTTATATCTATTAACGTTATCTTATGTTAGTTCCTTGACTCAGGTTGTGCGAAAATTTTCGTTATTTATTCATGTTTTATTATTAATAATTATTATACCAATAATTATGACACACTCTACTATAACAACGAATATATGCGTACTACTGCCTGGTGATAATACAATATCATTTATATTGAGTTACAGACACCAATTATTTACTATTTAATATTAATGAAGTGCGTGAGGACATGAGAAGGGAACAGAAGATTCGTTGTGTTTTGAAATATTTCGAAGCAAATGGGTTAAGAAGAGTTACTTATATTTTTACAGGTGGCTTGTACCACGGTCTAAAGTACGGACGAAATATGAAGGAAGGTAAAATAAAATAAATAGATTTGAACGCAAGATACAGTTCAAGCGACTAGTCGGTCGCGTCGAAATGTAACTAAATATATAACGAACTTAGACGTAGATTAGAGATAGTCCTTATTCAACGTACAAATTCTCCATTTGCTCCGAAATCGAAGGAGAGTTCTAAGATAGAATATGCTTATAATAAATCAACAATAGCGTAGATACATATGATACAGAGATATAATTACGATCAATTATTTTTAAACAACGTAACGAGAATATTAACTTTTCAGTTCTGTGAATGATTTCACTAACATTTTAATCGCATTTACAGTAATTATACCAATTCTTATCATACAAGGGTTTTTGTTCGCATAATATTTGTATCAGGAAATACACATCTAATCGGGTTCGAAGCAAGTTTGTAAGCTTAATTTCATGCGATCTCGATAAATTGATACACAACAATAATTATATTTATATCACGGTCAAAAGTTTCCATCTCGGTTTTAGACTGAATAGTTAGACACGGTCAATCCAAATCCTGGTCACCCGGTCAAACCTGAAATCGTCAAAATTTGACAGTGTTATAAATAAATTATATATAAGTATATAATTACATATATAACCTACAACAACTACGTCCTTTATGATATTTTTACTTAAGACGTTTTATATACCCTCTAATTTTTTGTCACAGTGTCGCTTTATTTTGACTTCATTATTATAAACATTTTTTTTTTCAATACTTACTTACATACCTGAGATTAAAATATACTTCCGTGGTTTCCATTGAAACAATTTAAGGCTATGAAGAGAGGAAGCCTTAAGCAAAAAATTTTGAAGAACATTATTCCAAGGAAGGCAATAATAATCTTAGGGACATTTATACATCTAAAATACATAAATGAAAAACTATTAAACCCTGATAATTCCAATAATTATTGAAGAGAAGCGCTAATTTACAACATTTTAAATTCGATGTTGCATTTATAAAATACTCTTGGGGTTTTGACATACTCCCCACTAATAAAAATCATATTTACAATATTCTTACAGCGGCTTTGCAAAATAACATCAGAAAATAAAACTGAAAAGAAAACCGCGGAACTTCGAATAAAAATCAGAAAGATACATTATATAATATGCGCGAGATTAAAATGCGTTTACTATTATTATTATAAAATCGATTTATTATTCGAAGCACGGCGATTTATACCGGAAAATTTCGCATAATGTTTATTAAAATTGATAATGGTAGTTGAATCTTATTTCTATGTCTATTGTTTGAAAATTCAAAACGTTTACAATTTTTATTAGTAGAAGAGAATTATACTAAATTTGAGCTTGATGTCATAAAAATGTAGACATATTATTGCTTTCAATCGTTGATACTTGTGAACCCCGTTATTTACATGAAAAGTTACGAAGGCGGACATAAATATAGCGACTTTGCAAAACAAACGTCAGGAGGTACAAAACTTATGAGAGATAAAGCTGAAAAAATATGACATTTTATTGTCAAAGTTGAAAATACGGAGGGACTGAGTGAACAGTCGAAATGTATACTTAATGAAATTCCTCATTCAACTGATAGACAGACTTGTTCAAATACGCGAGACAATGAAGAATACCAAGACTTTTAAACCATACTTCCTATACAGGAAAGTAATGACATAGTACCTTCCTCTATCGAAACTAATGCAGACTATAATCCAGGTATGACCAAAGAAATTTTAACAAATAACTATTTTACTGACGTAAATATGTCATTATATGACCTACACATACTAACGAGAACTTTACAGTAACATTTAGAGAAGTAAACAAAATAGTTACGTTAAAATTTCGGTCAAAACAAGCAAAAAACGATCCAGATGAATTTTGAATTGCCAACGAATTCAAAAATACTAGACACGACTTGATTAAACAAAATGACTAAACAGATTTGTTCGCTGATAAAAACAAGGAATTCCATCACTGAACAAACGTAGCGAAATGATAAAAAACAAAATGCAAATCTGGCATTGAATATAATCTTACAATATCTTTATTACAAGTTTTGTCCATTAACAGCGTCTAAACACTACGCGCTTAAAATACTTGTTTGAGCATCACTAAAATAAGTATTACAAGAATTTTCAAGTTTTTTTTTATTAGGCACAAATTTATATTTTTTTTTCGACCTTCCTTACATTTATCGCCCTACGACACACAAGACAGATATAGATAACGCTTTTTATGCATTTTTTTTCTTATTTAAATGGGTTTCCATAGACACTTACTAATTAATACATGAACTTTTTTACATATATAATATATTATATAAAGAATATAATATAGGTAAAGCATTTTCTTTCTTACCTAGCACAACGGATCCCGTATATTTTTGGGACACAGAAATATCTACAAATATTGTTACAATTTGAAAACAGGTATATTATGTAGAAGGGTATCTATCTTAATAATGATTGAGGCAACATTCTCATTAAACATTACCCCGTAACTGACACGATTTTCAATGAATTGACAGATTTTTTAGCAATTTTTTTATTTTTTTTTTTGTTTAAATACAATTTGTTAGCTTATGCTCTGCTGTGGAAAGCGGAATCGAGAAACGAATTTAATTTTTCAATACCTAAAATATCATGATTTTTATTTTGTTTTCTTTTTGCTATCTAATCCCCAAATATTCTGACTATCTATTATAATATTGACAATATTTTGTAAAAGTCCCGAACCCGTATTCCACAACAATGCAAAATATCAAAAATATGTACGTATTCAATTTTTTCACAATATAAAATGTTATGCCCAGTATTAAAAATTAACAAAAAAATAATAGAGTTAGAGAAGCTAGCGCTGCTAAAACTAATCTATGCGATATCAGTCTCCACTAGAACCTTATAATTTAGAAAATCCATAAAGTAAATCACAGAGTTTGAATTAGCAAAACATTTTGTGTTTGAAAACTAACATTTTGTTGACCCATCCAATATAATATTTCTTTTTAACCGACCGTCCCGCGGTACAACGCATTCCAATTATTGATATGTATCTTTCTATAGACATTATTGTGTTGTCAATGTAGCTAGAAGAAGAAATAAACGAGAATTGAAAGTGTCCCTTCACATCGATCCATAGGTGCCATCGTACTGTACAATATATCTCATACCTAACCATTGAACGAATATTAACCTTACTTTACGAATCCTAACTTACAAGACCGACTCGTACATTTAATATAAAACAAACGGTGGACCCCTACCACTGTATTCCAACCAACTCGAAGGGGAGCGAGAAACGCGTAGCGGAAGAGACATCTTATACAGCAGCGACAGAATTGAATGAGCACGCGCCACTCGGTCCGGCGACAAACAATCGAGGTAGGGGTCCCCCGCGTCCAACCGAGACAAACACTAACTCCCGCACACCGAAATTCTTCCAATGACATACCGATCAGCTTCCAATAGTAAAATAATAATGTTTAACTATCATCTACGTGTGCATCAAAGTATAAAGTGAACTTACGTACAGTATATACGAACGCAAGACAAACGACTATAACTAGTCTTATTTTTCTATTACTCGAAGAATGATACATATTTCGATCTAAGACGTTTCAAATTAAAAGACGACTCTTAAAAGTACAAATGTTAATAAAATAAAAAAGAAGGTGTGACGTAGAATGCAAACTTACGATTTTAGAATGCACTAGAAGCCAAGTCGTGTAATGTACACGTACAAAGAACACGGCGCGACAACGCGATGCGAGCGTGGGGCGGGCGACCTGACTGGCCCATGGCTATCTAACCAGGCGACGGAGAGCAGACGGATTATTTACTGAGATGCGTCTGAGACGTGTCGTTTGGAAATTACCTCCATTATGTGTCGAAATCATAAATTTAATAACGAAAGCAAAACACGACAAAAAAGAACCAACTCACAGCCTACGTTTATAAAACCTGATGCCACTTCCTAGACGAGGCGTCGCCGTTATCGAAAAGGAAACTTTAAAACTAAACGATTAAAGTAATCGTACGAACCGAAGAGGAACGCGACCGTGCGGTCGGTTGTCAAAACAATTTTCACCCTCGATCCTTATTAAATAACTTTGTACATTAAATCCAAATGTCGACACGTCATTTTGGATAGGCACTCTCTAGGCGGGGCGGCGAGCGGTCGCCGCATCGTCGGCCTCCGTGGGGCGGCCCGTTGGCCGACCGCATGAGATCAGTGGAACCGGCCGGCAGCGGCCGTGGCGACCCTAACACCGCTCTAAGACGAGAACGAGAACGTGTGGTCCACCCAGTCGCTCGCCACGCCGATCTCGCTCAGCATGTCTGACACGTCGGGCGTGCACGAAAACTCGAAGTGCGACCCTGACGATGAGGATGCCGTATCGAAGTCCGTCGTCAGCGCGTCGAGGTCGACCTCGCAGTCCGCCGGCAGCGGCAGCAGGTCCGTGATGGAGTAGAGATCCGTCAGGTCCGCCGGCTCGCGGCGGTTGTGGTCCTCATAGAAGCACGCGGACTCGGGGGAGTCGGGCGAGCCAGCGGGGGACGCGGGCAGCGGAGGAGGCGCGGGCGTCTCCGCTGGCACGCTGGGGACGGTCGGCACTGGTCTCCTTCGCCTAGCGACACCTCTGTTGTTATTTGAATCAGCGCGTTGCTTGCGCTTCGGTTTCGTCACGCCGCCAGTTTTTTGTCCGGATCTTTCGGACTTGGCGGTCTTCTTGCGCGGTCTGTACTTGTAGTCTGGGTACTCCCGCATGTGTAGTTGTCTCAACCTCTCGGCCTCGTCGATGAAGGGCTGGCGCTCTTCATCGTTGAGCGTCTTCCACACGCGGCCGAGGTTCTTGGATATCTCCGCGTTGTGCATGTCTGGGGTCTGTTCGCATATTTTCCTGCGCTCTATCTGAGACCACACCATGAACGCGTTCATCGGCCTCTTTATGTGGTTCGGGTTGTTCTTCTTAGTCTGTGAACAAGAGAGAAAACGGTTAGTCGAGATCACGTTTTCAAATTTTACAGGCAATTTGTGCCCAACTATAATGTAAATTCGCGTTCGAGGTGGAAAATCAACGTTATCTGTTTAATTGTGGGAGCACTATTATTATTTCAGGCATGTCCGATTCGCGGAGCCGGGCTACGTCCAATTAGTATGCAAGGTGGTGCAACATTAACTCAGTGTCCTTACTATTAATGATATTGTTATCATAGGAATTATTATTATTACAAACAAGTCGAAATCTCTACTGTGAGTATACAATATTGCGTTGTATTAACAGTTGTTGTTTTGTTTTACGTCAACTATTGTCGGTACATATCGTCTCTACTGTGGTCAGCATTACAAGTATTTATGTTACTGAGTTCAATATTGATACGTCATCGTTATTCATGTAAACAAAATTCAGTTCAAGTAAAAAACTCGTTCAAAATAGAACACGATAAGTCATTTCACTAAACTGGTAATTTGTAATTCTATTTGAACGAATACCAACTAGAGCTATAAAATGTTCAAGTGCAATAAACATTTCCGTGTTTCGTTTATACAAAACATTGACTAACGAGGATGTTAAGGACGCAGGAAGTTATTATCAAATCATGTAGGAAGCGGCTTGAGGACAGTAGCTAGCCAGCTATTTTTCCTTGAAGATAAGCGCTTCGGTTTAGGGAAAGCCTAATGGATATCCGGACTCACTTGATTAATGTGCTGTTTCAAGTTCCGCTACCCGCTTAGTAAAACAACACCCACATCTTATGATCACTAGAAAACTAGCGCGTTGAAAGTCATAGAATACTGTGTGAAGGTCATTAAAAAAATCGAATGCTAAATCAAGGTTACGTTTGAAAAAAAACGATGCGGAAAATTGTAAACACCCGAGTGACCTTGAAGTCTTTTATATACGTAATATATTATATTAACTAGGTCTCTAAGTCATGATCCGTCAACGAGTGACGAAACCAGATCCACATCAAATCAAAGCCAAACCACTTTCGTTGAAAAAAAGCAGCTTTTTTCCGAAACTTATTTATATTCAAGATTCGAGACAAAAAAGGGTTTGTCAGATGGCAACTAAAATAAAGTTCAGGACACCCACGCTCAAGGTGAATAGAGGTAAGTTTTTGCGCCGTATCCAGGTTAAAACGCAGTTATTATTAAAACCTTTTTTTGGTTCTCTAACAATTTGTTTTAGGCCAGAATTGCAACGGCTCTGCGTCGATTAATCACGTGTCGTGTTGTTCGTGACTATTCTGTTGCTAGGTAATTTTTTGCCGGCTTTTTTTCGGTCTGATATTAAGTTTGGCCGGTATGATTGCTGTTCGTTTGTTGAATTTAGGTAATATGTTAGTTTTGTTCGGCTCTAAGTGCGTTGACGTTGTACCAATCCACGTGCAGTAATAGGTCATTGCCTCTATACTGTTCTTTCTCTAAGCGCTACAAATAGTTCTTCTATTTTTTGTATCCCGATATCTTGATCAGTACCTACTTGACGATATGATACTTTAGCTTTGTTCAAATATAGCAATGTCAATATCTCAATGACATCGATGAATCATATTCGTACCTGAGAAGGAAAAACTGAATATAACTCGGACCGTAACCATTTTTTATATTTAACTATATTATATCGTACGTGACTTGGTATGTGTAACACAAATTAAGTGTTTAAAAATGTCTAGACTGCGTTTTTCTGGTTGCAAAATTGGTGATGACTAAGAGCGGCGATAAAAAATGAATGCAGTTGCATTTCAAAGTCACGATTATATTAATAGAGTCTTCATTTAATATTAGTTCTTACTAAAATCATATTTAAGCAGCACTACCGGATCGGAAACGGACCGGACCGAGTAGATCCGGCGGATGCGACTCAGCAAGAATTTTATTTGATTCCACCAACTCAATTTTTCAAGCTTTTCAATTTTTACATCGGCGATATTTTTAATAAGAATTTCGCTCAATAGTTAACTTAATTATTTTTATGAAATCGAACAGCTGTGTAAACTGGTTCATGAATAAAACATTTTCAAACAATTTAAATGGGTTTCAGTAAATACGCTTGAAGCCTATAATAAAGTTATAAGTGAAATGACAGCTGTAACCATTACAGTCTTTAGAAAATTGTAACTTCCTTCGTTTTAACTTGAAAAGGAGTCATTTAATGACTAGACTGTTTGATGGTAATTTCTTAGGGAAAATTAATGGGATGGAGTTTCTTGCAATAGGCAGTGTCTGTAATAAACATTTTTAAATTGGTTCACTTGCCTTTCCTATGTTTTGTTTGGTCTGTTTATACTTTAAGTAGTGTAATTTCAACATTGTTTGTTTTAACTGTTTATGGGACAGCAATTTTATTGAATTTGTTATTATTCCCAGTAATTACTTCTAAGTAAAGAATATTAGTTTCTACTTTGATGTTTATTGCGATTGCCATTCTGGCTAAACTTTGCGAATTATTCACACGCTGTTTATTCGTTTGACATTGATATTATCTTTAATGAATATTGGCACATGTCAATAAATGCAAATAATTAGCGGCACTCAATTTATTTATCAGAGTTTATTTTTGGATCCTTTTTATGGTCATTGCATTTAAAAAAAAATATTAGCAATATTATCCTTTTTTTTTTAAAATTTCAATTATAAATCTCTGTTTTAGCAGTGTGTTATTAATTTCAAATTATATGTATTTTGATATTCATATATTTCTAAATAAATATGTATAAATCCTTATAAGTCTATGATTTCCATAATTCTATTGCAATTTTACTTCCTATATACTATATACCACATATAGTCTTCCGGTAAATGTTTTAGTCCTTGTCTCCGTTTTGGTATTAAACTATTTGTAAGCTTACACGTGTCGCGAACACGTGTACATTGCAGAATTATAAAGTTATGCCAAGTTTCCTACTATGGTGCGAGGTTGGTAGTGTGAAAATATTCCATGGTTTTAGGCGTAATAATTAAATGGCTAATTATAATGTTAAGTAGTTTAAATGTACGTATATTCTAGGCCATATATTTAAGTATAATACAAATATAAAAATATAATAATTTGTGTATGATTTTTGTAAGTATAGTCGCATAAAAATCTGGTTTACAAATATAATTGACTCTACAAAAATATATCATAAAATCTGTAATTACTTGTATTACACAGTTGTGACTCAAAGGAAAATTATGGTAGAGTCGCAAAAAAGAAAATTATAATTGCATTTAAAACTGGACTCTACATATCCTCGCGGAAGACCAACGATAACTCGTGTAATTTATATGAACGAGGAACTCTACTACTTGGCAACACTATATGTTTATAAGACACTTATTATTGTAAGCGCGTCGTACCGGCTGTACAAGGGCAGCCGGTTCGTTTCCTGGGTAAATAGAGATTGCTCTACAGCTCTATATATCAATGTCTACGAATCGAGAGTTTAGCGTGACCTTTTGTGTTAGACGTTCAGTTTTTATTTTATTTTTTTAGTATCCTTTCTCTTTCTTAGGTGTATTCTACATTTTAAAGTAGTATTTTTCATTTTATATACTATTTGTATATTGTAATAAAAAGTATTTATTATTATCCTAAACGGAAACTTAAAGTAAACTTTTTGATTGATATACTTATAAGAGGTTAAGATAAAGCATGGTAGAGTCTAAATCGTTTATATATGTGTGTCATTATTCGTAACTAATGTTATAGGCTCTATCGATTTGTGCGAAGGTCAACATACTTCCTAGTTAGTTAGTAGAGTCGTATTTCGGAATTTTCGCAAGCCACGAGGCCAGAAGGCTTGAAGATGATTAATAATGACTTCCTTTTAGGAAACTAGTTTTTTTTTATTTACCATTTAGGTGCTCTATCAAATGTAGAGTTGTGGAAAAATCAACTCTACTACGAAAAAAATAAGAATGGAATTTATTTGAAATATTTTTTATGCAAACATTTTATCATAATTTATACACATTTTAAAGTATATTTAAATAGAAATTGCCGTGAATGAAGGCATGCATGTGCCATTATGACCTCGCCTCGTAGGCCTAGCCGTAGCCTCGTAGGCTTTATACGACACCCACGTTGAATAATTGGGTGACTCTATATACAGTTTTAGAAACTATAACTTTATTATAATTTCATAAAAGTAACATCTTAGCATAAATTTAATTTTTGTCACTTAAAGGAATAAATTAAATAATTTACTGATCGAGAAATCCAAAATATCTGTGTTTACGTTCCAATCTTTCCTTAAAATCTGTATTCGTATAAGGATCAAATCAAGTCTTAAGATGTGTATCTATAAATGTACTCAATATTAAATAACCCACGCATTCTATTTTGAGCCGAAACTAGCATTTATAGAGGCATAAAACTCCTATTGACATTTTCTCTACTTTCGAAATGCCAAAACTAATGTTGCATTGTACGTAAACTGTTTATGCCATATGGGGTTACAAGCGTAATAATATGCATTTAAATTGCTCTGTTCGTTTTAATGAACGCATAATTTGTATTATTAATACAAATTAGGTTATTTATTTGTATTCGGCGGTAATTGCAAATTGTATTTTGTAATATAACAAAACGTGTATCGGTTTATAACCAATATTTGTTGTTTAATTACGATTTATGTTAAGGACCTGTTTAATTTATTTTACATTTACAAAGTTTTTATATTTTGTTATTAATTATTTATTTTGGACGACTTCCTCAATCAAGTGTTTTAATTTCAAATATGCAAATTCTAACGTCAATATAAATAAAATGGCAATAATAAATTGACATACTGTCAATTATAAATTTTAAAACAGACAGTAGCTTGATAATTATGTTATGCATTTATAATAACAAAAATGTTGTATTTCTAATCGGTAATTTACAAGCTGCTATTTCCCACCGGTAAATAAAAATGCGAATGCTTATTCCGATGGCACTTAACAATGCACCCACAAATAATTAATTTGATCGCACAGTGGGATTAAATCGTTCCCTGCCGAACAGAACCAAAGTAGGTTCCGTAATATTAATGAAGATGTTAGACACTTTCAAGGCTTTTAACGCGGAACAAAGAAGGTCCCGATTATAGGTCCCCATTGTCGAAAGGCCCAGATGATGTCCGCACTTTGTTTGTAGATAATAGTCAAAATGAAAGTTCCTTTTTTATTAAAATCGGACCCTTATTACAGAAGCAATTTGATCTACCAAGGAATACGGATTGGAAGTCCCGCGCCATATTGCCCGTTATTAACTTCGATTCCGAGAGAATTTTGTGTTCATATTAATTTTTCGATATTATTTTCGTTTCGATAATTGCGAAATACGCATTTTTGGGAGTTCATTTTGAAGTCGCTTTTCGGAATCGATATTAATTTTATTTTGCTTTTATGATTTCGTATTCTTGTTACTTTAATTAAACTTTGAATGATTTTGTTAAACAAATAAGGAATTGATACAATTCATAGCAAATTTAAATTTTATTTTGTCGCGCAATTCAACTCAAATATATCACTCTAGTTGGCTAATGTTATTTCCTATACAATCGCTTCGAAAACAAGCTTCCTGAAACATTTTCCACTTACTTTACTAGATTAGTGCCTTCATTAAGAGGTATCTAAATATTAGTCTCGTCCTTAAAGAAAAAGATTCTGCTTAAGACAAGACTAAGTACTTAAGTAACATAAGTAATTTACTTAATGAGGATACCGTTATCCTGCTATATACTTTGTAATTAAATAAAAATGGTGCCAAATGTATTAATTTGAAGCCATATTTATAACTACTAACTACTGCATAGTGATATAACCTTTTTCGATTGAACTGGCCAGAAATAATGTAGTAGAGTAATGCTGGAATACTAAAAAAACAACAATAATACAAAAACGATTATCCGGAAGATCTCATCGCCTATCAATATGCTTTCGTTCAAAGCAAGAAAACATCTCCAACTATATCTCCAGTTTTCTCTATAAATATTAAACAGCCATATTCTCAGATCCGTACAACAAAACAGCATTATCTTTTGAAATCTGCAGCGGGATACAGTAAAAAATATATAAAAGATATCGGTTTTAAATTTAAATGCGGCGACGGGAGTGTTGACTCGATATATGTTAAACAGCAGTGAAAAGGCTGGATTATTCCGACACTAGGAAGTGAATATAAATTACGTATAAGTGAAGGATTGTCACACGACGCAACGTAGATGCATTTTATTTACTTTATGCTGCCACTATTTTATAGTACCGGATTTTGGCGAGATTTTCGGATTTGCCTTTATATTTTAGGGTTAAGTCGTAAATCCTTTCTTGTGTTATGAAAGGGACTGACGAAAAAGGACTCTTTATGTACTACATTATGTTTATTGAAGGGACGCAAACAATAGAATATACTTAAAATAAACCTTTAACTAAACACAATTATGTAAAATTTTAAATATATTTTTGAATAGAAATCGTTTCTGAAATGAGATTTTACGATTTTATTTAAAAAATATGCAACTTCAATATCTAAAAACTGAAATGAAAGTTAAATATTTTTTCGTAAAATACTGTCATTATTATGAACAAAATATTTTTTGTCTACATTTAATATTTTCGTCTCACTGTGCAGACAATACTAGAATTTCAAACGTCTTATTTAAGGAATGATATTTAAGTAAGTCTTAAAATAGAAAGAATTTAATCTAGTGCCGTATCTTTATTTGTTTTCACACTTTTGAACGTTTTAATAAAACATTTCTTTTTTGGTATATCAATCGTAGCATGCTCATGTTTTGTCGTGTTGTAGATTTTGCTTGTAATTTTTCGGTAGCCATAATTTTGGCTTTTATGCCTAGAGACTAAGCTACAGAGATTGTATGCCTATAAGAAAGTTGGGTTTAGACTTTGGTGTTTATTTAGACATATTAATGTCATGTCAGTCCTAAATAAAAATATTCGAAACGTTGATTGTATGGTAGAGTCCAAAAAACATATATTTGCAAACTTTTTTTGTATAATAAAGTTTGATAATCGTGTGTGGTTTCAAATATTTAATTAATAAACAATTAAATATCGTTCTGAATGTTGTGTAGACAATTAAACGGACGCCATGTTCCGCGTCATAATGTTCTCAAGTATAATTGATTTGTTACACTATCAATTAATACTACCAGGAAATATGGTTTTGAGGTTTCTGTAGATTTTTTTATATCATACGCTGCTATTTATTTGAATAGTGGCAAATGCAGAATAAAACATTATTTCATATTATTTGTTTTAATTCTTGTCATGTGAATTATCTCTGTATTATTCATAATCGCCGTTTACAGTTCATGATAGTATAAGTTTTAGTAATATTTTGTATGATTTGACTTTCACGTTTATATGTTTGTGATGTCATAAGAAAATATTGGTCCTTACTTTGATTTCCTTATATTCCCAATAGAAAGTAAATAAGAC
The DNA here is from genome assembly GCF_050436995.1 of Anticarsia gemmatalis. NCBI lineage: Eukaryota > Metazoa > Arthropoda > Insecta > Lepidoptera > Erebidae > Anticarsia > Anticarsia gemmatalis. The sequence continues at coordinate 11,273,995 of NC_134761.1, forward strand.
GTTAATACCTTAAGCCTTTGCTCTCGATAAAGTTTAATGTACCACAACGTTTAGTAAGTCGTACCATTTGGAAGGAAATAGACACGTTCAAAGATACTTGCACTTCTAAAATGTGTTCTGACCCAAACATTACTTTTATCGGTAAGGTCACAATGAGGTCACAAACCGCCCTTTTCAAGATATGTCCATTTTGACCTAGTTCTTGCCATAATTATCCATTCATATGTGCATGGTGTGAATTTTAACTATGTTTGACCTATAAATTTCTAAAGCGACTCTAAGTACATGAGACCCACTGTGCAGGCACTAAAAAATACAGACATGTTATTACAAATTTTATACCTACAATTTCGTGTTGCGTAATTATTAACGTATATTTTTTTAATGGCGGCTGGTTATTAAAATTAATGGATGCACGAGCGTAAATTTAATCTAGTGTAAAATAATTAAACAATTAATTTTTCATCAAGTGGCCGAGCCGATAAGTAATTTTAAAGCCAAGGATTATTTGGCTATTAATTTTTGTAAATTAAAAACTTTTAACGTTTTGCAAAATGCAGTGACCAATTTTAAGCTATAATGAGTTTTATATACAATTTTCGTTACCACCTAACCAACGACTTTATAAGGATTTGTTCATTAATTTTCTAATGATTTAAGTAACTTTCATGAATATAAATTTTAGACATACAATAACACATAATTATTTGAAAAAAATACATATTTTTGCATTAACTTTTCTTTTAATTTCTCTAACCAAGAGTCAGCTTATGTCACTATATTAAAAATACGTTAGTTAAAAGTCACTTCTACAACTATAATCTATGTGAACACATTACCAATGTGTGCACAAGTATACAAATAGGTTTGTATCCATATTTGTGTGTATACTAATTTGGCGTCACCAAATACAGTGTCAGATTATGATTGTGTTGTTTTACAATGGTTACCGACTGATGTATGATCAATAAATTATATTTACTACTTATTTTATTACTGCTAACCTATTTTTTTAACACTCTTGAATTACAAGGTTAGGTTGAAAAGAAAGCCTTTGATTATTGATAGAAAAATAGTCAACATTTAGGGTTTTATGCAAAAGTATTCCTATCAAATATCAAATTCATATTCTGATTAGTAAAATTTTTGTTTTTTTTAAATATTTTTTTTGCAGTTGCACTTCCAGAACGTCATAAGTCGGAATTCTCATAAAACTTTTACGACCTTCTTCTACTGAGTGCGATATGTTCTAGTCAGATGACAATCCCATAACCTCAAAAGGTACTCAAAGGGCCGTTTTTCGAGTGTTTGATAAAAAGTACGTTTCGAAGGTATTAAAGGCTTGAGGTTATACAAAACACGTACTCGCTCGTGATCGCGTTTGGTGGAACAATGAACGGATTTAGCGTTCTGTCTATAAACTGCGTTATAGTTTAGTTTTGATTCTTACCGACTTTCTGTAAGTTTTGGAAATAAGGACGGTTATTTTATCATACTCATGACAAGTACGTTGCTAAAGGTTCGGTAATCAGAAGAAAAAGGATTGTATGTTCAGAGGAAAAAAGTCATATGAGAAAATATAACAGTTAAATTTAGAAAGAATCAGGAACGAAAGATTGAATAAAAATAGTAACTAGTTGGCTACAATCGAATTCGCATTCATTGATATATCGCATTCATTGATATATCGCATTCATTGACATTGATGTATTAAGAATATATAAGTAAAAAGATGTTGAATTTGTGCGAATGAAAATTTTCAAACGATATTTTGTGCAAGTACGGAACCTCCCAACAAATCTTAGAGTAGCAACCGCAATTTTTTAACATTGTTCTTGGTAACCATACACAACCAAGCGCAACTTGTAGGCCAAGGTTGCTTTGAACACATCACGTACGGTTTTTTATGTTTTAACAATAAATTCACGGTTTTTAAGTGGGGCGAGAGAACACGCGAGCCTTTAGTTCCTGATGGTATCCAGGAAACTGTAAAACCAGAAGTTTATTGTTTTAACATGATTTTTATAAAAACTAGGTCTTCGGTTTTGATGATTTTTTATTGTATAATTTAGAGGCTTTTGATTATTATTTGATGTTCAATTTGACGATTTTTCGATTTGGAAAATTCGATGAGGTTTTTTTTAGTAGTGTTTATTGTTTTATTATGATTTTTATAAAAAGTCGGTCTTCCATTTTGAGATAAAGTTTTTGGTTGTTCGGAGCTGAAGTTGACTACTGTTTGTTGAAAATTGGTAAATGTTTTTTAAACGTAATAAGTCTATATGCTTGGTGATTGTTTTATATAGAACAGAATTAGCTACTAGTTAAATTAATACACAAAAAAATGCTATAGATTGTCTATGTATATATTTTTAATCCTTATAAAATTTATGTATACAGGCTTCCTAAATCCTTAATAGGAAAACAATTTAATTGTTTTTTTTTTTAGTATACGCGTGTATATTTTTTCTAATCCTCCCACATCGCCGGCTTCAAGGCCCAAGTTTTAGAACAGATTGAAATTCTACATCGATTTATATGCAAATGTTCTGTGAGCTATTTTTAGATTGTTTCTCTGAACTGATATATTGTTTCAAATCAATTGTTTAACATATTAAGATGCGGATACTACAACATACATTTTTGAGTCACTGACAGGTATTATGGCTGTAGTATCAGAAAAAATGTATGCTTAAATATATAATAGTAAACATACTTAAAATCACCCCTTTTTTTCCTAGAGTTAGGTAGAGACCAGAGTACGCCACTTAGTAAGGTCCTTACAAACTTCCCTTACTAAATTCACCTCCATACACTTTGTTATACAGGATCGCCAGTTACGAGTACTACGCACCTAACATTTTTGCAAGACTACAAAAACTACTATGTAATAGTATCTTCAATGTAAAACAAAAATATTGGACATTTTTCATCACATAATCCCTGATATCAACTGAAATTCATTTACAGCGAAAAAAGGCAAATAAATTTTATTTTTAAAATAATTCAAGGACTTAAACATTCGGCTTGCTAGCTCCTTCAGTGGAAACAGATATATGGTCTTTCGACTGATTTATACTTGCTTTGCAAAATTAAGTGTCAGCGGAGAAAATTGGCTTCATTCTCACACGGATTTAGAGGAGTAACATACGGCTTTCGTAATCCAACTTTGTTTCAAATTTCTGGTTAAATGCCGCTGTGGTTTATTGGTTAGATTGCTACCAGAAATTTGGAGGAATTGCGCTGATATACATATGTGAGGATAAACTGAATAAAAAGTGGGAGTTATGCGTAAGTTACGATTTTTGTTTTAAGCTTCGTACATACATAGATAAATACATTAAAACACCCGCCCTCCCATAGGGGTAGGCACAGACCACAGAATATAATAAGAAATAGGGAATAGAGCTACGTAATTTTACAAAAATAAAAGCTTTATATACATTCTTGTTTTTGAAACGTACCGACTAATTAAATTATGTAAAATTGTAACTACGTAAGCATTGGCCATTTGATTGGTCAATGAACTTAGCTCTAGCTTTTATTGGAATGTAAGTTTAGATTCAAAGGATTTTCTTACGAATCGACCTTTGAGAAAACTACTTCGTTTTTAAAATAAAGATATGAATATTTTTGTGAAGATAAAAAGCTTTTAAGCTTTAAGGTTACCTACTAAAGCCTATCTTACCTATTTCAAAACTGCCTTGATACAATTTCTTACATTTTAAAATGTCATACGATGTGGCATTTCATTCAACCTTTGAGTAACCTTGAGTAGACTTCAGTGAACAATGACGAACGCAGATTGATACTTTACAATAGAATAATGTAAAGATATGTTGCGAAACTTGATGGATAGGTTGTACGAAATGATACTTGATAGTAAATTTTGTATCATTATTCATTGGTTGAGCAACATTTTGATTTGGTCATTGTAGTTTGAAGCAAATAGTAAATGGTTGGATTGTATGGCCGATATAGGTTTAAAATATTTTATATAACATTATGACTTATAAAGGTATCTAGGCCTAACATCTCTCACGTTAGAAAGGAAACCTGTGCCTAGCAGTGGGACTGTAATAAAAATATATACATTATGACAAAATACAATTTCTAAGTAGGTATTCATACTCGTACATTCATGTTTAAAGTCAAATAGGCACAGCTGTGTTGATACCTACAAGTAAAAATAAATTACTTCGTTTTCAGTCTCATTTTATATTATTTACATAAGTATAGACTTTCTAAAATATTTTCTAACTATAATCATAATAATATTCAAATGTAACAAGTATGTTCTAAACTAGTTTCATTTGTATACATTTCTATGCTCAAAATAGCATTTTTTTAAACTAATATATACCTATATTATATACACTGTTACAATTTTACCCGTAAAAGGCCGATCCTTCGCAAGAGCACCTTGAAAACAAATTTAGACAATACCTAATATACTACGCCCGAGGCAGACTATTTTTGACGCCGAAAACTAGAGTTGTATCGTAAAAAATACAGCAAAAACTAATAATGACAACGAAATGAGCTAAAAGTCACGTGGTTCAGGTCATAAGATTTTAGTAACTAGGTATTGAGTAGACATTATCATAATTATATTATACGGTCCTATATGACAAGATGTATGGGTGTGACTGAGGCAAAGAATGTTTGTAAGGTTTGTAACAAGTGGCGTTCTATAGTCTCTGCCAACCCTCATGGAAAAAGGCGTGATGTTTTGTATGTATGTATTACCAAAACGTTTTAGTGTGAGACTCTAAAAAAACACTTCGAATTAAGATTGAGATAAGGACAAACATTTAGCTCAGTTCTATCTAGTGAGAAAAAGTCTTTAAAGGTTTATAATTAAAAAACATATAATAATATATTGATGAAAATTACCCGAATTTGAATCCTGTTAAGATGACAATTTCATCTCAACTCAAGTAAAATCACTTGTTTACAACAAATTAAAATGCATTATTATAAAATTATTATAATGTAAACAGTTTCCTTATATTATTTACATACCTAGATGTAAACACTATCAGCTGATCAACATTTATACCTAAGTGTTAAAGTTATGTACTCCATTAAACTGTTCGCGGATAAATTATTTTATATAATATTCTATTCTATACTTTTCCTTACCTGTTTGTATACATAATAATAAATATAATTTAAAATATGCCTATTGATTGTAAATTTGTCGCATAAAATATGTTTTTTTTTTAGTTTGGTAACGTGTCCTGAATATGGCAATAGGCCTGCTCTCTATTACATGGGACTCACATTGTAAATATCAAAACGCGGTGTTTAATACACTTCAGCCTTTCACCTTCGGGTATAACAGGCGTGATTATATATGTATTTTAAATAATTTCATAAGTTTTTGACAAGGCAAAATGACAAAAATTACTTTAAAAAAAACCGCGTGTATTATACCTGCTTAACCCATAAACGTAACAAGCGTAAAGTTACAGACATTCACTTGACTTCTTACACAATAAAACAATTATTTGCTTGACAAAGTAAAAAACGTAATCCCATAATAATCTCGGACGTGATTAAAGTAGGTACGGTTGGTATAAACAATTGTTTTTTTATGCAAATCAGATGATGTTATTGTTATAACTAGTATGGATTAGCTCGTAATAATAAGTAATTATTTGTTGTGGTGTAATTCTATGAATGCTTGTGTATGCTCTACCATCGTAGGTGCTAATAATTGAAATAAAAATAGTAGGAAAATTACTTTTTGATTATGAAGCGGGCTAAAAGCCGTAAAAAAACACGCTTTACAAATTGTGTTGGGAAAGAAGCCTTGAGTCCACCACACTTGCTAAGACCGGGTTAGGAAGTTTGTATGCCCTGAAGAAATGGGATCAACAATTTTTAGGCATGCAAGGTTTCATCACGATGTTTACCTTCACCGTTTGAAAAGTCATTGCTCGGGGTTATTATATTCATATTTTTATGCAGTATTTTGGCTGTGTTTTTTTGTTGACTCTACCTACTCCACAAGTCATATCCCGAGCATAATAGGACCGGTTTAAATGATTATAACTATGATAGTTATAAATTTTATACTATTAAACACAGCCAGGTCATGCGCGACCTTGTTCGTTTGTCTGTGTGGTACCATACTACGAAACTCGATCGCCTACGGCTCTAGTAATTTATATGTCTTCTACTTGTTTAATAGTAGAGTCATTATTTTGGTTGTAGAGACACGCTGACTACTGGTAGAGATTGATTTTTTTGTGGAATATGAAATGTAATTTTTAAATTACTCTATATTTATGTGTTACAAATATTAAATAAGTTTTCTAATTTGATCATGCTACTAATAATTGACAATAATTTCAAAAAGCTTTGAAAATTAATCTTAACTACCCTCTCCTCTACCATTTGATTAGCATCGTTGATATTCTCATTTTTAAGTAAAGAACATTGCCTAGAAGTAGGACAGTAATGGCACAATCTATATATATTTTATATAAATTCATAATATTTACATCTATTTATAACATATAATAATAATACATCGCTTTCGCCTCTATTATATACCGATCATAAACAAAAAAATACAGAATATTCGTGTTAAATGATTATTTTCTATAAAGCCCTTTGACGTAACCAGACGACTTTATTACAGTTCGTGTAGCGCCGGAGGCTCTATGTAGAGTCAAGAAAAAATACAAGTTATTAATTATGTTCTACAAATGCCTTAGGACACGTTTAGTAATAAATATATTATATACTTGTTTGGTTAAATTTGGAGTAAAATTTTGATTTAGTTGTATTGATCGCAAAGTCTTAGGTTTGATTCATGGATAAAGCAGAGCTTTTGAGTTTTTCTTTGCTCCTTACCGCTGTTGATTAACAGTATAGATTTTTTTTTTTTAATTTTATTTTTTTAGTGTAGCTCGCTATGAAAAATCCTTTATACTGCAGCATGCAGCATTCTATGACGATATCGTTTAATTATTGCTATTGGTTAGAAAACTATTAACATAAGCTATTATTATACTAATTCTGATGCTTAAAATTATTTGTAAATTGAACAGTGTATTAGTATTGACACAGACTGTACAACGTACATACATTTATATCTTACGTATCTTATAGTACATTACTAAAAGAAAACTAAAACATCTCTACATTTATTTTAAATACCCAAGAAAGGGGATTCCCTGAAGTAATCCAGCAAAAATGGATTTGACCTCACGGCCTTTTGATCGTTAGTCAACCCCTTTAACCCCTTGGGCTATTGTCCCGTCTCAATAAAAAAAATGTAGAGACGCAACTAAGGTAGAGATAAACTGTAGAAAAAATACATCAAATAAATATTTTTTGTGGCTTTGTTTTTGTATTTGTGTGTTAAGCTGAAATGGTAAAGATGGTATTGTTTTTTTTCTTTGCTTTTCATATGTATGTGGAAATACCGAATTTTCCAAAGCATGTAAATTGTACATTTTTTTACGTGGCCATTTTGACTTTGACATTTACTATATACGTATAATAATGCGAGTTTTCCATAGGGGTAGGCAGAGACTAAATGTATATTATACTATACTATATGCCTAAAAAAAATTAGAGCGTCAAAAGTGACGCTTTCCACACTCTACCTATGTTCAAAATAACTAGGTTTTATGTATGCATAGAGCTTTCTAGATAAAATAACTGTTTATGTAATACAAGTGATTTTCTTTGAATTTTAAATGAAGTACCGGTCAAGAAAACCAGTTCAGTTTATAATAATGTTTCACGTCAAACGTAAGTGGTTAATAATCGATAATTGTCATGTTATAGGTTCGATTCCTGTTTGAGAACGTTTCTAATTTGACCTAGTATAAACTAGTACTTTTATAGATATTTAAATAGAGATAATATTTTAAAAGGTTTGGTTTATAGAGTCGTTTGATGGTATGGAATATGGGTGTAATTGTTATGGCTCTCATAAGTGAAAAGAGTTTATAGATAATGGATGTTTTATCAATAATTATGGTAGGGCGACTCTATTTTTTTTCATTATAAAATGAATAGTAAAAAAGCTAACTTAGTTAATTGATAATCTCCAACTTGATTATTAACCAGTCTAACCAGTGCTATTAAACAAGTGCACTGAGTGTGATTCCTAGGCATTTAACTGATATTTTATCTATCATAAAACAGTTGTTTTAAAATAAAAAAATGTCTAATAACTTCTAAAAACGTTACTAATTGAACAAACATACATAATATCACGCATGTTATATTAAAGGTGTAGGCAGAAATGCATGAAATACAACCGCGTTTTTCTCTTCGATTTCATTGAACTATAAAAAAGCTATATTTTAATTATAACATAAAATGATTTATTTAATAAATTACACGTGTTACTCAAACCAATATGGCGGATGCGAAATATCGTTACACACATAAATTTATGATTTTCGAAGATAAATTGGATCTTAGTACGGATCGTGATTTCCTGAATATAATGTATTCTACCAAACGAGTACTTCGAATAACGTCAAAGATTATTATAGAAGATGTGACACTTCGATTACGGTACGTTATTCTACCTATTAGCTCTGGGACGGTGTGTCTTTGATTTGGGAATGCATGAAGGAAAGTTTTGAATTAGTTTTCAAAGATTATTTGGTAGAAGCGTCTGTGTTTTGAAATTTGAATTCCTTGAGCACTATTGGGATATTATAAGTCAGATTTATGACATAAGTTATTGCTATTGAAAATGCGAGAAGATTTTTTTGCTGTTTGCTTTCTGTCACTATACTGTTTTAAGTTATGTAAGTATAAGTAAATAAGGATAACAATTTATACATATTTTATTGCCACTAAATGTCATGGATGCGACTTCAGTCATAAAAAAGCTGTTTAATTAAAGTAATCACGCACAAGCAATCTTGAATTAACACATTACCATAAACCACAATTTACTTTATTAAACAAGAAAATATCCCCACAATATGACTGATAAAACATTTTATTTTATTCAATCGAATCATCGGAAACGGTGATAACAGTATTATCACTTCTCCCACTAGAATACGATTTATTACAAAACAGGCAGTACACCCTTAGGTAATAACATTTACAGTTACATGCCAAAAATACATAAAGTTAATGACTTTCTGCAATCATTCCTCATCAGAGTACGAAAAAAAACGTGTTTAACCCCGCTCACGTTACTCACGGCGCTATACAACACATAGGCATAATACATGCGTAATTACTACCATCTGTATGTCATATGTATGTCATTAGTCTACCGGTCACGTCTCTCCACTGGGACGAGCGCAGAATGCCAACTGAACGCTTTTTATGCCCAGACTCACAATGTTTATTGAATCTCGTATTGGCTTGATCAAAACTTGTGGTGACCTTAAGCTGGGCTTGTTAGTTCAGGAAGAATGGTTTAAATAGACTATTAAATACCGTAGTATAATAATAAAAAATAACTTAATTTTTAGATTACAGATTCCAGATTAGGGCCCGATTTCACCACTTATGGATATCAAATGCAATTTTGACATTTAATTTTGTTGTCATATATAAAAATTTCATTTGTCAGTTATTTTAATAGATAGCTTAGCTGATACTTATTCACAAGTTATAAAACCCTTAGATGCTTTTATATGGAAACAATTTGCAATAACTAACGTAAAAAATTACATTTGAGTTCTTAAAGTCGATTGTGACTTTAAAGTTGGTCAGATTATGGCCTTAAACCAACATCGAGGGTGTGTCCAGTTATAGGTTAATAGTCAAAACATAATTTATTTAAATAATATCTAAAATGGAAACAGCTGCAGAATTTAATATTGATTTAGAGTATGCAAAACAGGAAACCGAGTTTATATTTCAAACAGAATTGGGGCGTTCGTGTTTGCAATATTTCGGATGTTTTATTGGGAATAACAAATTGATTTTTATACAATTGCTTGAATAAATAAATTTATAACAAAATAATTATGATTTGCTATTAATTGTATACTAACATCCGAAAAAATTAAAAATGCCAAAATCTGTGTGTTACACAGATAAACTGCCGAACTTATGTTGATGAAATTTGGCATATAGATAGTTGAAAACTCATTTAAAATAGGTTACTAACGAGATGAGACTACAATCGTATGCGAAGTCAAGCGATTCAGCTAGTATTATTTTTTTTCCTGTATGTTTAAATATAAGTATAGTATATTGTTCATACGCCTAAGGTCCTATTAAGGTCAAATATGATTTCAAAAACCGAATCACGCTTGGCAGTTGTAAAACAATGCACATGTATGCACGGCTGAAATCTTCCGATAGACAATTCATCATAAATGTGATGAGACAGGCAAAGCAAGGTGACCTTAGTAGTTATACGTACCTGGAATTATTTAGAATCGATAGCCATCTTTGATTCAGGTGTTCTAAGAAACTAGACACAAAAAATGTAATGGAAACGGCAGGTTTAACTACAAAATGTTAAGACAACGATGTTACTAAATTTTCTCGGTTATTTTACTATCAATAAAACGTTTCATGTCATAATATTTAAGAGTTAAGACTCTTTTCCTTGAAGCTATCAGAAATCAATCTAATCAATAACAAGAACATAGTAATAATCAACTATATCTGGGAACTGAATATTGAAACTTAGCTTTTGTTGAACCATTTGAAACAGAAAATTAAACCTCCCTTAATAGAATCGTAAAAATAAAAGATAATACCCATAAAAATATTACACGAACACATTAACCCAAGAAATATTCTTTCAAAGATTTCGAAGGTAACTTTGGCGAAGATGAAGCAGAATTTGTAGCCAGTAAAAACAACAAGGAATGAAGTGCATTGAAACTTGCTGTTTGTTTTAGCGTATGCGAACATTTTCTTAGGAATAACACCTCGCGCTTACCAACTTTCGTGTTCCTTAGGTATGGAGTAGAATGTAGATGTATTAATGGAAATATTGTGAGAAATACTTTAGAAATCCAACAAATATTCAAACGTTAGTCTAGAAAAAAATGAACACGATTTTTTTTTCATATAAACTACAAATTGAAATGAGAGAAAAAACGTTTTTGATAGTTAATTATCAGGTGTATACAGACGGTATAGTGGTCTTCCAAAATGTATTTATCTACGAAACTGTTTGTAGAAGAGGATAAAGTCATTTCATGTAGACCTAAACAACTCAACAAAAGAAGTTAGATGTAGTTTGTAAAAAAACATAGGTAAATGTACAGTAAACATCAAAGTAGGCAACAATGACGACAAAAATAAAGCAGTAGATGCACTTAAATCTAACGACACAGATCGTAAAGAAATCTCAATACCAAATAGCAGAAAAGACTGACATCCAACCAATGTACCCAATGTACGCCCACCTCTAGTCGCATGCAAAATAGAGTTATTTCCATACCCTGTATGGGACAACTGCTTGAAATTTTCTACATCATAAAACAGTGAGACTGTTCGCAAAAGTTCTTTGCAAAGCACTTATAGTACTTTAGAAGCTAGTTAGATTACTTCGGTATTTGTAGTTTGTTTGTTTGCGAACGTTTTGATATTACTGTGCCGTTGTTCAACGAATAACATTGTTATGAAGATGTGAAATTATTCAAATTTTGGATGCAGGTGAGGATGATTAATGAAATTTTTGAACGCTTGATTTATAATAAACAATATGTGGGTTTGATCACGAACATAATATAGTAGAAAAGGTAAGCAAATGTCATCAGAATGTGTTAATGGTCATCAAAATATGAATGATCAATGAAAGCATTACACAGTCAAGAAGTCATTATTGATGATTTGTAATATTCCTAATAATACAGATAATAAGGGTTTTAACAGTGAAATACTAGGTATGAATGGTGACAATGAAGTACAAATTGCAAAGATTACAGCAATTATTTTAGAATTTCACTTAGAAATGAACAACAATCACATAAGTCATATCACGAACTTTGTTAATTACGATCAAACAAAAGTTTCTATTACTCGGGGAGTTTTGACACACACTGATGTATGACGCACGTTTAAACTTAGCATTTGTAACTTTGAGTTTGTTTTGAAAAATAAATACTCGTAAGAATAGGAAGATACTTAAATTCCAAAAGATTTTTTTTTGAACTTCACGTTTTATTTTGTAGAAACTGATAATACTGTTATTTGTACTATTAGGTGCTTCATTTAAACTTTTGAAACACAAGAGTTTGTTTGAACACACCTTGATTCTATAGTTTTGTTTCATGACATATTATGCAAGCAAGTTGAATACAAACACAAGTAAGACTAATATTGCAATTTTGTTTCCACACATCCCGAAACCAAAACTACTAAATCTACAAAAGAAGGCCAACAATGAACAAAACAAGAAACAGCAAGTTAATCTTAAAAGTATCACGACAAAGCCACGCACTGCAAACGCACGCAGTCCGTTCAAACTTAGCGCTATTAAAACGCACTCCAACCGCGATTAGATTGAGATACGCTTGACAAATGACTCTGGAGCTAAATGTCACGGTACTAAAGCAAAACGAGATAAATTCGACAATAAAGATGGTTAACTTTTGTGTATCTTTTTGGTAGAATAGAATTTTGCTGGCCAAGCGGTATACGGAACTGCTAAAGCAAGATTTTCTACAGTAGATAGCTATAGGAGTATTTTGATAAAACTAATTTGGTTATAAAGTTATATTGTAGGCCAAATAATTTATAAAAATTGCGAAGTACTTATAGAAAATTGCGTTACTGATCATACTAATTTCACTTTTGGTAGAATTAATGTATGAATATATATTACCTTAGTTACGATACCTTACTTAGAAGAAAAATATTCCTTTTAATATAAGATTAAATGTGAATCTTAATTTTTATTTTCAATCTAATAAATATTTAAAAGCATAGCGGAATATTAAAATTATTCAAATATCTTGTCTAATTGAGTTAAATAACTTAATGCTAGGTCACTTAGCAACCAAATTACACGTGCAAGCAAAAACTAAACGCAAAAAATCGTTCAGACTCAGTAATGCTATTATTTTAGACTTTAAGGTTGTTATTATATATATTAAGAAAAAGATACTTATTAATTTCGAAATCATTAACTTTATAGATAACCATAAAATTGATCACGTTGCAAATATCAACAATGATGATGAAAATTAAAAGGCAGACATTTTTAAAGCTAAATATATCGATTCAATTTCTTGGGTTGACGGCCTAAAGACAGGTTTAGATCGACGTACTCAGTTATATTCTGCTACAAAACTGAAAGACAATATTTCTAGGAAACCTTGTAGTCAAGGAGAAAGGCTCGGTTCTCAGAAGTCCCTGAGTCAATGCGACATGTTCTGATCAATGGTTAACCTTCATTATACTCTACTTTTTATATCAACACGTGTATTTATACTCACAGTATTAGCAGTATATATTTTTATTATCCCTATAAAATTGCTGTTAAGAGAACACCAAGAGATCTTTTGATTTTGACCCAAAAAAAGATAAACATAAATCTGTAGTATTATTTACTTTAGAATATGACAACGCTGTATATAACGCGAAGAAAGTCATAAATAAAATAACTTCCACTACACAGAAATATAAGCTAAATGAAGTAAACTCATAAAACCAAGTAAACAAAATATTTACAGCAAATTCCTAAGCTCATCGTGTTATCGAGTGCAAAACTCTCGTAAATTCAACCCTGTCAATGTTTTAACTCGGCAAAGTAAAAACTTGGGACCGTCAAAACCGCTGCACCTCTTAATATAAAACTTTGATAAAGTTACAACATTGCATACTTTATGAACAAGGATTAAACTTGAGGAATAGTTCGACTTTCCAATGTTTTTAATTGAGTTCTAAAAACTGATGTTAATTTTCTATATTACTTGCTATTAAAATCGTTCCTTTGATGGATTTAAAAATAATATGCTTTACAAACAGCTATGAATTCTAAAGAATTCTTTATCAAAACTAAATTGAAAAGGTACATTGAAGAACAAGTACAAACATACTCGTTTGTATAAATAATAACGTAAATACAACATCCTAGACCATTAATACGAAATGAAGCAACGTACTCCAAAATATATTAAATAGAACAAAAGCATTTCTATTCAAAAACGCTTGCAAAGGAAATAGAATCACCTACAGACTACGGTCTGGTGTGCCATCTCTGTATAAACAGCCAACAGTATTGGATTCAGGTACGCCATGTATTTCAAAGGGTGCATCCAGATTTTGTTAATTAAAACCATATTCAAATACCGTACCGAGTGCTTTTGTTCCTCGTACACTGTCCTGATCAATAAAGATAACTGTATCACTGCAATATGCAATCACACATTTATACGCTCCAATGCGTAGATTTGGCTCAGAAATTTCAACAAAATTAAAAATATTTTCATTTTACAACTTCACAGATGAACAAAATTCAGGTCAAAAACCCTCAGACGAAAGCCACAATTCACTTCAAATAAACTTTGGCGATGTAAAAACGTCAGAAAATTTTTGCAACAAACAAATGTATAATGCTTAAACTGCATTCGAAATTTACTGCGTTAATTACTGCATCAAGGTAACATATAAATGAGGTGAACTAAAAAACACTTCATACACACGCCACGAGATTCAATCTCCTAATAATGGGCGAGTAATGCTGGCAAGAAAAAATAACGCCACATCATGATATGATCGCCAACATGCGAAAGAATATATTAGCCGTTAAACAGTTTTAATTATGCAAAACATTTTTAATTGTACCTTGAACTTATTCAGACATTGCACGCATTGAGTATGAAAAATGCTTGATTTATGAACTGCATTTTAATTTTGTTTTTAGGTTATAATGTTTACGTCAAGTAAGTTGTGGTTCGCCACAAGTATAACTTAGGCCTACATAAAGCTAGACATGTTTACCCTTGGCTTTAACTCGTATGCTAATGCATCTGGAAACTTGTATCATAAAGTTTTGATTACTTAGATCAAACTGCAGCCGATGACTTTAATGTACCGTTTCCGCCGGCACCATTGGAATTATCGGATTTGAATCAAGTTTCAAAATTCGATGTAATTATTAATAAGCGTGAAGTTAATTTTAAATTTGACTTCCCAACGCTTCGACGTGTACCGAAAGGATTGGAAGTTTCATTAAAACATCCAAAATTTTGTGAGACTTTTGATATATTTTAAGATATAGTCAAAGAGAACTCACAACATCTTAAGAAGTTATAATCATACTTAAGTCAAGACTAATTGAACTCTTAATTAAGTTAACTGTAACTCAGTGAAATGTCCCAATTTCAACGGCCGACGCAAAAGTTATCGGGGGTTTCAATGAAAATTTATTAGTCCAACTATTTGTCAAAATTGTCCCGAAGGGTCCCGGGTCTGGTGGAATTTTGGCAAATATCAACTTGAATAGCCAATTTGTTTTGAGGACCTTAGGACTGTGCCCCATTGAGATATGTTAGGATTTTAGATTAGTATAAGTTTTGAATCGTAATTCGTTTTCAAGAATATAGGAAGTGACCTCCGAATTAATCGTTTCCGGAACTAAAATATTAACCCAATGATATACATAAAATCCGGTTTCGAGTGATGAATTTCCAACCAGGGTTATTTATACAAATCAAAATTCGCAAAGGTCACGTCATGACTGTCAAATTCTTCATCAAAATTTCATTTTGCGTTTTGAACTTCCACGTTTCTGCCAAAAGGTTGTACATTACTTAAGACCTCGCTCTATAACTTTGTCGAGAGGTCGTCAGCCTCGAAAAATCAGAGAGCCAAGATAAAATATGTGGATGTACACAAAGTTATCCGTGTTAAAACAACGTGAGCTCGTCGCTGGGATATTGTGAAATATGAACGGGGATCACCGTGTCATTCCCCGGACTGTTCAACGAATTTATCACGTTTCTGTCCGTCCATACGTATGGAGCCGTGCTCTAGATATTGAACGTTTCACCAAACGAATTGGACGATCCTAAAATATTTGTTACGTTTTCTGTTTTGAACATTTTTTTGACAAGAATTTTACCAGGCAACGTCAATATTTGAGGCGGTCTCTGAGTAATGGTGGAAAACTGTCAGATATTATCGGACCGGTTGAAGAGGGTGCAGATCACTCGTAACTAAAATAAACACATAAGGTATAGGGTAGCAACGAAACGTTAAGTGCTTGTAATACAGCTTTGCTGAAATATATATTTTTGGCTTGAAACTTTTAAGGAGAATTTCAGGAGCGAAAAATTTAGTAGCAGTTTTTGGACGCAAGAAAAACATTTTTCTGTTCCCAAGTATTCATATTTCATCCGGACTATGACACCGGTGTTGTTTTTAAAAATAAAATGCCAGAAATATCCATTTTTAAACGTCAACACGCTTAAATATTTTTTATATGAGAACACATGAAGAGTGCAAAAAACAACAATGGATGGAGTGAATCTTTACTTTTAATTTATTCTCTTTCCATTCGTTCACTGGACATCATTTCATTTTGCTTTAAAGCAACACGTTTATGCTTTTATTTCCCCGTTGGGATGTTTTTGCTTTAAGCCATTTATTCACCGTTCTCTCGCAAGACGGTAAATTTGTTGGAGGTTTCTTTAACAGATACTTGTTTGCCTAAAGTTGCAAAGTTTCGAATCTCCGAGATAAGGCACTAGACAGCTGAGATATCTCGTTAGTGCCACGTTTAAGTGAATCTGGACTAGTTAAGATTGTATCACTGGAAGGTGATATATATCCTTATGATACACCGTCAGTTTTAATTAAGGCGGAGACTTCAAAACTTTGAAATTTAATACGAAATTGCGGCGGAGCAATAAACCGTATCTGTTGTTTATGTGCGCCATCAAACGAAGATAACACCCGTCTTTACATCCAGAGTTTAAGTTAGTGTCATTGTTTCGTAACTTACAAATATAAACGATGTTTGAGAACAACGCGTCGCTTTAACATTCATGAATAACATTAAGCCCCCTCGTCCTGTTTTGAATATCGCGAAGCTCTTTTCAAACCAACTTTACCGAGTTGTGTTTATGCTTATTGCCTTTTAGGGAGGCTATTTTTCGTGTGAGTTTACGACCATTACAATATTCACAACTAAACAATGGGCGCGGAAGGAATCCCCGCGGGCCGGACGTTAAAAGAACAATCCGACGTTCGGAGGCAATAAGCCTCTATTTGAAAACGTCCCAAAAGGTTTGCTCTTAAAACACGGTCCGTCTACGATTGTAACCGACATGCAAAGCGTCGCATTTAAAAGAGGAAAGAATAAAATACGTACGGTTGAAAGCAAACAGGAAAGTTACCCGGGAGCGGCGTACCCACAACTTGTGCGAAACAAGTTTTCTATGGACATTATTTAAGTTTTGCCTGCACTAGACACTATATTAAACGTATCAGAGTTGAGTTTTAAAAGTCCCGCCGATACGGCTGAGTTGGCAGGCCGCGAAACAGCCACAACTTGGAACACTTGGCAAGGAGCGCCTATAGGAAAAATAAAAGGCAGCCAACAGTTCCCTGTCAACTTGTACTTGCTCCTACAACTGAGGAGAATTATTGTGTTTGAAAAAGTGCCGCTTTTAAATGTTGACTTTTTGTTGGATATGTGAAGTGATTCTTTTCAAGGGCTTCTTTTGTAAATGTGAATGTGGATTTATAGTTATGGTTATTTTCTCTTACCTAATACTGTATGTGTATAAGTCTTTACTTCATTACTGTTATAGTTAAAAGGAACACTTCCGTGAATCAATGCAAAGTTCATAACCATGTTTCTAATTCACAGAAGAATAGAATATGCAAAGAGCAAAAAGACTAATGTATGCTCAAACACGAACAGCAGCTCGCTGCGCTTAATTAATTAAAAACAAAGAAGAAACAAGCCACATCAGAAAACTAAGAGCTTCAAAACAAAAAGAATACAAAAGAATAAATCTCACAAAACATAATCTTTAAAGTAAAAGAAGTATTAAACAAAAAGTCCTATGAAGCTAATTCAGGTCATAAATACAATACGGGTAGCCTGGCCATGTATTATTCTGATGTTGCAGTCACTATATGTCCGTACCATTAAAGTAGCCTCGGGCAAACAGAATTTTATAACGGGAATTAAAAATGTAGTGTACAAGCGCTTTTTCTCTTTGTTTTTGAGCAAAGCTTATTAGCTGCTAGATTTCCACGGACTGGCTCTGATAATTCTCTGCTAGCTCAACTAAAATAACAATGAATTTGGGTTAAGAAGCTATTTGTCGGTTTAAAACTGCTACTGAACATTTTGTTAACTTTAAAAGGAAGATACGTACTCAATCAACTGACTTACTCAGTAGCAAGCATTGTTAAAAAAGTAGTCTACTTTTTGCTTTAACACAACCAAAATCCAGACCACAAAACCCGCTAAAACATAAACACATTCATCTGAATTAAGAGCACGGTCCACAACAACGAATGGAAACAATTTTCTATTTCGAAATGTCTTACTTGGGCCACTATAATTTAATATTACACGAACGGGCCGCTTTGGGCGGAGACTCGAGCTTTACCAGGATTGCGCGAGTGAATAATTTGACTATAGAGGGCTCGGTACTAGCGGACGCTTGCTTGCAATATATTTGCAACTAACGAATTGGGGGCGAATGATGTATTGCTGGAATTTAATTCGGGAGTTGTTGCTTCTTTAAACTAGACGGCGGTACAGTCTTCCCCGTTTTCAAAGTGGGCTCGCGTTAATTAAATTTTTGTGTATCGTCGGTAAGTTTTGTTGGTGTATCTGTTCTAAATGAAACGTTTTCTAATAAAGTGGGTGGTGAATATTCAGAATTTGCTTTGAATAAAGCTTGAAGATTGTTTGTACTCAATGTAGAAGTAATACGTGAGATAGAAATGAGTTGGCTAATAGACTGTTACTATTAGATACCGAGGTACGAAGGCTATTATTCTTGCGGTATTTCCAAGATTGAATGCTATCCTTCAGTCAATTACGCCGGTGTTTTGTTACAAACTCGATGTTTTGATGTAACATCAGTAACTGAATTGCGGTCGAGGCTTCGTATAAAACACGTAATATGCTTTTTCTATAATCATCTTTTATTGAGAACCACTTTATTTTCGTTATATTCTGTTTAACTGGTATATCTAAATCAAATATCTGTGTTAGTTTAGGCTTAAACACTTATGATAAGTCAATTATACTGCTAGGATGATGAAATATTTGTTCTAGATTATTCTGTTTGTACTTATCGTTTATGAATGTATGTGTATATTGTATTATTAACCTTTCTCTGATTAGTATAATATTAATTGAACTAAACAAATTGATTGTGAGAGGTTATCTTTAAAAAGTCGTTATACCTTTCATTCATTTACACCTCAACATTGTAGTAAAAAATTATTATAATACGATCACACACACATTCAAATATACACCCACACATGCTCACATGTAAATGACTGTTATTCAGGTGTTTACTCTTTCACTACGAAAGTATCGAGTAGTTAAAATTATTTGTTTGTGTGTTTTGTAATATATCGCTTATATTCTAATGCCTAAAAATATCAGCCTACGAAAATTTTCAGCTTAGATTCCGTTCTTTCCCATTAAAATGAGAATCAGGAGGAAATTTTGATTTTCCACTGCTGGACAAAGGTCTCCTCTTTAACGAGGGAAGGGGTTAGGACTTAAGTCCACCACGCTTCACAAGTGCGGGTTAGGAACTCTACATGTCCTCAAGAAATGTATTAAATGGGTTTTACATACATAAAATCACGCTTTCTTCCCAAAGAGGTAGGTACAGACTAGAGAACGTCACTTGGTACGATTCAAACTTCTAAATGACTAGTATAGTTGTAAAAACAAAACAAGCATCAATATTAGTACATACACCTACAATTACTCCTACAGATATCGTTATCCATGTGTTCGTATCACATTACTAAGTTCATCCAACCTTGTAGTATCGTAAATCGTTAAAAATTTACGACGTTTTATTTTTAGTATCAATGGTAAATAAATGCACAATGCCTGAGGACAGCTGCGGTTGAGGTAAAAAATATGTTTATTGAATGTCTAAAATGTGTAGATAGATTGATTAAGGTAAAGATAGTTTATAATGTTACTGATGGATAGGTAGATATCGTAAATATTGATATAATTTGAACAGTTTATTATGTGGTAATTAATGAAGTTGTATTGAAATGAATGGCACTAGGCATTATAAATTGTATTTCCAATGATATGAAAATTAATATTATCGTTATTTTTAGCAATGACAATAACGCTTTTGTAAAAAAATTACAATCACAATAATTGAAATTCAGACGCTTTATTATGTTTTACTATATTCTACTTTACTACTTTTTACTTTACTTTAACTAATCCTAGAACGAGTCAGAGTTAAAAATTTCTAAGATTTATTCCGAGTTTCTTCTGCTTCAACATTCATACCCATCATAAAAAACAACAATAAAATGCACCGTATTGTTACTCAAAAACTAAGATGAAAATATGAAATTGCCAATCTAAAGAAAACTTTTCAAAGAAAAACCACTCAGAATTTCGTCATGAAACTTGAATAAAACTAAAGTTATATGAACAAGTAAGAAAGTGTTGATTTCCCAGTGTTTCCCGTTGACTAATCTATTCATAGTTAGTTAGCATTAATCATAACAAGTTTACAATAAAGTTATGAAGTTGAACCCTCTTGAAAGTTGGAGACGCCAGTCAGAAAAACAATCTCGCTAGAATTTAATAAAGCGTAGTGTCTGGAGTTATGTTGGTGGCAAATGTTTGGACCAATGGTTTTATATTTTGAAGTATCATATTTTTAAACTTAGTTACTTTCATTCATGTATTTTAATGCAGATGTTGTCAATAATTACGGAAATGTTAAGTTTAATATCAAGTACTAAAGAAAATCAAATACTGTTTTTGTGCTATAAAGCTCGAATTAATAAACTTAAAAAAAATATAAAAAAATATTTCTTTGCAAAGACTGCATTGTGTGACGTTTTATATCAACTTTTGATAGATTAAGTGCTAGAAAGTAATACAAATATAAAATAAAACATTATAATCCCTAAAAAATCACTCAACTTCACATCAAATCAAAGCTCTATCTATAAACAAAACCCCAAAAATGTCATTCAAAAACCAAATAAAAAAATAATCTTAATTTCCGCCAAATGAATTTTTGAAACACGTTAAAACGATTCAGAAGACACCCTCGTTTAGCTAAATAGATTTAGATAGATCGTTATAAGTAAGGGTTGAGGAAAAACACCCTCCTTCCGTTCAACGGAATGAGATAAAATATTTTTAATTTAGTTTAAAATTGATGTTCAGTGAAGGTAGGGAGATTATTTTGATTTAGGTATTTCATTTCCGTTGGATTTATAAACAAATATCTGGAGCTTTGCGAGCAAATATGTTAAGTACACACATACAAACATAGAATAGACGTATTTTTTCCCTGTAATCTCATAACTGTTCTTTTTTTTCTTTTCAGGTACAGAACCTTAGAAAAATAAGTAAGTTACTTTAATACAGTTGTTAGAACTAGAATTTCACTTAAAATTCGATTTAAAACATAAAGCAAACTAATACTACCTACTTAACTTTAACTTCAGCTAAATAAATACACATTATTTCACCAGTTACCAAGCCAACATTGGACCCAACATTTGATCCAACATTGGCCAGTCTAGTCTAGGAATATTACAGCCCACGACAGCTGTCTAGTCCTTTCAGAGTTACTTTGTAAAATGAAATCGGCCTAAAGGCGATGTCAAAAAGGCCACTGTGGGTCCGTACAATGCTTTTGTGCCTTTGAGCTGTGCCGTGGTATTAAGAAGTGCTGTGTCAAGGTGCATGAGTCTAATATTACTGTGTTTCGAGTTAGTGGGAGAATATGTATGTGATTTTTCGTTAGTTTGCAAGCATTTTTATGTAAGTTTTGTTAGACTTAAAATTATTATTATTTTTGGATTAATACGATCAAGAATATAACTATATAGGAGTTATTGTGTCCTTATTCTATACATGAAAATTTATATAATTATGCTACCATAGAAATTATGCCAGTAAACGAAGTTTAAGATAATATACTTATCATTTCATGGGTAAAGAAAGTCTTTTAAATCGAGCTATCATTAGTAACATTTCCATGATTTTATTATTGTGTAACTTCAGGCCAAATTAAGTAACTCTTTTACCAAGTAACACAAATCTAAAAGCAATCAATACACTCAAAAAACTGTACCGTAACATAAACAATCCTAAAACTCATCCAATCAATCTTAGTTTTCTTAACACGTGAAACTTTACTCCAAAATTTAATTGACCAGTGGTGTATAAACAAAATGGTAGGAAAGCTCCGATTGCAGTAATAACAGGCCAATAAAAGCGTTCGGTTCGCAACAGATGTGCTGCGTTTGCGGAGTTATATGTGTATACAGAAGCTAAGGTTCCGTACTGTATTACTTTTTACTTTTGCTAAGATATTTGGCCCTTTGGAAAGTCATTTTAAAAGTACTAAGAACTTTTTGATCTGCCTCTTGTGTTAAAGGTTTTGAGAACTTTTTGATCTTATTCTAGTTTTAAGGTTTAAGAACTTTTTGATCATCTTTTTCACAAAAGTGTCAAGAACTATTTGATCATGTTCTTTTAATAAAGTACTTGGAACTTTTTGATCACTTATCTATTAAAATAGTGCTTTTGGCATTTGATAAATTTTAGTCCTAACCTAGTACCTAGGAATATATAAATATTACGATTGTAACTTTCGTCTACTTTCTAACAAGGCTTCGATTTCATAGCCTACTGACGTAATGCTAACAATTTCTAAAAATACCCATGACACCATCCTATTATTAAATAAACACTTCTAAGTAATGATATCACACGAACATAATATAATAATTATAGGCTTCGGACAATTTATAGAACTAAAAACTCGAAGGCGCTTAGAAAATTATAACTTCGAACAATTTATAATATCATGAATACTCACTAAATATGCGCTTAAATTATTTTTGGAGTTAGTGATGGGACAAAACAACAATATCGACAACTAATAATTTGGTAATTTTCATCAAAACTTCAGAATTTCTCGTAATCAGTAACAGATACTCTTGTATATGACTTCAGCATAAATAAAAATATACAAGTCAAAAATATATCCATTTATCAATTTGTAGTTGAAAATAAAACAGCAGATTTCTCTCCCAAATATAGTTTACGGTACCCAAACACTTTTCTCTGTTACGTTACCTGCGAACGTAAATACGGGTTTCGGAGATCGCGATATGCACTACGATATATTCCGTGCCAATTTTTGCTACCACCGCACCGATATATCGGAAAAATGTTTTTGGCCCTAGCTGGAAAAATTCTCCTAGATTTCTTTCGGTATGATAAACTGGAGTTATAACTGGTTGTTTTGGTGTTGCTTTGATTCTATCGTGATTTTAAAAATACATACATCAAATTACACCTTTTTCCCATAGAGGTAGGCAGAGAACATTACTTGATAAGATCCTTACAAACTTCCCTAGCCTCATTCTCATCCAAACATCATATCAGGATCACCGGTTATGAGTAAGTAGGTACTACGCACCTAACTTTTTTGCAAGGCATCGCCGAAAAAATATGTTGTATTAAGCGTAAGTTACAAGTCTAAAAACGAACTAATCACTAAGATAGATAACTTAACTGACTTTTTCAATGAAGTCACAAGCATGAATTTATAGACATTAAAAACTTGCACAAGCTTCTCACTGTACAATAAAATATCGATATAAAACAGCGACAATACAATATTTTATCGACAACAACCCCAGCACTATCTAAAATCTTTTCCATACCGTCGCTTAATTTAAGTCTAGACGCTAAAACTAAAATTATATACATACAAGTCTGGCAATATTTCAAAACACTTAGAATTATTGATAGCAGAATGAGAGACGCGACTTCGGAACGAAATTATTATACATTTCCAACGAAATGAGTATCTGATTTATTTCAGAGTTTATAAGTGAAATTTGATGGCCACGTTAATGGCTTTTTGTTTTATGGTAAAAGGGTTATGTAATGTTTTAGATTTGTGGTTTATTGGGTACTGTGATGAACTTAGTCTAGCACCGTTTTATGATTGAATTCAAATTGTAAGTGAAACTCACTATAGAACAACAAATATTTATTACGCAAAACGCAAAAAAAAAATTGTTTTCAATTAAAACAAAGGATTTTATATTTAGACCCTTAAAATAAATTTGTTTCAAAAGACAGTGTAATGACTCCTAAAATTAAATAGAAAATGTCTACATTAACATCGGTAAATCTTTCCGTGGCTTCAAACACTTTTTTCCTATTACTTCCGTGTCATTAGTAATAACATTTTTTTAACAAAAGCCTTACAAATGGACTGTCTGTGTGTTAAGACAATTTAGTCGGGTGTTCGCCGTAAGATTGATGGTTATTTCAACTGCACAACTTATAATAAATATTGTAAAAGTCTGTCTATTCAGAAAAGATTTTACTAAAGCTTTTGATTGAGTAACCCACAAAACTATTTGTAATATTCTTTTAAGAATACATTTTCAGAAGTCAAGTAAGTAATCTGTGAGTTTTGACTGGATTGCTAAATATAATATTATACTATTGGCTCATGGCTGCCAATATTTAAGCAGATCTTAAGTGATTGGGATCAGCGATTTGTAAATTTTAGGTTCGTCAGATATTTTTTTAGACTTTAAATCCTTTAAAGTAAATAGTGTTTTTATAAAAAACAAAAAATGAGAATAGACGATTTCAATATCATTTCAAGCTTAGTTTACAAGAAAAATCATATGCCACATCATCAGTGAATAAAAACGTCCTATAGAATTGGACAGACGACAATTTTGTCGTGACTCCAACAGTCAAAACAACTTTTACGCTTACCTAATTGATATCTGAACTAAAGATAACTAAAAATGTAACAGAAAGCATTTTGTCGATCGTTGAAATAAATTTTCGCTTCGTGTTTGTCCGGTCACGATTTGAGGCGACAATATCTTTCCGATTTCGCTTATATCAATATTTAAGAGCTTTTAAAAACAAGCTGTTATTTTTATCTCCGTATTTATAAAAGGTAAGGAGTTTTATATTTAATGTTTACCTTTAGAAGTACTTAGTTTTACTTCTATAGTTTATGTTAGATTAATACTGGTTAATAGTTTTCTATCATTAAAAACTACTGTATCTACATTATCATATTCTTCAAAATTTTCTTTCATATCATTAACAGCCCTATCACAATGGCCTAAAGTATAATTTGCATTCATTACTTCTCCTACTTCAATCTTATTTACAGCATCGAAGTAGTTTCTAAGTACGTAATAAGTAGCAGCTTTTATGTGCTGTCGTACCTATCAAAGACACTTTTCCTTAACGATTGACCGTTCGCTACCGAAAACGCTCAAAGAAAAGGCACTAGAACAATAGGTATTTATCACAAAAGAGGATCAAAACGTCAATCTATTGTGTCCCCGATACCCGCAACTTTAACTTTGTAGCCTCTTCAAACAATTTTCGCCTTTATATGGAGAGGTATAAAGGTGATAGTGTAGTTTTTAGTTTCAAAGGTTTATCTTGGCAACAGGACATTATCGAACAGCCAAGTGTGTTTGATGATAACATGGGATTAAGCGAGTCGTGTGTAATCTAGAACAAAATAGGGTCAGCATTTATTTTTGGGTAATTTCCAGTTTTGCGTTGTAGTGTTTAGTATTATTAGATCTAACTTGTGTTTAGAGATAAAAGTTACTACGAGGATAAAGTCACGTTTGATAAAAAAGTACATTATTATGTTACTAATGAAAAAGGTACATTACTAAGTGATAATAACTAGGGTTTCATAACTCTGATTTATTATTAACTGAACATTAAGTAGTACGTACTAAAGTGACATAACCACACCTAAATTTTCCCCAAAAAAATGGCAAAAAAACACGATCTACCCCTATCTGCTTCGCTACATTTGCCGAGCCCATTACACGTCCCACGTGTTTACCCAACAGTTACAAAGATAAATAATGTATTTACGCCGAGGAAAACCCATTGCTTCGCGCAGATTCAACCCCCACCCCCGTGTGTAACGACGGTCATTAACCTTTATACCACCAGGATAGATTACCAAACCATTGAGTAGTATCAACATTTTGTATTATCGTTTTAACCGATTGGGGGAACGAAAGGTTATGTTTTTACCAGAATATGGATTTTTCCTTCCAGAAACTTCCTCTTTCAACATCCTTGGGTATGTTACAAACATAAGTATAACTGACATCAGATTTTTCAGAAGTCCATTCACTAAAATAAAATATGACAGTTTTAAAAAATATTTTATCTCGAACAGGTTTTCACGCTTCGCAGAGCACATTTAAAGAAAAAGTTGTTAATTTCAAAACTTTCACAGATTTCGTCCAAATATGTGAATCTTGCCAAAAATACTCTGGAGTGTTTTGGCAAGTTCTTGACCAAGGCCTTAAGTTTATACACGGCTATAATTCTATGATATTCTCCTTTGCCAAAGTGGAGACAAGGAGATTACTTACAGATTTATACTAAATGAAAACGGATGAAAATATGTTATGAAATTGAAACGAGGAATTAATGTTAACTTAATATTATTGAAATCTTCAAAAGCTAGAGTATCTATTTAAGTTTATAAGAAACGTAAAATAAAACTAACAATTTTTTTATTGTTGTATATCCAAGTTCGGGCTCTCTCGTCATTTAAAACAGAAGGAGATTCCCAAAAATATGCTCTACCAGAATTTTTGGGAAAAAATCATAAATTCACAAGTTATTAAAACAATATAACGGGGCAGGATCGTGGGATTAACCCGTCGATCGCTATTGACTGTGCCCGCCTGGCCGGCGACGATAAACGCAGATTAAACGTGGATACACGTCAAACTTAATCCATTGAAGTCCTGGCATGTTTTTAATATGCCATTCTGATTTTGGAATATCTGCACGCTCCGAATTTTTTCATTCCCCGCATGAAAATTCTCTTTTCAGGTGGAAAGCGAAACTAAAAATTGCGTTTTTTACGGTTTACGAAACGCGGCATTTACAATTTATAGAGAAAAGAACTTTTTGTATAAAAACAATACTGAAAAATTGCTGTACCTAGGTTTTTGGGACTGAAATTGAATCTGTAAAAAATAGAAAGTATTTTTTATATTGCGTTGGAAAATATATAAGGTAGAATTTTTCAAACGCGACTTTGAGCATGACTGGGTAACCAATGTACTATTTTTTTTTGCAATAAAAGGATTATCTATAAATTTTTACGTCTATCGTAACATCGAAACTAATCACAAAAAAAAATACTTTCACTATTAGAATTACAAGTTGGAATATAGAATAACGAAAGTGATAGACGTGTCCTATCAAGATAAAGTCTGGGACTATAGGTTATCTACTAACGACTGTATGTAGGTCAGCACAAAATGATCTATTTATAACTAAACTTGTCTGGTCGCTTTCGGCTTAGCAACTAGGAAACTTGAATGTAGATTAGATATCTAATTCTTTATCTGTGTGTTATCCTTAATTATTTGTCTAATATTATGATTTTATCTAAACGATAATGAAACATTAAGTATAATTAAAATTTTGATAAAATCTAAGCTCATTGACAACTACAAAAACAGGATATCGAATTACATCAAAAATCGAATGAAAATTTAGTTAGATAACTAAATATACTAAAAAATCTTGGTTTCAGAGAAGATTTTATCTTTTACAGAAGTCGAGTACATAGAGTAGACGACAGTTAAAACTTTCTTAATAGCCATTATTTAATAAAAACAAACTATCAAGTAATAATTTCAAAAACGTCAAAACAATTTCTTAAAACTCAGGTCATAAAATTTGTAATTTGTTTAAAACAACCCGAGTCTAGATCCCAAATTTACGAGCCCTAATAAAAACGTAAAAAACACAGACATCGAAAAATGAGGGCACATTAATGATGTGGTAATTACGAAACGACAGCTCGACTCGGGCTAACGACGTCGGCTGTTAACTAATAGGTTTTAAGTGGTTAAACTATTAAACAATAAATAAATAAATTAGTTTTCTTCTAATGGTAGAGGCCTGATTTTGAATTTGCATTGCCGCTTGGTTTATTATCCAGTAATATAAATCTTATGATATACAATTCTAGAACTGTCGCAAATCAGACGGTTTTTATGTATCTACATTTATTATTCAATTAACTTTTGTATGTATATTCATTTACTTCACACAGGCCCATCAAAATCTTAACCTCATCAAAGTATTTTGAATCTTATTTATTAACTACAAACTTAAATCGCATCTCAAACCTGACTAGCTGGCCCGCGCAACTTCGCTTGCGTCACTTAACTAATAATCATAATTTTCCCCGTTTTTGTAACATTTTTCACTGTTACTCTGCTCCTGTTGGTCGTAGCGTGATGATATATAGCCTATAGCCTTCCTCGATAAATGAGCTATCTAACACTGAAAGAATTTTTCAAATCGGACCAGTAGTTCCCGAAATTAGCGCGTTCAAACAAACAAACAAACAAACTCTTCAGCATTATAATCTATACTAATATTATAAAGCTGAAGAGTTTGTTTGTTTGTTTGATTGTTTGTTTGTTTGTTTGTTTGAACGCGCTAATCTCAGGAACTACGGGTTCGATTAGAAAAATTCTTTCAGTGTTAGATAGCCCATTTATCGAGGAAGGTTATAGGCTATATATCATCACGCTACGACCAAAAGGAGCAGAGTACCAGTAAAAAATGTTACAAAAACGGGTAAAATTTTGACGCATTCTCTCTTATGTGACGCAAGCGAAGTTGCGCGGGTCAGCTAGTATTAGTATAGATGAACTTAAAAAACAATAAATTGCTGCTCTGCAACGGTCACCCATCCATTTCTAAACCACACCTAACTAAGCTTTACTTCTCTAACATAGTAACTACAATGTAATCGTCTCACGCGATGATGTCTTAAGAGTATTTACTCTTGAATGGACGTCAATGATTGATGATCAACACACTCTATTATTTGGCATCAAACGAGCCGCAATTAGACCTGCACGTGCTGCCATCTGTATTTAGATTAAGGAATTACTTTAATTAAAATGTAAATACTGCCAAAGAGTATCATTAATCTTTGTATAATTAGAATCGCGTAGACTTTGATATTTAACTATAAAATTACTGAACCGATAATGACGAATTTGTTTAAAATACACATCACCAGTTTAGTACTTACCTAAAACTTTAAGCCCATAACCATTTACGTGACCTTCTAAAAACTGCCGAAATTATCATAGCCCAAGAACACTATACCAAATTTTATTTTCAAGAATCAAATCTAGTACCTCGTAATGTACAATTTTATACACCACAAACAGTTACTATTCTATGTGTGTGTATACAAACGCATCTTACGAGTAAACCCGCGCATAAAGTCATACAAATACGCAATTGGATCATCCGAGATTAGAAATATTTACAACGCATAATATATTCGTTTGTACATGAGATAGGAGGTCAATGATCTCTTGTGTACTCACACACCCACCCACTACTTCTCGGACAAAATCGAAACACATTGAGATTTAAAAATCACATGTCTGAAACTACAAACATTTTTTTATACGTTTGAAGAGGAAAGAGCAAAGTTTAATACAAATTCTAGACGTATTTTTAAAGCAATCTTTGCAAGTGATTTTAACTGTCTGTCACGCTTTGTAGACTAAACATCTGTATCGATATTGATAACGATGTTTAACTCGATAGTTTTATGTATTTCGTTTAGCTGATTACTTGTTTGAACTATTTTTATTTTTGTTTGACAAAAATAACGACCCGTAATTGCTATATCTGATATAATTGCTATCAAATTGTTTGATCTTTGATAAATGTTTTTGTCGAACTAATGATTATATTAAGTAGTTATGATGTAGATTTACGTAATAAGATAAAAAAGTTGAAAATTACTTGGGATATTTTACAATTGGTTAGTGTAAAAACTTCAAGGTGTTGATTAAAAATACCGTAGAAGAGGAAACAACCAATAAATATTATACGGTGACTAGTTTCACCATAATACCATTTAAAATTAGTCTGATACTCAAACATCTGGCGTTT
Source organism: Anticarsia gemmatalis (assembly GCF_050436995.1). Taxonomy (NCBI): domain Eukaryota; kingdom Metazoa; phylum Arthropoda; class Insecta; order Lepidoptera; family Erebidae; genus Anticarsia; species Anticarsia gemmatalis. Next base: position 11,304,173 of record NC_134761.1, read on the forward strand.
TATTATACTTTTATTATAACTAAACCAAAATTCAATGCAAATCTCCCATCCAGCCGCCCGTCTGATAGTATTTTACCATTTTAATCCGAAACTACTGGACAGTTTTGGACAAAATGCTTCTAATAAAAATGTCGTTATCTAAATTGCTTGAAATTTTACGAGACATAGATATTTTATTGGCAATTAAATTAATGATAAGGTATATCAAATTACTATCCAGTCTAGTCCGAGATTTCGAGACTAAATCGATCGAATAACTTATTTCGAAGTTTGCCAACTAACTTAATAAGATTAGTCAACTTCAATGCAATTGAAGCAAAAAATAATGCACTCGAACTTGAGTTCTTAGAATTTAAATTAGAAATAAATACTAATGATTAACTGCTCAAACGAGAGCTAAAAATTTAAGACGCCGAAGAAAAAAACAGTAAAGGCATTGAACGCGGTCAGGTTGTTTACCTTTGACCTCAGATTGACAACCGACCGGTTCAAGCCGCGATCGTACTGACTGGACGAAATTCTGACTTCGATATACATCATCCCTTAGAAAAACTAATCACTTACTAAAGATTATGATGAAATTAGAAATAAAAATGAAGAATACGAAACAATTTTCAATGAAGGTCGACAAATTCATTTCATATTAATCAATTTTGCGGTAGATGACACAGCATTTTTTGCAATAGAATTTTGCTACAATAACTTCTAACACTATTAGTTTTATATTATGTTCTAGTGACTAATACGAGTATCCTAGAGGTCAATATTTTATAAACAAAAGTGGGAGGCAAAAACCGTGTCAATCTCCTCATAGAAGGAAGACACAGAATATTAATTTTACAAAGTGCCGTGTCAAAAATAACTTATTAACTTATGCAAAACTTGCACACGCTCGGCGCATTCAAACGTTGTATTATAAGACAATAACATAGGAAAGTTTAAAGAGTCTATTAAAGCGACGCGACGGATAGATTATTTTAAACTTTATAGAACCGAGATGCATAAAGCTGAGATGTCTGAGGCATTATAAAATGCATTAGGAAAAGATAGTTTAGTGAAACAAAACTGCGAAGTTATGTGATTAACACAACTATTAAATGATTAAGAGGAGATACAATACATTAAACATAGAATATAAAGTGTAGATAAATACAGTACAGTTGGTAATGACAGTTTTAATGATGATGATACTTCGCTAAGGCCAGGATTAGGATTGGTGGGTGTTGTTTACACATTTGAATCACTTCATGCTTCGGAGAGCACGTCGAGGCATCGAACTCTAAACAGTTGTCAAGCCATTAATGTTAGTCGTTACGGATCGTCAAAATTTGAATCAGTCCATGTAATTTAACCTTTACTGGTATGTCTTTTAAAATTGTGGAGGTCGAATATTTTTATGTAATTTAAAACTCAAATATTGACTAAGTTTGTTTGACCCGAGTTTGTTTTGTCCAACTAATTTAAAATTTGATCTAAAAGTAGATTTAATAAACGATTTGAACTGAATTTCTTGACTGGCTATCGTAAAGTTTAGCTAAGCTTTTTCTAAAGAATCGATACTATTGATACCAATATCTTAGAAAAATAAACTTTTGCAAGCAAACGATACGTGAATTCAAATTTTATATATTTTTGAATTCAATAAACGTTTTCGTTTAGTTTAGTAAATGTAAAATTTCAATTCCGATCAGGATAAACTAGAGGATTAAACTGTTTTGTATTCTGGTCAAGCACGAGTCGTAGAAATAGGTCGAATTTGAAGACAATTACACGTATTGTTTAATATATTTGTGAGATCTGTTGACGAATAATAAAATTGTGTTTAAAATAGACAAACAAAATATTGTTTTTTCGTATTTGACTTGTAATATTTGTAAGGTCGTAAGTCTATTTATAGACCTATTGTTAAGTAATTTAAATATATTTTTTACTTTTATTTCAATATTATAATAATTCATTGTATTATAATTTTAGTTAACGCTAAGGTCAAGTCTTAATTCTTGTCTAAAATTGAAAATATCGAAACGTTTCTCTCATGTAATCAGTTTAAGTGACGCAATTGTACTGTCATCGGTAGAATCGCGAAATTTGTCCCATATATTATTCACCACCGGCCGATAATGAGGTCGTTCACCCCAGTGTTAGACACAATACGAACAAATGTTTAGGTTTTTAAGCGATTCAGTTTTATTGTGATTTTAATTTCTTAGTACTAAAAGAAATTAAACAGACGATTAAATCTAGATAATGGAAATGTTTGGGATAATAATTTTCGTTTTTTGACACTGTGTTTTTGTCTCTTTTCTTCTGCGTGAGTGGAAAAGAGATAGAGATATAAATCACCACCGTACATACCAATCACCGGATCAAATCGCGTCGGAATCATCTCCTTACCTGAAAATAACAGAATATCATTAATATCATCATTAACGGTATATTTTTTACGTGAAACGAGAGAATTTTGAAAACGACCCATTGTTGTGTTCTCTCACAGTGTGGGTGAATGACCGACCAGATTTTAAATCACCACCTAGATACTATGAAAAAATTATAATACGATTTCAAAAGTTGAATTATTCAAGAACATGTCCACGTTATTTGTACTCTATAATACAGCGTTTTTATGATTGTTTGTTTGTTAAAATAAGGCATAAAAATAAACCTAATTTCAATTTTTTATAGATACTTTTACATCTTCCGCAAGTCAATGAGGTACGAGCTGATTGAATATTTCTTAAATATATTAATGTAACAATATTTTAAGTATTCAAGGAGGCATTGTTTGCTTATACACATGATTTAAATAATATTTTATATTGTTCAAAATAATAATATATTAGGTATATCTCATTACATACAAAGATACGTAAATTATTTGAGCTATAATAAAATACCAATATTTTTGTATTAAAAAAACAGTAGACTATCAAAGACTAATTACAAGAACAATAATTAAGATTACTTCCATAACCATAAATTTCTACAAAAATGGCAAATGTCAATGGGTTCTTCCTGTAACAAGTTAAGCAATCCCTCGGTATATGCAATCTCTCAATCCATATTTCCGATCTAGAAACCAAGAAATCACCATAACCACGCAGTGTATTGTATAATCACTCATGTAAACTAAGCGTTATGGTAAAATAAACACTTCCTTGTTGTATCCATGTGTATAATGCCTTACAGTCTGCCGCTTTTGTCATTTGAATCTTGTGTCAATGAAACGAGTTTGAATTGCGTCAATTGTCATTGAATTGCAGTTTATAAACTGACAATTGCAATTGTCAATAACAAAATTGTAGATTTATGTTTTATTTGAGCCTACGATTCTATTACGTTAAAAACGTATAGGTTGAGAGCAGATATTTAGGCAATATTTTTCACATAAATACATAACAATTTTACATTTAATCAATAAATCAATCAAAGCATATTTCCAACGCAAAATAATAAACTGTGCCCTGAAACCCTGAAGTTCTCCGTGAAAATAATTTATATTTAAAACCGTACATGCACTCAATAACTTTGAAACTGTTAAAATTAATTAAGATTTGCAATTATAATGAGACTTTTTAGTTAAAATTGTTATCATTCTTTTGCATATAAAGGAGATTGCGGGGTAGGGTGTGTTTACCAATTAACGTCCACCCTGATATATTAAAGTCTGTATTTTATATCTCCCGCAATAAATGTGAGTGGTACTTTTAATTTAAAATGTTTATAGTCGTCTATTGTAGCAACTTTTTGTGTCCAAAATTACTAGTAATTTTTCACGGATCTCGTAACAAACACGCTAATTTTAATCCTCATTTTACCTGCACATCAACAATACACACTTAATAACATTATCCTTTAAATATCCGTTTCATAATTCGGGTTTTTGTTTCCCCGAGCCCCGTACCTTCTTCCACCCCAATAACCCCAAATTACAGTAATACCCCAATGTGTAAGCGTTATTATAAAGCGCCGCCCGTGAGCCCACCTTTAGTCCCTATATTCAATGTCCCCCAAACTCGTAAAGAACTTTAGATTATAAGGATTTACCTAAAAATATATACCGCTTTTTGCTTGTGCGAAACGCGAAAACTTTCTCAATAATTAATACGAATTTTCCGCTCAACTTATTCCCGTTCAATCTTTAATAAATTAAATGTGCTATATTTTATTCTGGAGGCAAGTTTACGTGTGTGAAAATTACAAACAGATGCATAATTATGCGCATAAGTGCAGAAATAATATGGCAAGTTTAAACAGCTCGAGACCGTGTAAGTACCTCTTTAAGTGCTACGTAATTACACACTTTATCTTTCATGTTGATCAGGAAGACATAAGCTTTCCATTTATATATAAAAGCTCACAAACCAGTTTAGCGATTGTCGAGATAAACGATACTAAATCCAAATATAGGCAAAAGACAACATAAACCTACAAAAATAACTGTTTGAAGATAAATATAACAAGAGAAAATTATACGGATAGTGTTACTACGCATCAAAACTTCTCAGACAACATTTAAAAGCAATACACATTAAACATAGGATTACTCTTATGGTACATCATAAAATTAAAAAACGATGGTTGTAAATTTTACATAAAACCTAGCATCAAAAGTTTAGTGTAAAACTATTTTAGTAACTTTTACGTGCTACGTGAAATGTGTCAGATTTTTACTGACACAAATAAAGGCATTTTACAGTTTGAAATATAGACATCGCGATTAACTTTATAAAAGTTCATTTTTATGTAAAACTCCCTCGGTTGACTTTGACAAAATTGTGCGTATAAACCATTTTTTATTAAACATTGTGAAAACAACTGGAAAATATTATGCTAATGTTATACCAAAATCCGAAAAAAAGAGGCGAATCAGTACATTCTACGTGACATCACATTTACAGAATTTATGTGAATATCACTTAAAATATACACATAAAACGTTAAGGGCGTAACATTTGCAAGTTTTAGGAGCCAATGCCTTGAGACTGAGCGTGATAAAAGTATATGGCCTTAAATATATTTTTACGGAGTCACTCTTCACTCGTTTCATTATGAGTTTTATTTAGATTTTAGGAGAATGGACGACAAAATGTGTTTTCACCCTGCATTAGCGAAAAAAAAGGATCACGGTTCTTCCGTAATACTTTACATATAAAAAATATTATTAAAACTCGACTTTTGAAGGAAAAAAGAAGATTAATATCTTTGTTTTAATTTTATTGCTTACATAATTTTTCTACTTGTACGTTTACACGGGTAGGTTATAAAACACAATTAAATGTAATCGTGAAACTAAATCATATTTTCGAGGTATCGCAAAAAAATACATATCTAGGAAAATCCTCTTTTGTGATAAAAATAACCTAACGCTTAGAGCTAAAGCAACTCATTATAATATGTATTTATAACTTCGTTTATAGACAACTGTAACGACAAATCACACACATTTTTTTATGAAAACGACACCTTTATAAAAAGTATTTTATGACCCAAACATCAAAATCAGCGCAAATAACTGCTTTCAACAAAAAATGTACAAAAACTAGGTATATAAATCACAATCATCGATTCTATTTATACTTATAATACGTTTATTATCGTTCTCGAAAACCCGTTACGATTGAAATAATGGGCGATTATTATACCGACCCACGTAGATGCCTTATATGGCATCGAGACCCGTAAGATCAAATTCAAAGCTTATTTTTAATCGCCTCAGTAATAATATTAGCCTCTTATGTCTGTAAGAATCGTAATACGTTTTCTTGAATATTCATTTTGTTAAACCTACTTAGCATGTTTAAATATAGCTTTGTTTTAACTAAAGGTTAACACGGAGAATGATTTTAGAAAGATATTTGTTCATTGAATGTTTTTATATTAAGTATATCGACATAGACTAAGGTCTGTATTAAAAAACTGGTATTTATTTAAACTACAACTTTGAGGACATATTTCAGTACGTCAAATGGGTTGATTTCTTTCAACCGGGCCTTAAAATAAACCTAGTTAAATCAAAATAAATACTCCTAATTTTTAAAATATGTTAATTTCATCATATTCCCAATAAAAAGGCAATCTTTAAAGGAAAAATCACGTAAAATAAATCGAGAACTGAATCTACATATTTTTACATATACATAAACATCACACGACCGGGAATGGGCTCTTTCACCCCACAAAAACCCCGTAATATGCCTGAAGCAATAAATTCGTTATGATAAAGTCGATTTACGTCAATAGCCCAACTTTTTTGTTGAATTGAAAACTTTTATTCCTTACAAAACTCTTTGAAAAAGTATATTCGGAAAAAGTATTGAATTTTTATAATATGTAGGTACACAATTTTCGTGTGGAATGAATTTTTTTTCGCTGTTTTCTTTATGCTATTCATTTCTATTTGAACGATTGCGATTCTCAACTTTGTTAATGCGACCTTTGAAAAGTTGTTTGAAATGTTTTTTTATTGGAATATTCAATAAATATTGGATGTTTTGTTGGGATTGTTAATCGAAAATATGTATTACGAGTTATTTGGTACAATTCTATTTACTATGAACGAGAAACATGTCGCTTATCAACTTCATATTTTTATTATAAAACCTTTTTTAAATTCGTAAACAAAATCAGGCAGGATTAGATGAAAATAAACATTTCAATCAATGTCAAATGATTTTTTAAAAAGGATTGGACGGATTCTAGTTTTTTGGCGAATTTTGGAGCCTAAATTATTTTGTCGTGATTCTAACCTGTATTTCCCTGTATCTAAAAAGTCTTAGTAATCATTAATTCATATTTCATGGCCCTTGATACGTGTAAGTAAAACACTCATCATTAATTCAACATATCCTTAAAAAATGACTTTACATCATTAAGAAACATTAAGAAACTCACCCCCACTTAAAAAAAAACAAACCACAAAGTACATCCATTAATCTTTGGTGAAAGTCAGATAATATCATCTGTGTACGAGATGCAAGGCCTTCGAAATATGATACGATTCGTTCACTAATCGTTCATTCCGTTCGAGCGCACATCGTTTTACGTATGGCTTGGCATTGCTTCGGTGTATAGGTTTTATAATTTATTGCAAGATCGAGAGTTTTATTTGAACATTTTAGGTGAGTTAGATTTAGAAATAAGTTTGAGTAAAGCGTTTGTAGTAAGGCATACAAATATCTTATGTCTTTGGAGTGTAACCTTTAAATAATTGGTTTTAAAGTTTTTTTTTAATGAACCTTATCTAAATTGTGTTGTAATTGAAAAAAAAAATTATCAGTTTAGTAAATCTGTCATATAATATGATGCCTAAATAAGAGCCTGAGAGTGAAGAAATCTAGGAGATTTCTACATGAAGTTGTAAAGAATTTTCCAATAATCAAAAAGGTATTAAGGAAACCATCATTTCATAAACTAATGACACTGTAAATGAACTTGCGATCAAGCCCCGGAATAAAGCTTAAAAGGTTAGACTTTCACCGCACAAGGTCACTCGGATCGTTGGTTCGCTTCCTAGTCGTGTCACCTTGGTTTTTTAGAGGAGGAAGTAACCACGGATTATGTTACGTTACGTTTTAAAAGATTAATTGGTTCATTGTTAGAAATAAGAGCGGTGTTTTTAGTTTAATGGCGGACGAGGAAAATATATGTAACTTGTTGATGTAAGGTTGCTATTAGTGAAAAAACATTATTGTCTTAATACTGGGTAAGGGTCTCTTTCCAGAATGAGCAAAAAAATAATCTTTAGTCTACCACGCTGGCTAAATATGGATAAAGGACTTTACATCCTTTCAATGATTGTTTAAATAATCGAACACCGATAAAACAATTGTCAATAATTTCAATTACACATATAACTTCAAAATACATTTATTTCAACACATAAAAATTGCGTAGCAAGTAAAATCATTCAGCAAGAAATCTCTTACTAAATTACAATGAAACATAAAACATATATTTTTGGAAATAACTAACTCAATCTATCCTAATTTGTATTTCGATTCACGACTCGCGATATTACGCTCTAATGCTTATCAGAGTAACATAATACTACATTACACTGAACCTAATCATTCACTGTCAAATTGAGATTTCCAAAAAATACCACAGTACCCTATAATCACACAAATAATTAGATTTTACACACTTGTTACATGTTATTTCACCAAATACAACGTTTTTCGAACGATCTTCATTAACAAAATCACGCACTGTGGGCTGATTAGGCTGCTGACTTATTAGCAAGAAAAAAACGGTTTCATAAGATGAGGCGATTAGCGATTAGAGAAACAGTAAGTGCTCTAAAATTTCGCTTAACAGTAAAGGTGCTTAGATACTCTAAAATAATAGAATTGGTGATATTTGTCAAAAAGTTCAATAACAGTAGGTAACCTAACTATTGCTAATTAGTATTGCCATCAAAAACACAAAATATATTGCAAAAATTAATACAAACTTGCAATGTAGGTGCCAAACCGCACACTGAAAGTGAAATCATAAAAAAGTACAAGTTTGATGAAAATCGCTCCATCTTCTATTACCCGCTTAATCGCTCCGCTACTCTCAATCTCTACCTAAACACCACCGTATCGTATTTTTTAAACTCATTCCGTAACTATATAACCATCAATTGGAGAGATAAACATCTCAAATAGAAACACATCGCGTGTTCCCTCACAATGTTCCAATTTCGACTAGCCGACCAAATTAAGAATGTGCCTACCAATCCCAACTTTATGCAAATCAACTGGTTTTTTAAATAGTTGGTTTATATTTTTTAGAACAATGCGTGTAATTATGACGTTGAGTATTTACCTGTCAAGGGTTTAGTAGAAACTACGTTTAATGATACTTATTTTGGGCTCATGACATGTTGAAATGTGTAAATTGTTTGATTTTTAGGGCGTTGGCTGCAAAGTTGTGAATGTGTTTAGAATGTTATGTGGAATTAATGGCCGAGATACTTTTGAGGCCGAAATTGTTTGATTATAATTAAAGAACGTGAGAATAATGTTGTCAAAGATAATACTAATGCAAAAGGCTAGCAGATATTAGGTTCAATTTTAATGGTATTATGTTAGAAAGTAGAATGAAAACGAAGTTCTATGACTAAAAGAACTGGCAAAAGTTGAAGTTATTTCTATTAATTGTAGGTTCAACTTTAGCACTGCTAACACGCTATTTTAAAATACACAATAACAATGTAAAGCAGCGATACTTCTTAACCAAATAGTGTCGAAAAAAATCCAATTTACTTTAAAGCACTTACTCACGTAGTAACGATTTGTACGAAATGTACTTGAGTTTTATTAGCCCGTGCCAGTATTGGAAGCCGTGAGAAGGCTTTCCGTCGTCATGGCAACCGCTTATTACGGACACCATAGCAAGGTAACAATCAAGTATTCCGAGTACCCATTCATTTCCCTATTGGTATTATAATGCACTATAATTTTGGTACAGATACTATTTTAATGATTTTTCGTGTTACTTTCAAATTGGGACAGGGTTTATTTTTGGAATAATTGGTTTCATGCTATTTATAGACTGCAAAAAGTTGGATTCTGAGGTTAAATATTGTGATAGGTTGTTCGGAAAGTCATTTTGTTTATTTGTGGATATCAAAGACAGTTTCAAGCTCCGAGCATAATCCCAGGCCTTTCATGTGGTCATAAACTGTTAAATTTATCAAAAAAAGAAATGACTTTCCGAACAACCAAATAGTTTTACTTCTAGTATAGTAAGAACTTTGAAATTGGGCTTTCTACTATCAAGAGACCTGAAAGCTATCTGTAAAGTTATATTGTATCATTGCCTTAATCCGTAACCCATCTTAAAGGTCGAAAGTTCACGGCGTTATAAAAAATAAGATCAAAAGAGCTAGTAGCATTAATAAAATATAATTCCAAAGTGAAATATTCTCAGCTGTCAACAAGTCTATAACTTTATTCACTTCGACTATAATTTATGACAAAAATGGATTCAAATACGAAGAAATGTATGCCTAAAGACGATAAAAGTTTTAAAATCTCACTCCATTTGGGGGTCCCATAACCATTATGAGTTAAAAATGTTATTGAAATTGATGTGTGACGTAAATGGGTTCTGAAAATTGTAATAAAATGTAATGGTCGGTATAAAAGTGAAAATTCGAATTTCGTAAAGAAAACTTGAATAGATTTGAAGTATGTGGTTCAATTGAATGCTTGTATAGGAAATGGGGTTAAGAAAAATCAAAACTCAGTCATGACATGATTATAAAATATGTAAATATGTTAACTTACTTTGAAAGATCAAAATAGATTTTCAATATCATATTTTCATATTCTAATATTATAATCATAGAGGCAAGGATATTTCTTACAAATTTTACAAATCATTAGAGTTATAAAATATTTATAAAACGGTTACCCATCTATCGACAAACCGCACTACAAACACTTAACCTACCACGCTTTCGATCGTAAAATGCGATGTTAAACAACGATTTCTCCAACGTTTAATTCAAATCAAATACAGCAAATAAAGGTAGCCATCTTAAATATGCACATAGAAATTAATTATTTCGTATGTATTCAGTCCAGGTAATGCAATAGTTAACTATTCCATTACAATTAATTAGACAATTAGATGTATTGATTTACGATATACATGTTAATGGACCATCTTTAGTGAATGACGCATTAGGAAACTCAGAACTAGGATTTAGATGTACCTATTTATAGACAGTAGGTAGGTCAAGATAATCACCAAAACCAAAATAAAAAAGGAACGAGTAGAAATCAATGCTAGATTTCATCAAAAAACACAATGCAGACGAAAATAGAATACACTTTTGCCAAAATAAAACATACTATTGTAGTAGGTATATGAGACAATATGTAATAAAAAACCGTGATTTATATATAAAACACCCAGATACTTAGGATTAAGGTCAGCATTCATGAAAAAAGTCAATATGATATTAAGGATCATTGCTCTGTCGTTCACTACAGAAATGAAAAGATAATCCAATATTATAATAACTTTACGTTTAAGGATAGCTCAAAAAGTAAAAATTATACTAAATTGTACAGTACTTAAAGACGATCTTATTCATAAAATTAAAGAAATAATCTTTATCAAAGAAGACGAACTAAACAACGTAGTACAAAAAACCTTGAACAAACTACTACAGTTTTAACACAACAAAATTCAAATCATTATCAGCGGTAATAGCCTCGTGCTTATTACGAAACCTATACTATTGGCGTGTTCAAATTACGTGTGCATTACAGTCATTACCTCGGTGGGATCTAAGAAACTTGACCTTATAGTGTGTTTTTATGTTTCACCTCGATAAGTAAAGGGGACTACTGATCTGAATTTAAAAGATTTTGGTTCAAATTCACGTTTTTGTTAAATCAAATTTTAAGATTTTGGTGCAGATACATGTTTTGTCGACTACATTTTTAAGTCAGTCTTGAAGAAGATTTTATTGAAGGTACAGAAGGTACAATAGCAGCTAAGTAGAAGTTGTCTTACTAATTCGAAGTGTAGCTAGACTAATGTCATGATAATATCAAGATATTTGGGTGCTTCGAAAGGATTCCACAAAGATGGTCCTAGCATGTTGCCTTGAGAGACTCCTTCAGGCAATTAAAATAATTTTGAATGTTTCTTCTAGAGTCTAAAAGAGGAATTAAGTTTCACCTCATATATCAAACAAAACGCTTAAAAAATTGAGGATGCTATGATTGTTACATTGAACGTTGAAATTAAAATTAATTACAGTTTAAAATAATTAACTGTAGCAAATTGAAACCGAAACCAACCAAAAAAGTTTATCAAAATCCTGATCACGTTCGCGATTGCAAATCGTTTCATTAGTAAAAATATAATAAACTATTGCAAGCCTAACCGTGCATAAATAAACCTTGGATTATGGTGTCACTAAACCACGTTCGATATTAAAACCTTGTGGTCTAATCAAATCATATCAGCCCACTATTGTAATAATACTTGCATAATAAATGATGATGATAATTATTATAATTAATGCAGTTTACAATCAAACTGATCTAATAAACTCATTTATAATTCAATTTATTGGTAGGTTCTGATGACAAACAGATACAATGAAAATTCTCATTTGTGGAAATTAAAATATTTGATCAATGTTGATCAATGTTTTAGCAAAATTTTAGGCTTTAGGTGTTTGATAAAACTTATATACGCAGTGAAATAAATACTTTTGAAACTACATAATTGGTAAGATTCTTCTGAGACTAACCTAAATTGATGTGAAAGGCTATATGTTAAATATTTTTTGACTATTGATTATAACTTAGTTTCTAAGCAGCAAGATTTTCAAAAGTATTTCACAAGAAGATGTAACCACGACTTAAATATCAAACTATATATTTTTATTACATTGATTTACATTCACAATTGCTATTATCAATATATTTCAATTAATTGAAACTTTAATTAAATGAATACAAGAGTCCAATTAGTAACAACACTATGTTGCTAGCGCCGCTATAAAAATTACCCTTCATAAATGCGTAATAAATTATTGACAGCTGACTCGAAATGTGCATGGGATTTTAGCTCTTAATTTGATGGTATAAAGAGTATTATGGTTTGTGTTAAAATGTCTCCTTGATACAACCGAGCTCGCGTGGGTGCTTAAGCTCATGGAGTGACATATTTTGCAATAGCATACGCAATCGGTGGAATAATGAACGTTACACAATTGATATATCGTTGGTAACTTCATAAATTAAATTAATTTTACCATATATTTTACTTATATAGGCAGCAGAAGACAAATCTGTGTACAAAATAAGTGAGATGTCACTTGAATCAAGATTAAGTAGTAGCGTATCGACAGCACATTATGTGTTAACAAGTCACTGAGTCTTATATTAATGTAAATACTTTACATAAGATATTAATGCACACCAATACGATACTTTAGCATGAGTCCTACGCAAGCAAGCTATAAATTTTCCAACCGGTTTACACTTTCTAAAATCTCAAATTAAATATAATGACACGTAGAATTTCCAATTGATTTCCTTTCAATCCTCAAATAAAACGGAATCTCGCGAAATCCTCAAATACTCCCCCAATTTTTTACGAGTACAATATCCTTCTTTAATATCCAATCTATACACAGTTTAATAAACGATAAACTGAACTGCACACCCATAAAAAGAACGAACGTAAATTTTAAGGAGAAAAAGGCGCAACGAAAGTTTTCTACAGGCATTGGGAGTTAATAAAAATCGTGCCCAAATGACTACGACGGAGTTTGACGTAAACAGGCCGAGAGCGACGATACTCGCAACGAAATTGGCGAAATGCTGCTCTGATTTCAGATTTTCGGGTGCTTTGAATTTTTATGTTAGGTGTTTATTATAATTTTTAGGTCACTGAAACTAGAAGTTGATTCAAGAGATTGTGACACTAAATTGCCAAGCCAATTCAGCTCCTAAAACACTTTTTAAAACAAAAGTAGTCGGGTTGGTAGGTACGAGTGAAGTCACTGAGGAAAAAAGAAACATAATGAATAATAGATCTAGTGTAATCAGTAGAACGCCTTCCTTAAACTTTAAAACGAAGCCACCCTTCCGAAACAAGTAAAGCGAAAAAGTAATTTGTCAAGTAAATCCTCACCGTTTGAAGGAGTGAGAAAGGATATCAAGCTGATATCTGATTAATGACTCTATAAATGATTAATAGGCGATTTCGGCCAAATTAAATGTGACAGCAAAATACTGGGGAAGGCTTACGAAAATTGTCAATTGAGTTTTTTTCCAATAAAGTGAGAACGTTATTGGTTGTGGATTGGGGTACTTATGAATCGAAATTTATTCTCGTAAGTAAATCGTTTTAGAATTGCTCACAAGTTTTTATGCCTCCGCCGGCTTTTTGGTCTTCTTAAATCAATTTGGCTGTTTTAAAAACGACGAAACGTAATCAAACAGCGACGTCGTTAAGGCTAGTCCTTGGCAGGGCAAACAACATTCAGAGGTCATTTTACTTCCTCCATCCATTTGCTAATCTAATCGTATCTAGCCTTTATTTGCTCGGCCTTAAAAGTCAGACTTTATACCAGAACTTCCTCTATCTTAAAAGGATTTCCTTAATTCCTAACAAATATTTTGCTGTACAAAATTGTACGTACACAATCGGGTAATCAAATCGTTATCGTTGAGCAACATTAAACAGCCTTTCCCATCGTTATTTTCATTTTATTTCCTTGAATTATATTGTCTATTTCTTTGATAATAACGCTTTGTATAATCAGATGCTCATTGCAGCGGGATTGGAGTATCAAAAGGTGATTGTTTCGAGTTTTGGGATTGTAACTTTTGTTTGTTTATTCTGAACCTCAATCTGAATATAAAATCTTCGTTTTATCGTAGAACTAATGTAGCTGTTATTTATTCAAAAGAGAAATCAATGTTAGGTGTGATTTCATTGTAATTTTTAAGCAATTTGTATTTTAGCTTGTCATAGTCTCCATTTACATTAATTTCAATTACAATCAAATAAACCTCAACCTCCAAATAAGTGTCGGAAAGCCACTCCCCAAATTACATAACCCTTTACAAAATCAAAATTAACAATAGAAAATAGCGGCAAGCCCCTCCAAAAATTATAACAATTTTTTTACCATTATCACAAAACAAAAGCACAACCACAGCTAGCGGGGGGAGGGGGTGGAAGGGCGGATAGCGTCCAAGTCCCCTTCCTGTCAATTATCGTGATTAATGAAGCCCTCGAATATTGAAACGTTTATTCGACCGACGCCAAAAGTATTATATTACTTTGAGAAACACTGTATCAACTTTTAATAAAGTCGCTCCTGAGAATTATTCACTTTTGAGTTACGAATACTGTGTTAATTAAACAATTTTTCAATGGCGATCGTGGGCCGAGAGTTTATCTTCTCACGGTGGGTGTGAATAGACGAAAGGGCTATTATATTAAAGGCCATGGATCAGCAACTTGTCAGCATAAGCTTCTTGAAAGTTACCGTTATGCATATCGAGATTTATAAACCCATCTCTATTCTTTTGTGGCTTTTATAAAGTAACATCATCATTACCATCTTCACCTTTCTCAAGAATATATTTTATATTAACATAAAACACACATTTATCATCTATGTCTTACTCAGGATGATAAACAGCTTCCATATTCGCTTTAGCTTTCTCGACAGCTATTGGTTCAGAATATCGTGATACAAATGTCAACAGAACACAATCATGTTCCCTTGTATCGAGCGAACAAATTAAACATTTCCCGAGCTACGCGACCGCCACCAGATTAAATTATGAATTTAAAATCGATTCACCGCCTCACCCGCTGCGAGTTATTTCGAAAGATTCGGATGTTTCATGCCAAAAATGGCCACGGAGAAAAATATAAACTTGAGGCTATAATATTTGAAATTCATTATGATAACGTTAAAATAGTTAATGTAAATTTAAACAAACTAGAACTCAAATTGAACATAAATTATTGCTTTATATCTGAACCAAACTAATCAAAGCAATGACTAAGTACAAATGGACAAGAAATAAGTGATCTCATTCCAATTATAAAATAGTAAGCTTAACACTTACAAATAAAACTAAATACATCCGCTCCAGCATCCGCTCCACCTGGGTTTCCCCATCCCGACGTAGAATTTCATCAAAATAAATAACGCGGACCGTTGGCAACGTTTCTGCTTATGTCATATAATAGCAACAGATTCATGATTGATGGCGAGTTTCCGAGAAACAGAACGGTTTGCGGAAGAATAATTCAATCAAGACATTCAATTTCATGATGATTTCATAGTAAATTTTCCACTTATAGATGTTGTTCTCCGACCATTGATGTATCGGTACCAGATACACGTCGGATTGTTCTAGTTAAAAGCCTCGGGGAATTTGTCAATTTGGACGCTCACCCCAAGGGTAAAAAGGTTTTAGTTGATATTATCTATGATACCGTGTGCTTGTTACGCCATTTCGTAAATCTTGTTAGAGTTCTTTATACAAAAATATAGATACGTTTTTTTAGCTTAATATCTCTTTTACCTGTTATAAAAAATATAACACAGAATATATTTTTGCTTTTACCCTAAGCTTGGCTTCATTTTCTAGTCTTACATTTTCTACCTCTGAAATTGCTCCGAAATACGGCGAGAGCTTGTGTGAAATAAAGAAAGTTTTTCAGAACACAACAAAATTAAGTTAGTGTAAGCGAAGTGGGAAAACATCAATTGTCGTCCACTTAAAGTGTTCTCAAAGGCAATTGTCTCATGATATCGGGAGGCTGCCAGGAAAAATAGTCACTTTAGAGGAGCAACTGTTTTTTTCCCCTAGTTGGCAACATCCAGACATTTTTATAGCGACACTTAACCGCAATCAAGTGGATCATTAGCCTGTAAAGGCCTGCCAAATATCTTTGCTTCGCCTCTGCTGTTTTCTCACCCTTTTGCGTGAAAGATGCTGTAACACACACCTTTTTTGGACGGATCCCACTCGACCATTGCCAAGTTCTGGCACATTTTTTGTAGGACATTACGTCGGCAATTCCCTGCGGTCGGGCTACAGCTGTTTTTCGTACGAAACTACGCGGTTTGGAAGCCGAATTTAAAAGCCCGTATCATTTTTGGAGAGAAACAAATTGAATTATGTAAAGAGACTTGTACCCGAAAAGTCAAATGCAAAACTGGAAGGGAATCACTCTCGACCGAGCGCCGAGCGGGCCGAGACGAAAAAAAAAACAAAACATCAATTTTAATGAGTCGAAAACCCAAGAATTTTCTCTTACATTTAGAGAGCAATATTTTTTCTACAACATTTAATCAGAGTAAGAAGTGAAATGGTAATTTGTGTGGACCGCTCGATGTAAATTTTATGCAAGAATTCGCTCGGCGCTCCCCTCTCCCTAAAAGGGGAAGGATTTTTGCAGCGGACAGAAAATTTTGCTTAGCCAAGTGAAATTTTAACTGCTACGACAGAGACAGCTATGGAAATGCGAATACTTAATGCTAACTTACTTCCCGCTGGTTCATTATACTTCATAATTTTTGAGGGAAAAAATGTGATCTAAAGGGTTCCGATGGTTGTGTTTTTTGCTCGCGCTGTTTTGAATATTGAACTATCGATTTGCGTATCTCATTAAGTATTTGAGATAGAATAAATAAAGCGTATATTTATTTACGTTACTTTCGTTGAAATTTCATTACAGGAATAAAGTAAACATACTCAAAGATTATTTACTTGCAAAGTCTACTTACGAAACTGTATCGTATTCACGAAAACAAAAACACGTCAACACAAATAAATTCGCAAACATTAAAGTTTTCAGTTGAAAAATCTCTCCAAACACAAAGTTGTGTCTGAGATCAAAAGCATTCAAAAACCTATTTAAAATTTCAAAGCAGACTCGAGCACAAGATAACTACACAAGTAAAACACTCTAAACTTTAACAATAATTTCAATGATGCTTCAATACAACGACCCTCAAAGTTACACTCAATTCCATCAAATTATAACTTGTACAAGACAATCCAACTCTTTGGAGTAACGAAATCCACTTTTTGTTTTCGAATCGTAACAATTAATAACTGAACAATTTCATTTAAGGGTAGTGCCCAAAAATTCTCGAGTTAAAGGTTCGAATGATTTAATTCAACTTCTTACACTGAATTAATGAATCCTGTTCCAATTTGAAGGCAGTTTCTTCGACTTTGGAAGTCGACTTTTCAGTTTGTTTCAATTTGTCAAGCCCGATGGAAATTCAATGGGTACAACAATGGGGTTCCATAATAATAAACAAAAGATGTCCAATTCCATTTTGCAAGTTTCTAGAGTTGTTTCTGGTTCAATTGCTTTGGCGACAACATTTGTTTTCTTGACTTATAAATGAAAATAATTTGACGAGTTTTAGTTTTTTGTTTCGTGTATTTTTTTGTTCCAACTTTTTTACGATCTTGCGAATTATGTTTTCGGCATGTGGTTTATGTTCGTGCTCGTAATAAATTCTTGGTATCTAGCCTACATCAATTTCTGTTGACAAATATGCAGACGAGTTTATATCTAAAATAATTTCTATTACCTTTTGTGTTTGCTCATCATTTCGAAATGGCAATTTGTGTGCCGTTAATACGCGAGTGGATAGAATATCATCGCTCACTGCACTGTGTAAGCAGAGCTTATTAAAAGCATGATTCAAACACAGCAATTGAACCGGCTAAAATTAAATCAACTCCATAGCACTAGATGAGTACTCCCGGTACTAATTAGTGTCCGCAGTTTGTACATCAAACGACTACGGTGATACGCATCATCAAAACGTTTCTAGTACAAAAGGAAGTCTGTTTGTATGAGTAACACGATCTGCGAAATTGTTGAGCCGATTTTGATTATGCTTGTATTAATTTCAATGGAAATGTTGACAAGAGAGATGTGAGGGGAGGACGTTGAATGTATATTGATTGTTCGTGATCAAATTTCGTGTAAGCGAGTTGATTTCAAGAGGAATAATAATAAACATTGGTTTCCACATCTAATGATTGTATATCAAAGTTACATCAAAACAATAATTTATTTGAAATTTGAATCACAAAGAAGATAAAATCAATCAAAATAAAGCAAACAAAACCGGGTCACGACTAGTATAAATAGTAGTAATAGAGATAAACGAACTAATACAGTTGATCATTTAAAACCCGAACATGCAACTATGGCTAATGAGGAAGTGACTACTTGCAGACAAATTAACATGTCACTTAAAAAGACAAGGCAGGAAACTATAATATTTAATGTTAGAAACGTTAGGTAACTAGCGTGAACTGTTGGCCTATCAATTGGACCGAGTTCTGGGAATTGTGTTGGTTAAATATCATTTAAACAGGTACGTTTATCTTTATTAGGCTTGTAGACTGTTTTAGGCAAATGTTTGAAATACATGGAAGGTTTTTTTGAAAGTAAGTTTTATGTTTTTGATGATTGAGTTTAAAAGATTTTTGTTGAGTTTTGTTTTTAAAGCTATCAAACCATATTGGATGATAGTACGGGAGTGCGCAAATGTTGGTTAGTCAGCTTATAATGATTATAGAAATCAATTACCTAAGATTGGCCATTTTGAAATCCAGTATCGTACTTTAACTTAAATACGTCCATTTATTCTTTAAACGCAATCGTATAAAACTTTTACATTCCAGAATGCAATTCCACTCGACAAAATAAATGAAGTACCAATAAATACTTCAAGCTTTTATATCGCAAATGCAGCTATAAAGTTCACATGTCTAACTAAAGGAGTACAACTAAAACGAATCAATATCATATATTTGAATTGTGACAGACAAAAATAAACAAGGAGTCACATATCACGCAACCTTATATATAGAACATAAGCATGCATTTTTAATACAAAATTCAAGTATGGACTATAAATAATACGAAATAGTTGATATAAAACTAGCTAACACACGCGATACTCGTATTAATCTAGTAACGTTGAAGTGGTTTCTGAAAGAGGGAACTTTTTAATTACTTTGTTCCCGACGTCTGGTGGAAAAAAAGGGGTTTAAAGAATGAGCCTCGCTGAAGTAGGTTCGCAAGTGTTTCGGGGTGGTAATTTTTTTGGATAAGATACGGGTTTTGTATAATGAAAGCTTTATAGCAATGTTAAATTCTGAGAAGTTTTTAGTTGAAAATACTCGTGGCAATAACCTTACGAGTTTAGAAAATGAAATCCTTAATCACTAGTTTAGTAACCGTTTGAATCATAACCCTATCGTATAGTAACATAAGACTAAAATGTAGAACCCAAACTGCATAAACCCTAAAGGAGAAATTCAAGTATAAATTCTTCAAGTCCCAAAAATAAATTTCCTCGGAGAGAAGATAACATGGCTGCAGACATAAATTGCAAAGAAACCACTGAACATTCGCAACACGATGCTATTAACAAACTCCACTCGCAAAACTAATTACGAAACTTAACATAAACTAAAAACGTATCTAAACAAATTAATAAATCAAACTAATGAAGTATATATCAGAGCGAACATTAACGTTTAGCTGTTAAACGATCCGCCTTGTACGAACGAACTTCAAGCAAATTTATTGTTATAGTTTTGTTAAGAAACGCAATAGCTACCTCAGGTAGCCTGAGTGGCCGTAAAGGAGTCGATATAAAATACTGCATTACCCTCCTTATATATAGCCTCACCATTATGTTTGTGCCAATGTTGCTATTTACCTGTAAACAGAAAATGTATTGTTAGTGCAAGGAGATAAACGTTACGTTTTATATTCAAGCTGCAGAATTTATTTTGATGACTATCATTACTTCTTCCTTGTATTGAATCTTTAAAGTTTCTCCAAAGTATCAATATCTTATTCACAACTTATTCATATTGCAACAATAAGAAATCAAAAGCTTCCATTAAAATTCAAACATAAAAGTATGTCAAAATGATTCACAGTTTTTTGTCTCGTAATTCAAAACCCCAAAACCGCAGCGGGGTCAAACCCTCGACCCAATCATAACCTTTTTGAAGAACCGGAAATACCAAAACCTAAAGCTGTCCGAACAGATAAACCGATAATAAATGAAAATAATATACATAAGCGGTTTGAGGAAGGAAAATTAACATAACTGTTTATTATCTTCAAAAAGACGATTATGTCGAAAGAATATTTTTCGTAATAGCAAAAATCTTTGTTGTTTTAAGGGAGCTTTATTAAATTCCACTGAGCAGCCAAATACTAAGCCCAAAGCAGAAATCCTCGGAAAGGAAACCGCATTACCAAATATACATTTACATGAAGCATGTCAAATAAACGAGTGTTTTAAGCACTCAGTTAAGTTATGCCAGCTCACGTACTCGTAACCAGACGAGAAGAAATGTAACGATGTAAAACGGGTGCCTCCCCGAAAATTTCCTTCGGAGTCTTATACAATAAATCTTTTAATCCTCTTATACAATTTGATCGAGATTGCCCGGACGACGGCGCTCTTTTTTTTCATGGTCGAATGTTTCCGATGTTAGTTTTTGTTTTGACGATAAATGTGCTTTTAATGTGCATTGTGATTGTGTTGATTTGCAGTTTTAGAGGTTGTTTGGCAAAATGTTGGGTGAGCTTGTGGAGGCCTAAAGGGAAAATATAACGAGCTTAGTCGTGCACCAGTATGAATAACTTTAACGTTAACGATGTTATTTTTTGTGGTCGCAACTTTTGTACAACAATATTGACATTACGATATCTTATTTAAATGTTGTAATAAATAACCTATTTTGGAAAGAAACGACCCCTTTTGGAGATAATAATCTATATTTAAATATCTAAACGGCAAAGTAGAGTCATTATAAGATACTGTAGCAATAACTCTTTCGCAAAAGCTCTTAAAACATTCTCGAAGTTGCTTATCTAAAACGTTTAAAAGAAAGAGCAACAACCATAGGATAATTTCTCCCCAGTCGCAGATAAAAGTCTATGCAATGGAATAAGGTCGCGTCAACGTTATTGAGGTCCCATCAGGACGAATTTCCAAGTAATCTCACCACGCATTTAGTTGTTTTAGGGCTTTTGAATATTTAAAGCGAACATAAAAAGATAAACTGTTTACGTGTGTTTTTTTAGAAACATATTCTGACCTTTTGATCATTTCATATTAGATCGGTTTATACCTTATTTTTATACGAAAATCCACAAATCGAAAACGTTGGTTTTAATTTTAAGACCCTCTGACAATATTTTATTTGTTGGTTATAAACGAAACTATAGAATTGACAACACGGTGTATCTTTGCACTTTTTCATAAAGGTATATGTCATAAAGGTATATTTTTCATAAGGTATATATAAAATAAAAGTCACACTACTATTATCAAACGAATTGTCATCAAGTCTTATACAGCGCGTTCACCTTTTTACCAACAGTTGATCCTTGAAATCAAAAGCTACCTGATATACAGGGGGTATTTAAAACACATCCATCAACTCGTGACGCAGATGTTAGACAATGTTAGAAGATACTTCGACGATAAAAAAAAATATAATTGATGAGGACAGGTACTGGATTCAGTCTGTCAGATTGACAGCATCGAGGGAGATATCGAAACTGACAGCAAGGGGTGTGCACCAACGGAAATGGATTGTATTTTTTTATTACAAAAACTTTTTTGGAGTTAGTGTACGTTGAAATGGCGTTTGATCTGTGGAATATACTCGATTGAGAAGAATAAAAGCGTATGTGACTGAAATTTACAGAACTAATGTATGATGAATAAAGCTAGCTTACAAGGCTTACCTTTTGTAAATTTGTAAGGTGTTCGTAACCAAGTTTCGGTTTAATATTTCAATTTTAATACAGCTTTATTCTATATCAGATTATTTTAAATGGAGCTGGTATAAAATACCCTTAAAAGGCCACGAACATAAATCAACTTTTAGTTCAGATTTAAATTAATATTTCGTAAACGAAATTGTTTTTTTGAATTATCTCGACTTAACAATTTATTGCAGCCCTATTCCAGACATATACAGGGTGTTATGATATATCGTTGTTTTAGATACATATCGTATACGCATGTCAAAGTGTACTGCGATAATAATAATGTACTGTATTTCTTTTGATACGATTTACATTTTTATGTTGATAAGGACAATTTTTGTGATCGCAAAATATCAACTTAGAATTTACTCTCAACTGCTAAAATGTTACACAGAAAATAGAAACGAAACTCTATATCAAGTTATTTTAATTCTAAATAAAGCTACTTGTGATTTAATTTGTAACACAAATCCACAAAAGACTTAACGGCAAGCGGATAAAGATTAAACGTAAAAAATATTGAAATACAAACAGCCTGTATCTAAGTTTTTTTCGTCGCCCCCATGTTTCGGGACAATAAAACGCTCCTTATCTCCAACACTATGTTTTCGTTTTAAAAAACATTTTTCGTTCCTTCATTATTATTTTTTTTAGCTATCGCACTACGCTTTGCCCACATCACTAGCACACAAACTAATATCATTCCTAAAACTTGGACCATAAAAGCGAAAATTGCTTGATCATTTCACTAAAAATTCTTTTGTCTTAAACTATCGATTCTTTTTCATTTTATAGTGATTTCGAAATGAATAGATATTCAGGTTTTATCGACGACTTTTTATGGTGTGGGTCGGGATTCGGATCTCGGTTGAATTACGGTTTTATGTGCGATCATTGTCTACGTATTTATATATGCTTTGTAAGGAGGAAATAAAAAGGCTTATGTGACTTGCAGGGTAAGCGATCGATCTGATACACATCGCAGTAAATAAAAGAAACTCCGTAATGCATTTTGATTTAACTTATCTAGAGTTCAATAAAACATTTTAGTAGTTTTGGCTCTATATTCCTCTCTCATATATCGCTCGCTTGCATACGATATTTTTTACTTATATTATCAACTTAGCGACCGAGTTCCAAAATAGTTTATCCTTTACTTTATCTCTACGATAAGTTTAATTAAAATCGTTTCAGCAGTGTGGTTATAATAGTAAGTAGATTGAAAAACTAACGCAACTATAATATTAATAAAGATTAAATATCTCAATTACGTTTGTCAATTTGTGCTATCTATTGGCAAATAAAACTAATATTTCAAGCTCTGCAATATTACGTTTATTTACTGTAAATTAGCAATCACAGCACCTATTTTACGCTTCGATATAAACATTAATCAGACGACTCTGAAATAACGAGCGAAATGTTTTGAATTCACGATTATTATTCTGAAAACATTTTGCAAAATAAAGCCAATATTTGGCCAAGTGTTGGAGCAAATGGCCCAAATGACAACTGGTCGTTTCCGTGAGCAACACATGTCAACAACAGCAACAACAGTTGTTGCAAAAATGTTGGGACAGTTGGCCATTACGACCTACAATTTGTTGCCTTGCAATGACTAATAATTGAAGTATTTAACTGGAACTTGTTTTGATGACACGTTAAGAAACTGAAAGTTCTAGAACGTTGGTATTTATAATTTATATTGAAATTCTTTTCATTCAAGATTTAATGTTAAGGTAAAGTCTGATATGAGAATAATTAACTTCAACAAAAATATTAGCTAAAAAAGAAACGGAATTTATTTTGACGAGCCTTCTTAAATTGAAGCTCAAAGTATTACCAAGAAAAGAACAATTATTATAACAGTTAGTAAGAAAAATAAAAAATGTATTAAGGAAGAAATGTCTTCAGTTATTAATGTGAAAAATAAATAGAATGTTTCTCTTTGAGCTTAGAAACAAACCATACATCAGATTATTATGAAGCTCATGTAGTTTCAGATAAAACAGGGCTAATACAAATTGGAACGCCCGAAGAAATCCTATTACTTAACGTTATCAAAGAAAACCAGCACTTAACTTTATTATAAGACTCATAAACTTTATCTGGATTTATGTTTTTGAAGCTTAGGGGATGGGGTGTTCGAATCCCGGTTTATTCATCTCTGTATGTCATGGCCGCCTTCCTAAAACGACAGTTGAGATTGGCGTCAGCAGAAATGTCAGAAGACAATGGCACATTAATTTTATTAAGGTCAATAACAAACTCTTGAAGCGTCTAAATTTGAAATCGGTTTCGAAAGATGTTATGTAAAGGTAAGCCGGTTTCGACGAAACCATTGATATCAGTAAACTCGTTGAAGTTAAAATAAATAAAGCAAATGTAGACATCCTTATCCCTTTTAAAGAACCACTTGAAGAAAAAACTTTTATAAAAGAAACCTGTTTATTTAGATGTCGACATGAAGTGGCTAGAAATATTGTTAAAACAAACATTTGCGTTGGTCTTGCAACCTTGCAGTTATCAAAGTGCAAATAATCTTGCTCTGTTTATATTTACTGTCTTTCCTCAAGGGTCAGCAAAACTTGAAGCAACTAGATAAATTAGTGTTCTTGTTTCTTTCCATTTTATGTTCACAATAACTCTAGAATTTCTAAATCAAAACTGGCTGGTACAAGTTATTTCGTTACAATACATAATCTCAGTTATTTCGAGTAATAAAAGAGCCTTAAACCTACATTAGGTCTTACGAAAGACCTAGTCTAAGATCTATGATAAAATTTTAAAGACCAGTAGTCGAAACGCACAGTTATGTCAAAAACGGGCTCCTAGATCTAAAGTCGGCAACATTAATGTCCAAATAAGAAATGTCGTGGAGAAACGTGACAAATCTCAATTGCTATCTGAATTGTATGATGTCCAAAAATGTGGACGTAATATATTTTCTTACATAATTTAGTTTTTGCTACGATGATGTGTTCACTAGATTGGTCACATGAAAAAGACCGTTGGCCAAAAAAAGTACGTATGATTATCAGGCGTTATGATATTTCAATGCCTTTATAAGGGCCTTTATATATTATGTGCCGTTAGGTCTCCTCGAATAGTAAAAGGAAACTACAAGAGTCCACCTCAGGACATCGACCTCTACCATCGTGCGAGAACGACTAAGAACCTATAATGTGTATAATCTCCTCGCTTAACCGACAGATTAATGAAACACGATTGCAGTACAGCAAAATTAACGACGGCACATTTTAATCCGACGTCTTTTAAACTAATTAGGTAATCTAATATTCTAAGTAGAATTACAACTCAAAAAATAAATATCTGATACGCTCTGTATATTCGTATCATAACAAACTTCATACATTTTGTTATAAATTCAACTAACGATCCACGTGAAGCGAAGGTCACGTTGCAACGCACGCAGTCGCTCACCGCTTATGTTTTACATCATACCAACAATCACATAGTTAGCAGTCGATCTATATCATCCACTTGATTTAATCTGCTAGCTAATGTCTTGATAGTAAAAGCCAATAATAACTCAAGGATAATCCTATTTATTTAGGATGTTGCATTTGACTTTGATTGAAAGCAAACTCAATTTTAGCGTGTGCGCGAATTAGTGTAACCTCTAGATGCATCAGAGTATGTAATTTGTTGAATGTCTGTTACTAAGACAGTATTACGAAGTATTTTATCGTACGCCAATTCAGTTTCAAGTACACAATCCTCTGTTTAATTATACTCTACTTTATCAACGTCTGTAGTTTCAAATCGTTGAGTCACTTCAACTACTGTAATATTCAAATCACTTATAAAGTCACCGCAAATGTCAACCTTAGAAAGTAAGACTTCTCGCCACATTTCCCATTTGTCAGCCCACTCCAAACTCGGAGCCTTCAATTTCAATTACTAATTCTCCGATCCAAACCTCGGCCATTTTAACTATCTGATCCTATAATACTGCTCCGAAACTTTACTTTCGAGCCTCGATATTACGAGTAGCACCACCGGGAGTGGAGCACCTTGTCTCAACGCGAAAGATTTAAGAACTTTCTGAAGACTTTTTAAGTTTCTTAATTTCGGGAGTCCCCATATTTCGCGGGGATAAATTGAAATTGTTTTTGTGAGGCTGTTAAATAAACTGCTGATATATAGTTCAATTCAGCAACTTTGATTTCATTCAGACTACTCATTCAAGATGGTTTGATGTCTTTTTTAATTGCCTAAAATATTTTAGCATCCATTACTGTTTTAACATAATGTTTATCGTCGCCTAAATACGAACACACCCTATTACAAACGATACTAAGGATTTACTAAATATTACAGCAACAGCATTATTACTCAATTAAAACATGAATTTACGATTCATAAAAGTTCAGAAAGTTTCTATGTTCGTGTCGCGAGTGCATATATTGTGGCGTAGTTGGTAATAATTTCAATATGTAGGTGCGGTGGCGCACGACAGAAATGGCGAATTTTTTTTTATAAAAGTTTAATTTTTTAAATTGCTTGAAGTGAGAAATACAATTTGGCGGGCGAGGCTTTGTGTTACAAGTTATTAATGTTACAGTGTTGCTACATTTTTTATACTTTTGACTTTAATTTTAACATTAACGGTTATTGCTTCTTCGTCAATTTTGAGTATCAAAATATCATTTTGTATATGCTTGTCACGAAACTTCAGTTTTCCATTATCATTAGTGATTATTATAACCTTCTATGATACTATAATGTCACAATTACTAGAATTACTCAAGTGAATTAGCCCGTATAATTCATGATAATCCACCACTTTTATTGGTATCGATAGAAAATTACTTAACGCATTACATAATCGTATTAATATTATAAATGCAAAAGTTTGAGAGAGTTCGTGTATTATTGTAACTCCTTCACGCAAAAACTACCGTATAGATTTTTATGAGTATAATCTGATATAATGACTCTTCAGTCTACTATAAATCTTTCCAAGGAGGTAAAATCACGGGTAGAAGCTAGTATACTATACTATACATAACGTATGGGTTTATAGTTTTAATTTATTCGTCGCCAACACGAAGTTTTATTATAGTGCAGTTGACACATGGTATAATGGCGACGGTAAAAAGCGGTAAAGTGTGGTAAAACGCTATTACTCACGAGATACTAATGCACTAAAGTTTTTATTACACTGCTTTGTACATACATAAAACATTGTTAAAATAACGAAATATATAATAATTATTCTATTATATTTGACTAATAAATTTTGTAGGAAATCGTAATTTCCTGCAAAATATAATTTAATTTGAAACCTGCATTAATTGATCTAAAACATTTCCTCTTCATTGTTATAACAACACAAATACCAGGACAGCCCCAAAGAAAAGTGAATCTTAAAGACGTTAGCATAAAGATTGATATTATAGAAAGGTAGAGATATACATACGCAGTATATATATAACACTTAACACGTGGAACGCGCTCATTGAAATAAACGCAGTGCGTCTGCAAGCACGGAACGATTTGACGGCGAGAATTATATCTTACTATATTTGATCTCTACGTATTAATACGAATATATAAGAAACAGACATCTCAATAGATCTTAGGAAATGTATTTTAGGGTATAAATATCAAATACTAAACAAGCTATATAGTATTTTTCAACATCTGGGGCAACCATTTTGACATGATTGGAAAACAAATTGATATTTTTTTTAGATCGAATTCTGGTCGGATTAGATAGTTTGTTTGGCTGAAGTAGAAAATTCTGAATTTTAATAACAGAAATGTTTGACTATATATTGGAGTAAATAAAAACCAAATACCTACAAAAACGTGAAAGGAAAACACAACCCAAAAATGATTCCCAACATCGATTCCCCCAATTTATACCTTCCCCTGTACACACAGTATAAAACAAACAGATAAAAACACTGACACGTGTACATTTGTACACAAACGCAGTACCCTATAGTAATCGCGATTCACTAATAATAACAATGTTTACGTCCGTTTGTACGTAGTAAGTGCGTCGGTCTTAAACGTGCCGTTTTCAAAGCGAAAATACGAGATGTTAGAAAGTTCGATAATGTTTGAGATAGAGTCAGATTTGTTCAAGCCGCTCGATGACTAGTTTCTAATGAAAATTGTATGTCACTTGTGTTTTCATACTGTTTGATTATGTTATCTGATTTAGAAACGCTGTTTTATGGCTGGTACAATCAATAGCAAAGTATCGATATTATAATATTTGAAATGATTACTATATAAGTGTACAAAATATATTTATTATATTATTCAGATAATCTTGGGAATACTAAAGTAATATTTTAATAGATCTCAGCCTGTAGTGTAATTTTGATATAATAGTGTGTGTGTGTGATGAAAGAAAAATATCAAATTGACATTTTAGCTACTAAAATTGTGTAACTGTTAAAAATAATTTTAATATTCTTATATTTTTAGTTTTAATTAAAAGTAGAAATTCTCACTTAGCATGTTTGTATTTTGTATAATAGCCAGTGTTGATGTAAAATGCATGTGAGAAGCGAATGCTTCTTTCAACAATTTATTTATAACACAAAATCTACGTTGAAATGTGTCGATGATAGTATTATTTACAATCGGGAAGTCTTGGCAAGAAACACTGTATACAAAGTACTATATATAATAATATATTCATATTATTTAATAATATTGCAGTATAATATATTTTTTCGTCTTGTAAAAGGTGTCAGGCGCGTAGTACTCGTAACTGGCGGTCTTGTATGACAAGATGTATGGATGTGAATGAAGCAAGGGAAGTTTGTAAGAAAGAAATTCGTTGGTCTCTGCCTACCCCTGTGGGAAAATGCGTGATATTATGTATGTATGTATGATACAATTTACTTTGTAGTCAATGCAGGTATTTATATGAATATTATGAAGTGATAATTTATTTATATTGTTATATTATTATTATAGGTATTGTGCTCTGTGTGGGGTTTTCCATAATAGTCATAAAAGTTGGCAATCACTTTATTGTAATTTTCTTTGCATTATTTATGTTTAGGTAGGTCGTGGATTTACATTTTATAAGCATAATTATAGTTTAAACGAAAAGGTACTGTACAAAAAACTATTTCTAGAAAACAAAATACATTCTTATCTGTGGCAACTTTCGCAAGAATATTGCCAAAGACCATGGCATGAAATGTTACCTATACTTGGGTAAAATTTTACCAAAATTGTTTCAGCAATTTTGACGGGAAAACATAACAAACAGAGCTAGTGACGTATTCATCATTTAATTGTATGGATTTGGTAGTAAGGAAGATTTCCATATGGTTATAAAGCGGGTATTATATTAAAATCGTAATATTATGTATGTATGTATGTATGTTTGTTTTATGTCGGAATGAGTCTAGTCGCTATCACGGACAGACGAGATATGGACGCGAGTGCACTGTACTGCTGGGACTATAGTCATAAGCGGTAGCGATTATAGTAACACAAATAAAATTGATACAAAAAAAAGTAATGATTTGTTATTTTTTTCAAAAAGTCCATATTATATGATAAGTTGTTGTAGTGTTTGTATGACAAGATGTATGAATGTGAATGAGGCAAGCTAAGTTAGTAAGAATCGTACCAAGTGGTGTTATTCGGTCTCTGTCTACCCCTATGTGAAAAAGTCGAACTTATATAATATAAATAATAGTATAATTTAAATTATATTACATGACATAATATAAAATAGAAATCAGTCATAAATCCAAGACTGGTCTGAAATAATTCCAAATATAGCCACCAGAGGCGCTTATCGTGGAGCAATAAAATTGTATAAAATAGCAAAGCCTCTATCATGACTCAGAATTTAAGATTAGCACTCATAACTATATTATTCGACTATCAAAACATTTAAACCGGTTTTTGATACCTGATGGCCTACTTCCGATACTTGAATTTATTTACAATCGAGTTGGTTACGAGTTTGTCAAATCGTACTCTTAAATTCAGATTAAAGCATGATTAGTCCCTGCTTTGAACGGAACTGTTTAGATAATTTAATTCAGATTGTTTTCATTCTAAATCTGCGATTATGTGTTGATTCTATAATATTTGTTAAAAATAAATACATGTCATTTGTTCTTAAGACAAAACATAGCGATTACTTATTATTAAAGGACCTATTAATAACATGAACTTATGTTTTACAAATAAATGATATTTAGATTTTTATTCTGACTCACAATTAAGAGTACAATTTTAACATCAGCTCGAAACGAACACGTTTGAATTCGAAATCGAGTATCCATAGTAATCCAGCGATTCTTAATACCTGATTTTATCTAGAATTTCGCAATGTCCATTTACTTAAGCGTAGATTGCTTGTAAAACATTTTATATGCACCTATAAAATTTTGATAGGACATTTAAAACACAATTAAGATCTAGCGAAAGTGTTTTGCCTTAGTGATAACTATTTATGGTTTTTTATACAAATGACGTTTGATATTATTGGCAGACTTTTATGGGGAAAAGTTAGGTCTTTAGATAGATATAAAATATGATTAAGCCGTTACTTTCAGTGGTTTAGAATTAGAGAAAGTATTGAATTCATCTCTAACGCCTTAAAGTTATTTTCATAAAGATTAATATCTTAACATAAATATATAACTTCACGTTATACCCGAAGGTGCAGGCAGAGATGTAAGATATTGACCTGCATTTTTGCTGTTAACAATATTAGTCCC
Organism: Anticarsia gemmatalis; assembly: GCF_050436995.1. Lineage (NCBI taxonomy): Eukaryota > Metazoa > Arthropoda > Insecta > Lepidoptera > Erebidae > Anticarsia > Anticarsia gemmatalis. The sequence continues at coordinate 11,335,249 of NC_134761.1, forward strand.
ATGTAAAATTCGGGAGCCAATTGCCATATACAGTAAACGGTTACCAAATTCCAATAACTTCATTTTTATTCTAGTCTTTCATGTAAATAGTTGCTTGTATTACTATTTCTAACTCGCTAATCGCTACCGACCATAGTCTAACCTCACGAAGCGCACAATATCAAAACACGTGGTTGTTTATTAATAAACTGAGCGCAGTGGCAGCGCGTGTAGTGATGTAACTACGTAACTACGCTTATTATGGATTTGTACTGTTACTACTCATTATACTAAGTAGGTACAGGTGATAGAAAATATATCAAATCTGGACTTCTTTACTATTTAAAGGTGGAAAATTTGTTTGAACACGGTAATCTAAGGAACTACTATTTCGAATTGAATTTTGTGAAATAGTACATTATTTTAGGAAGGCTATAACATCATGCTAGTACTATTAGGAGTGGAACTGAAAACTAAAGACCACGCGGACGAAGTCTTGATAATCTTGAGTCAAGTCCAGGTTGAAGACTAAAAAATAACATAGCATCAAACGAAAAATTTTAACGTCTTAGCTCTCTCTAAATACCATGCTTCGATAAAGTAATATTGTAGCAAAGGCTGTGTATTTATTAAGTTGAAGTATCAGAGATTACTCATAGTTTGAAGCAAAATTTTATATCCATTTTACATCTTTCACCGAGACACTAAACCCAAACGATACTTTTACCCAGTAAAGTAAATTCCCCAATAAAATACCCATTATAAAGTCTGCCACAAACTGACCGCAAATTAATCTAAGCTAAGGACAATAAAACAGTTTTAATTAACCGACTGTCGCAGCCCTTAGACTAACAAGCCCTGTACTTATTTATAGAAGTAAATGAGCACTAAAATGTACTGAAACAACGGAGAGATGGATGGACTATAAATGTATAGTATTTTAAGGAAATGTATAGTAAATGGAGAATAGAGTTGGTCGTTACTATATTGATTTATATCTGTTTGAAGTCAAACCGTAATTGACTTAACACTACATATATTATGATAAAGTGATGTCTCTTACCACGTCTGTCTGTCTGTCCGTTTGTGTGTTCGCGAAAATCTCAAAATCTACTTATCGGATTTTCATACGCTTCTCACCTATAGATACAATAGTTCTAGAGGAAGGTTTTGGTATATAAATTGTTAAAATTACCTCAGCAAAACTCAGATGGGCCGTTAGTAAGGAGGGGAATCACTTACTGTGAAGTATCTTCTCTCCTTTTCTTTTATTGATATTTAAAAAGAGATGCACAATATTATTCATGATTGAATGTTACATAATCATAATGATCATAGTGATAAAATTATCATTAATATTAATTTTTAACATCGATTTATTCAAGGCCTATTTTAACATTAAATAGTAACATAAACTATTACTCAAAAGATCACTTAATACGTTACTTAAAGTCAAGTCGCACTCAAAAAGAGGTATAAGATTTAAGTATAACTTAAATAAAAGTTAGAATTTTATTTTCGTTTCCAGACACCATTATTTTAAATCGTTTAAACCAGCAATATCAGGAACCAATAATTCGTTATCTTGTCCAAGAATGGTCTAAATGGTGTTCTGGACTTGTACCACGAAGGCTTGCCAAGATGGCGATTTATTGACCATTTTGTGGTGGGTTATCGTAATTATAACACGTGTAGACTATTGTCTTGAAGGTGACTTTTATACGATTGAGTTTGTCTGTTATATAGGTGGTTTTATAAAGATAACATGTGATGTTTTGGTTGATTTTGAAAAGAATATGATGAGAAAATGTTATTAATTACTATTTGTAGTGGTTAAAATACGATTTCCGAAAGCTAGCAGCTATTTCTCATTATAAACCTACTTTAAAAGATAAATAACTCAATATTAGTTAACTTCACTGTTATATTACAAAATAACTATACTAATAATTATCATAAAACGATATATTAGTCATCAATCCGCTCACCCATCAAAATACAAGCTTCGTTACATCCAACTTAACCTCAACCCTATTAACCAAGAGTTGTCTAGGTAACCTAGTGTACCGAATTAAACAAATTAGCATAGAATAGATTACAGTAATGTAAACATGCATCTGTACTACAATACTATCGGAGTATCATATGACTAATATGATAGCATAATAGATATGGTAATTGTCATAATATTAACGCGTGTTAATATAATTGTAGAGTTTTTTCTGTGGAAAATAACTAGATATATCGTCATGTTATAGCTAGTTTATAAAGTGCTTATAATATGATGTATGTGGCAATATAATTTCAAGAATTCATGTTTGATACGTTATGAAAATGAATAAGTGTCTAAAATTTGTTACATTTTCAGAGGCATTTTTTATGAAAATTGTGCAATTCCTACTGTAAATTAACTTCGAAGTAATTACTTGTAAATGAGTTTCAATTACTAATAAAGGTATAGAGCATCGGCCATGACAATATATTTTCCATATTTTTATAATCCCTTGCCAGTTTTATACACAGAAAAAAAATATATTATTACTTCAACAGTAATTTTTTTCACGTACATTTTTATGATTTTCTATAGTAATTTTCTGTATCATTCTATAAATTATAACTATGCCTTCAATAGTTCATTAAAATGTAAAATCGTTTAAACAAATACCTCAAGAGTGTTGGAACACGGTAATTTTCTTGACGTATATTTAGAAAGCTGCCGGTCAATGCGAGTAATTGCGGTAATTTCGCGTTTTGTCTAATAGTTTTACTTGCATGTGTCTTGTTTAAGCAAGTTTATAAGAATTTTCTCTTTCGAAGAGTTTCAAATACTAACCTTAAAGACATTTCAAATTAAATTACTTGGAAAAATAACTAAAGAAAAAACATAATTTTGTGTTATTTTAGGTTCCAAATTACATCAAAATCTGTTCAGTCGCTTTTGAGTTAAAGAACAACAAACACGCATACTTATTAACTTTCGTATTTACAATTACAAAAGTAGTAGGATATCCAATACTTAACGAATTTTAGTCATACTTAAAAAACATTACTAAATGTATCTTATTCATACAAATTTTCGCTTTATAAATGTAATTAAAAGATTATTGGTGAACTAAAGTCCAACATTAAATAAATTATCATTGGTATTGTTATTCACAGTTACTATAAACTTATTTACTACAGAAAACCACAATAAAAACATAATTGTATTGAACAAGAAATGAGTTCATCAATAATTGTTTAGCTCGAACGATGACGTCATAGGTCAGTATAGTATTAAAAATCGAAGTGTTAAAATTAAGTTATATTTAAAAGGTCAAGTTGGAAAGGTGACGATGAAAAAAACAAAATATAATCGTTTTTTGAAATAAATACTGACATTAAATAACTAACTTTTTGATATTGCTTCGCCTGCCTAGACAGTTTATAGTAGTCTTTATACTTTTACAAGATATTTATATTATAAGCTATCATCCAGCCAAATTTCATTTAAAGTGGTTCAGCCATTAATGAGCGAAAATGTAACAGACAGACTGGCAGTCGCATGGATTTTAAATATATAGTTTCTTTTACTAGATTTAATTTCTGTTTCAATACTAAAGCAATAATCATAATATTATAATAGCATACATAATATATTTTTCATAACAGCTTACTAGAGTTACATTAAATAGGTTTCAAAATAACATAATTAAGTCAAAAATAAAGACTTTAAATGTGTTTGCTGTGTCAAAACACTATTTGTTTATTTAAATCTAGGGTCACCTTCTTGACATTCAATTGAGACCCGGTTTCGCTTACATAACCGCTAATTCATCATTGATAGTATCACATTTATACAAAATAGTATTACTTAGTAAAAACTATTTTAAGCTAGATTACGCGCTAGTAAGAACATTGTCAAAGTACCCACATTTATTTTTAAAAAGATAATCTTCTTGCAATAAGACAGCTAGATTATACGCCAGCTAGAACATTTTCAAAGTACCCGCAAATTTTCGAAAAAGAGTCTTCTCTCCAAATGAATTGAGCTTTCACGAACTAGTTAAGATTGTCTCAAATGAACAATTATATTTTTGAAGCTCCTCATTTGATTGCCTGTGATTAGTATAATATTAAAATATGTGTTCAGGAAGAATATTGTACTTTAGGTATTAAATTATATTATTGACGTATTCTATCAATATGGCGTTTGTCGAATGATGCGTTTTTATCTAATGACTCATTGCCACTCAATGTATAATAAGTACAAATAATAAATAAATGTGACTTATCACTGTCCCGCAGTTGGGTACGGCCATTCTCCCGGAATGAGGGAGGTATCAGGCCTTGAGTCTATCATGCTGACCACATGGAGACAACTACCTATACAATAATTGTTATAATTTTGCTTTCAATACAATAATCCAAATCTGTTTGAGGATAATTGAATTTTTAAAAGTTCTGTTTTTCCCCGTGATAAGTACATAAATTAAATAGAATATTTGTTTATATTTAGTCGTGTTGTGATAGGGGGATAACCTAACCTAAAACGACTAACTTAACACAAAACAAATAACCAACTATTTTTCAAAGTATTATTTTCTAAAATAATCAGTCGGTACCATACCAGTAACTAAGATTATCGGAAATATACCTATGTACATACAATTTTAAATTAAATATCTAATTATCAATTGGATATTTATAACATAAGAAACCAACTTTAAATACTAACTAGAATAAAACTATAAACTTGATCTATAACTTAGAAAACTGAGAAAAGAAACTCAGTAACCGAACTATATAGTCCAACACTCCAAATCTGTCACATTTGCCGCACCAAAAAGAATACTGTTAATCGTTTTAGATAGGCTACTTTTCCATCCATTTCTTCAAAGTTCACGGATAATACTTACTATTGTTATCTTACTGACAGCTTGTCACGACCACCAACCTACATATGTGTAATTATAAACACATTATAGTGCTTTACTGTTATAAAACATGTAATGGACATACTGAGACGGAAATTTAAGTATTTTTTTGTGAATAGAAACATACTTTTATGGTCATCATCATAAGCTTTATTGAAATAGGTTTCAATTACTCGGATAAAAACTTTGATATAGCACATGACCGTAGCAAAATTTCCAATCAAAGGAATAATCAAAATTTTGATCATTTTTGAAAAATAGAGTTATATTAAATGAACACTTTTAAAATTCTATGAAAAGAATTGACAAGAAACTCTAAATAGTTTTAATTTGCTATATTAATATTTTAGTACCTATACAGTTAGATATTAAATACAATTTTGTAAGAATAATCATAAATGGTGTTCATTTATGTCTAGCAATAAGTTTTGTATAATTTTTCGCCTATTATATTTTACCATCGCACAGTTTTAAGACCTACAAAAAGTTACTCGATTATTCTATCTGAATTTTAAACCATACATTGCTAAGTCAACTTCTCCAAATATGATAAAAAAACAGGCCACCATGAACAACAAATGACATAAGATGATATGTAATTAAATTATGTTAGCATAAAGCATGGTTCCCATGTGTACATGTACCGTTACCGCGAGGTGTAGAATTACTAGTACGTAGAAAATTACTGTTTGCTTGAACACTACTTTTTGTTCTCGTGTGACGATTATGATATGTGTTTTTGCGGTGGTTTTGCTTGTTTTTGTTGGATTTATTGCTTTTAAAGACAATTTTTTAAGGTAATATGTAACATATAGTTTGATTATTCAATGCTTCACTTAATTTTAATCTTGATTTCTATTCCGATTGGGCATTATTATATAATAATTTATGATTACCTATAGGCCTACACAAGCTTTGTCAATTACGAAATGTAATAGATTTATTTTCCAAAATGAGGCTAGAAATTACGTCAATCTAAACCCAGAATGGAGTTTTTTGTCATCAACTTAACAGTATTCTCTCACTACGTATGATGCCTCCAAGCAATTTTATATGAAATCGAAATTGATCCGCATTAAGCACATGATTACTTCGACTAGATGACTTCATACATTCGTACGTTAATGTAACAAAAAACTAGCAAATCTTCATACAGATGACTACAAAATTGGTTTTTAATGGTGATCCGTTAAAATTACTTAAAATCGACACAAATTCTACAAGACTCATAGAAAACGTAATGTCATAGATGTTTGACAAAAAATAAAGTGAGGAAGTGTGCAAAATGAACGAAACGGGGAATAGCAATCGATTACTTACAGTAGCAAATTACTACTTTGTATATCAGGACATTGACATTTGAGATTAAAATGAAAAAGCGGTTTTAATCGAAGATAAAATAGCTTTGCTTTATCATCATCATTAGTAAAAAATACAAGCAACGGTACCTTTTGATAAAACAAAAAATAATATTACCTCAAATAATTTTATACCAGCAGTAAGTAAAAAAATAAGTAGAATGATGTATTCATATAAAAATAGCCTTCAAAGACTTCGGCAGGTAAGCTTCTTAACAGCGCAAACGTCAAATAAGATTACATTAACCTTTCATCTAAACCAAATCTTTTAAACATATCCCTAACTCTGAAAGGAACAAATATCAATTTATATAATAGAGTGCTCAGCCGAATCACTTTACGTTTGTTGGTCTGTAAATATAAAAGAATCTCGGGGTATGAGATAAAAAGGAAAAACCTTATGTTTCAAAATTCAATACATTCTTATCTCGCAAGATACAGAAGGCAGAAAGAGGAATATCTTGAGAGGCAACGAGCGTCGGCGGACAAAAGGATAAAGGGTTTGTAATAAAGAAATCATAGTCATGTGTGTGTATGTTGAAACGCGTCGGGCGAATTGTTTGCATGCTGATGTAGGGGCGAAAGAATTGTACTAAGAATAAAGGAGGAAAACATTATAAAGCTAAGAAATGGCGTGTGAATAATGTGTCGTAAATAAACTACAGAAACATACGCTAAAGCACATATTTTACGCTTTCATATCTAATATAGTAACCGCTTTTATTACAACGAATATAACGTTGGAATTTAGGCAATCTCATCCAATTAATAAGTAAGATTTCATTACAGACAGTTGTTCTAAAATAGGCCGCATTATACTCAATGCTGTAATGAAAATTGTATCAGCACAATCCGAACAATGGCACAAAGCGATTCAATAAAGTACTCCCTTGTCAGGAATCCTGTTAATCCCAAAACTGGAGGCTGTAGCGAACACACAAATTAACAATACAGAAAATTGAATTATTCCTTTCAAGCGAATTTCTCATTAAACTTGAAATTAGTTACCCGCTTCTTTGGGGTCCTAAACAGATGGTCAGTGTCTTTGTTAGAGTTAATTCTAACTTTGGGTTGCAAGATCAAAGGTACCTATTAAGTTTAGTGCGCTTCGAAAAGGCCTCTTTTCTTTCCCTCCCGTGTACCAACTTTTCTTATTCCGAGAGCTGGTTCGGAAATGGGAGACATTACCGAGTCAATAGATGCCGGTACGAACCGAACAGTCAATAAGATCTTCGCTTTTGAGCCGATCTCGTTTCAGCTAACTTCTGGCTTACGACGTGATTGGAATCCCTAATACAACATTTTGCAAACTATTTCCGTTGATTGCGTCAGTTTAATCAACTGTTATCATTACGTTGGTAATCTGCGACTTGTATGGAAACCCCCGCTAGTGGAAAGCATCTGCCCTTATTAATATTAAACTGGTATAAATTCAACAATTTATTTCCAAACATCGTAATGAACCTTATTTACATGTCAATTGGTGCTGATAATAAGACGCATGAAGATACCTTTCCAATTTTGTTCAAATAAATATACATGAGTGGATCAATGAATAAATAACGCTAGAGGCATGTTGGGGCCGAATAAAATGGCGTTCTGTGTCTGTTAAATAAATAATAAGACGAGCCCATTTACCAAAATGTGATCTCAGAGGTAAACATCCAGGTGACTAAAACGCTGTTACACTAAACATGTCCGGTCAGGGTCCCTAAAATGTAACACTAAGCATCAGACACGAATCTCGAGGTATTCCCAAAGCAATTACAGCAAGTAGCGGTAATGGTCCATTCGGGGATGCTGGATCACAATTCACTGACCCCGTCCCAATTCCGTATGTTCCATAAACTTAGCTACAGTTTGATTAAAGGAAAATTCCTGGAAACGAAAAAACGGATGAAAAACTTATAGGCTAAGTTGAATCAAGTGGCTTAAGGGCTGGGAAGAAACAACCAAGTTCGGTGGCGAAAAAAGAATAAACGAAAAAGTATATGTACGGGATTAAAGTTCAGTAGCAAAGATTTGGAGTAAATGAAATTAGTTGGTAAGATGTAATGCCTCGTGATTGATGGTCGTATCTCGAATTACAATTACAACTTTTGTTACTCCATTAGCCTTGATATGAAACCGTAATGAGATAGTAAGTACTGTGGTATTCTGTTACAGAATTGGGTAACAAACAGTCGTTCAAACTTGTATTCGACACAACATTTTGTACATTTGATATATTGAAAAATCAGACGGAAACTGCACAAAGTTACAAAGCATAGCAAATTCATATCACGCAATTCTTTATGCCGAAGTTGTGCATAGGTCTCTGGAGATACTTCGAGAACGTCCCGAGGAATTTCTGCAAGTCTGTCCCGATGCATCAGATGTATGTCGTAAAACCATTGCCAGATGCTTCCAATCAGACGTAGGGTTGAAAGCATTTAAATGACACATTATTACAAATATTTATACAACAATAGTGAACAGTTATTATGTAGGTATAGTTTTTCTAACAATAGACATAAATCTAATAGTCAAGAGCGACTCAAATAACAAACAAATAAATCTATTACAGAACAAAGACACTCTCGAAACGTTTGATAAAACAACAATTAAACTATTGACTGTAAAAATAACAAAAACGTTGTATTTGAACTTTATTTGAATTGAAAATCAACAAACAGCCCTGTTGTTTGGACCGCAGATGTAAGTCTACACAAAACTATTTCAATACATTGTTGTTTAATATTGAACTTTTTATTTACAACGAGCAAAGTGGTAGAGTTTTCGACGTAGTAAACGTTTGAATTTATCGCTCACATGCGCTTAATAAAAACTACAGAGGCCAGTTATATTGTCGAATGCTCTCAAGAGCCCGAATCCCGCGAGTGTTTTACTCCGTTTGATATTAATAATGGTGCTTTTACGACAACCTTAGCGATATTATTACCTACGTTTACTAGATTACACTTTTTATAAACGTCCATTATGAAAATGTGGGAACTTGTTACGTTGAAGTGCTTTTGATATTTTGTAAAAGGGTGATTTGGTGTGTATTTTGGGTTAACACGAGTTTCAGAGTTTACGATCTGATTCGTTGAGAGATTATTTTTATTTCACTAATAAACACTATACTGGGATATTACCCCATTTTTTCAGTTTTCAAGCCAATGTTATTTGGTTAAAACTGCAGAAAAGAAAAAGTTACGACTATTAGAATAAGTCGTGCTTTTATAATTTTAATATTGACTATAAATCTTTACGTATTTTATTATTAACACGTAACTACAATTCTTATAAATACTAAAATATTTCTCCACAAAATTCATCTCAAACCTCCCAAAAACGTCGCCGTGAATTTGCCACGCACTACAAACTAACACTATTAGTCTCAAACCCCTCGAGACAAGTCGAACGTTGAAACAGAATGCATCCAAAGAACATTGTTTGCTCACTAGAGCGTCCCGACTCGCCCGATCCCCGTAGACTTGCCACCAGAACAAATATTGGTCGTGTATTAGCGAGGAAGGCTGTAACAGTCACTTCTTAGCTTTAAGCCGTTCCAACTTTTTAGGTTGATACTTTGTTCGATTTTAAAGAGATAGTTTGTTTTGGTGCACGAGACTTAGAGTTTAATAATAAATATGTTAAGATTTAGCTTCATATATACATACATAAATACATAAATCACGCCTTTTTCCCATTCGGGGATAACAAACTTCCCTTGCCTATGAGGCAATGATCAATGTGATTTCAATGATCATATCTATAAAATTTCATGAGTATTAGAATTGTAAGAAGTCAGTGGTAGACAGTCTGTCTTAAAACGGAAAGTTATATTTATGAATCCTTACTATGTATTGGCAGATGGTGTCCATATTTTTTGTTGCTTCTCAAGCATGTTTCCTATAGTTTCTGTTAGCAACCATATTAGGTTTTCCAGGTATATATTTAGCAATAGTATTAGGCAATAATAACGTCTATTTTCCTCAACCTGTGAACGTTACAAGAAATATATAATTTATAGCGTTCAAGCTTAATTTGTTTTCACTAACCGACTTTACAGCTTCGTTCCCCTCTAAAAAATAAAAGCGTGAAGCTACCTTCACATAAAATTCCCTTTTCCGTCCGTCTATTTGCAATTTTATCTGCCATCTAAAGGGGAGGTTGTAAAAAGTTTCAATGAAAACGGTCGAGTCGTTGCCATATTTCGTTCAGCTTTCTTCATAAATCGTCAGCATTGAATCTCATCTACATATCTCGGAGATTGTCTGACGGTAGATTTGGTTTGGCGCGACCTTTTGGATTCCGTACACGAACATCTTGTTGACAACCTAATTTAATTTGTCATATTTTTAACGTTATACCGATTATTCCTTAATTCTTCGATATATTGCGTCCGTATTCCCTTAGTAACTGATATAAATGAACAAGATACATCAGTCTTATATGATAAACTTATCTATTACTAAATAAAGTCTATCTAGAATGTTAAACTTCTAAGAAACACAAATGTGTTGAACATTTGCATCGACTGCTAGTCTGCGAATTAACTAATCTATCAAAGTGTCAGACAAGCCAAAATCTTCTACTTAATTATAAAAGATGTACTGCAGTGATTAAATGTCAATACCATTTAGCATACAGATTTAAAGGTAAGATTGTGGGTGTCTGACCTGTCGTTATTTATGCGCAAAGTCAAATTCGAAATGTATATTTATTTATTTACAAGAAGCATTTATGATAAGTCTGCGGCCATTTTGGTTCAATTTACAAGTAAATTGTATTTTAAATGACAATTAATCTTTTATTTTAAACTGTTTTGGTATCAATACAAAATGATTTTTGAATTGGTTCTTTAAAATATTCATTGTAATTTTCTTACAACACAATATGATATACTTACGTAACTTTTAAATTTAACTATGAATGTGATAGAAACTGTTCTGAAGATATAGTCTTCAAAAACAAGTTGTTTATACTTTTTATGAGCTGCACCAATAAACCCTATAAGTCTATTTTAGTGCTTTCATCAGTCTACCCTTTGCCATTAAACACTTTAGGTATTTCAATTAATTCACAAGGATTAGATGTTTTTAACAATGGATTTAACGTTAAATATTTAATTGCAGAGCTCGTTACTCAGATCGTAAAATATATGTCTGAGGTATCAATTAGAGTCTGTACTTGAATGTGTAATTAAGTGCCTGAAGACGTCGCTATTAGAAATCCAGTTAAAAATGTTTTAATGTTTGATTGGGTTTAATTTTGAAACACGTTTCGAATTTAAAACGTTGCTTGCTTCAATTTTTTGTTGGAGAATATTGGTCGGTTTGTAATTAGGTGTTAGAAGAAAAATAACGATAAGGTTTTTTGTGAAATGTACTGAGAACTTTAATAAAGATACGCCGAGACGAATTTCAGACTAGGTTTTAGTGAAACCCACGCTTTAGTTTCAACAAAATGAAATCTAGTTTAACGTTTTCGTCTTCAGTGTTGCTTCAAAGCAAATTAAGAAACAACAGCAGGTTATTTAAGGAATATTATGATGTTGTACGTTAAGAACCTCACCCTCACCATATTGGGAGTGCCTCGAGCAACACCGGTCACATTTGAGCAGCTTGCCTCGAATATTTTTAAGTTCAAGGTCAAACAATTGTATACAAGTTTTGCTTCGGCTTCCTTATACCGGTTGTCCATTCAAACGAAATTAAACTCAACCACTTTATCTATAAAGTCGTCATTCGCTTGGAGAGCAGTTGCAGTTTTTTCTGCAAGTTTTTTTGTACCGTTCTTGATTTAGTTCAGTGGATCGTGTAGTTTTGATGGTGGAACGATGTAGGGTGGCAACTAGCACTGGCAGTCTTTGGGTCTTTTGAACATGTTTTATGCAGTTTTGTTCGGTAATATTTCTTACTAACTTAACTAATAATAATTCATGTTCCTTTGCACATTTCAGTACCAAAAAAACTAAGACCTTTCACGACCATATTTAAAAGAATTTGTACTATCTTGACTTAGTCTAATATGGAAATACGACCCCTTTTCTAACGCATCATGCAGTCAAACTATTTGCTTATGAGTAAAGCCGATCCTTAAACTCGCATCCGCCTCTAACCTGAGATTAACTTTAACAAGAACACTTTAGATAACACATAATTCTTCCGGACACGTCGTGGAGCGGATGTTTTCTAGCGATATTGATTCAGTCTGTGATTATCTGCATCTAATGACATCACCGTTCAATATAAATGTCAGTACACTTACAAGTCATGTCGTGTCAGTTAACTGGAGAACTTGAGATATAACACTTCCTTTATAAATGTGACCTGGCCGAGCTGGTACAGTCGAAACTGTTAAAGTAAGGAATATGAGTTGGGTTATAACAGGGGACAAATAATTACAAAAAAGTACAAAAACTAGGCATGATAATAGAAGAAGATATATAAATTCTGACAAGATGAATGGGTGTGGATTTGAATCGTTACCAGTGGAGCTATTTGGTAGCTATCTACACTCATTAGAAAAGGGTGTGAAATGTATCTTTGTAAAGAAATTGAGACACAAGAAAAATCGATGAAAATATTTCGAATCCTAAAGTTTAGTTATAATTTTATATCCGTAATACGTATGTAAGTCAAGTCTTACAATTGTGTTTTTTCTTAATAAAATAGTAATTGCATTGAATAAAATAATACCTAAGTAGAGCAACTTCGTAACATATCGTTACTTGACATCTTCATCTACGTGACATGTTACAAACGGCTCTTTTGCAAATCGACCCCTAATGTTCATTTAATACTAGCTGATTATCAAAGAAACTGTACAAAAACTCACGCAGAGTAATCTTGTTAACGAGACGATCGAGATTATATGGAAATCATGTCATCAGAATATGGTCATCAATAGAATACCTGATTGAAGAAAAACGTTTGAAGGCTTCAACAAAATTGTATCATTAAAGATTGCTTGTTTAATGTAGAGTATAGTAAAAGTAAGGTTTTGTACGCAGTTTTTGTGAGTGATATTGAAATTTTCTTTAAGTAAAAACTATGATAAATGAACTATAGAATGATGTGTTTTGTTTAGACTTTAATCTTGTTGTAATGTTATGGAGAGCAAAAGTATTTATGTTTTTTTAATACACTTTCATTACTTGTTACAAATCATTTCGTTTTATCCAGATCTATGAAACAATCATCTATTGCTCAATTTCTATCGTTAACACCTACTCAAGTTTCCTTCAACTAATTTCCAATCAAATATTACAAAACGGCCTATAAACTAAATATTTCATTTCCTAAAACGAGAACATCATTAGAATTGAGATTTGAATCTTTGATTATAATATATTCAAATTTATTTATCACTTTGCATTAAAATTGTGAATCGACATTATTTATAGTTTCGCTTATCATAAGATCTTTTGTTAGCCAAATTGTGCAAAGTTCATGGCTGTACTGATTATGATCAGGTTAATTGTAAAATGTATGGTCATGTCCATAATGATACATACATAGAACATGACCGAGGTAGAAATATCAATGTTTTAAATATTCTCGAACAAACCAAAAATTAAAGAAGACTTATTATTGTTAAAGTTTATGACAAAAGTGATAATTTGAATGATGTTATAGTAAAAATATTTGTAGTGAGATTGGCAGAAATGATTTTTTTTAACAACTGTCCCACTGGTGGGCTGGGATCGTTTCCCTAACTAGGGGGACATGATTATAAATAAGTAAATCAATCCAAAAATCTTTATAGATATCGAAAATAGATTTAAAAAGGTACATTATAAAGATAAATATTAGCTTAGGTTATTACAGAGCAATCAAATCATTACTGTAACGACTTTTATGATTTAATACCATTAATATTGCCATTAAATAAATCGTTGTCATCAAATACATCAAATAGATTATAGGCCACATTCGCTATAGAAAATACTAGTGTATTTTGATGAAGGTACTCATGTATTTATAGAATCTATACAATTGTTATATTTAGTACTCGAATTTGGTTTTAGTATAGTTAGTTTGATCAAAACTAGACATATTTTTTTTAATTTTAAATTGATTTTCCTTTAGAGAATTTTTTTTTTTAATATTTATCTTTAAAGTGATTTTATAAGCGTATAATAGATCTGTCTGTGTCTGAAAGACCCATGAAATAAAAGCAAATACGTGAGAAAAATTGTCCAAACTAGCTGATACTTATCAAGGGGAATTGGAATTGAATTCTTATTCATCTTATTCCCATTTATCTATGTACTTATCACCTTACATATCATATTATAAAAGTATATAACTACCAAAACTGTATCACTAACAACATAACAACTCTTAAAGCAACTTACGAAGTAGATATTATTTCATCCTATTTCCTGATTAGTTCCACAAAACTGCAAGATGTTATATTTTTTTTACTTCCGCCTTGAATCCCCTCAGGGTCGGTGTTTAAGGAAACAGGGTCCGTAAACCCTTTCAAATTATTGCCAGGATCGATTTCGACTTTTGCCACCGAAATTGGAGCTTCTTGTCATTTTTCGAAAGAATTTTGGGGGAAGACAAGGTAATTACTGTCACCGTGAAAACAACTGTTATGTCAAAAAGTATCAAATTCATAATCCAGGAAGAGACCCTTGCCTAGTAGTGAGATAGTCAGGAGTTAGTTTTCTAGGTACGTCAGTATGAAAAAATGTGGATGAAATAACAAAAATATCTATATTTTTATTTACTGCCGTTTCATAGTCTCTTTCAACCTTAACGAACAGCTGTATAATTGCGAATATCTATTTATTTTAAAAATAGGTATGACTAGACAAAACAAACATTTTATTATTTTTCCTCAGATATCTATAATTGTGTTCACATTCAATAATATTTCCAATAAAATTGTCCTGTTGTTTCCGGCCATATATTTGTCCTAAATTATATTATTAATATCTAAAATCTAGCGTGTAATCCCCAGAGTATTGTATCTGCCATTATCAGTACTATTAACACGACTCTTCCGTTATCTACTGGATACATAATTAGGACGAGTAATTTAATCATCATTAGTTATAACTACATTTACTTGTTTGATGTTTAGTTTTGAATCAAATACATCGTTTGTATTCAAAATATTTAGCGTTTCTGTATTTATATTAGTATGTTCGTCTTTGAGTTCTATAGAAACTATATTCTAGGTTTCTAGGCTGTCGTAATTCATGTCTTCATGTAGTTAAATTCTTGTAGGTTTGTAAAATTCTTCGATTCATATAGTTAACCTTGTTTCATACATTTAAATACTTACTACTCTATATTTTAGCTTGGTTTTATTAATACTAAGCGTTCGTAGACACATATTTTATAATTTAAATTAAAAAATTGCTCCTCTTTTGCATATTGCGCGTCCATAATTTAAATGCGGCGTAATTATACTTGAGAGCTATTTAACCTTCTGCATTTCGCTAACGCCACAAGGAAAGGGAAGCAGAATTAATTTATTACCGCACATAGCTATAAAGTATGCCCTTCATGCACACGAATTTAGTACTTTAGTGTTAGACTCCAAGGAATTTTGATAATACACGATCAATTCAAACGCGATTAATTTAACAGGCATTCCTTAAAATACCGGTTCTCCAAGTCACGCTACAGAAAACATAAATCATACGAATGCCTGAAGCCATTGCTTTTTTAGACTATTTAAGCTATTTAAATTTCAAGCCGAAAGCTAGTCTCGGAAGGCAGACGAATTTGTTACACGACAGCTGAAATGTTCAACGTTTTTTGTCCGTTCCCGAGCCAAAAATGCGACTGCTCGAAATTACTTGAAAAGACAGGTAAGTATATTTTCTCCGCAACTAATTTTCATAAATGCTACCGTTTCGAATTAACCCCGGGAAACTAATGAAATGGCTTCGTATAAAAGCACCCCATTTCTTCCCACGGGTGTCGTTTAAGGCGGCCAATCTTTTTAAGCATACTTGGATTACTAATCAGCACGCCATGGTGATTATAGCTCCCTCTATCGGGAATAGAGTCCTATTTCTAAATGTGAACTCTCATGGGCTAAACGCCAACTGCATGTATTAACATGTTCATGATGTCAGCAAAAACGTACAACTAAAAGATACAGTTGATCCGAAATTCATTCGTTATATTACGGGACAGGAAACTATAAGTAATACGAGAGCAGACCAGCAACTCTGTCTAGACGTCCTAGGGTCAACGTTTGGACAATCACACCTACAAGTTCAGATATACTTAGACTAGACTTAAATCCAACTTAATGTAAGTATGCATGGATTTACGAAGCCATTTCGCTAACGGAACTAGAAGTACTAGAGACTACGCTAGATTGAAATCATTCTAAGTTAGAAATTGTTGTACAAATGTAGTTTTAGAGCACATTTACTTGAAAGTTTATAATGTTGAATTGTACTGTTACTGTAAGGCACGCTGAACTTACTAAGACGATAAGTATATTTAGACTATTTTGCGGTTAAATTCAATCTATAAAAGCTAAGAATCTCGAGCCAATTCTCTTTTATATAGGTAGAGAAACTCCAAGTTCCAAGACCGCCAACGTGCTGAAACTTGCAAACTTTCAAAAAACTAGATTAAAAGGAAGTAGGATTTTTCCAAGTCAATAAGTAGCTAATTGTATAAAGGGGCTGTCCACAAGTTAATAGAGTAACACGATTAGAGAAGTCACAAGTGAATATAGCGAGGAAGCGGAACAAGAAAAGTTTGGAGAGAACAGCCACTTACGAGCTGACTTATTGAGGATCGATAGTTATTGTGATATTACTTGTGTCTGAGACGGAGTGCTGATTGAGAACTAATTTCTAGGTGATGATAATGTTATTAATGTTGGCAACTTTGTTTCTAGTTGTTTTAGTTTGGTAGAAATATAGAGAGGGAATATTGTAGTAACATTTTTTGTAGTCGATCTAGTTTTTAAGTAAGTTTATGAAATAGTTAAAGTTCGTAATTTGTAGAATGATTAGTAGGGTTCAAAATAGGTTATTACAATTTTTAATGACTAAACATAATTTCCTAATCTCCATATTTCACAGTATAATTACAAAGCAATCAACACGAAACGGGTTACTAACAGAATCGAGACGTGCACCAAACATCTGTTCTCATTAAAACATGAATAATCATAAAGGGAAGTAGAGATACAGACAAGTTTCTTTTTTTCGAAAGTGTCGTGGATCGAGTGTCGTCCTTTGCCTCGTCGTAAAGTTTATCGTTTTTAGAGTTCCGTCGGCTTAATGACGGCTGTTTTACGTTTTGAAGGCTGCTGAATATTTAAGGTACGAGTTCCGGGTTCGTTTTGGTTTTTAATGGTCAGGTTAGGCCGGGTGTGATGAAATTTCGGTTTCGTGTAAATTATTTTTTGGTAGATGGGGTGACTTAATACATTTACACCTACATAACGAAAAAATACACCAAGTTTTGTGGCTCTTTTCGTAGGATCTTAATTTCCTTAAATTATAGTCGTAAGTGTTATTGCTTTAAATTGCGCGTAGTAAAGTAAACAAACTGTTTTATATTCATAAATTTAATTTCCATCATCAATTGTATCATTGTTTAAGAAATATTCTCGAAAACAATGTCTTTGACCTTTGAGAAGTCACGATAATGTTGTCAAACCACAAAAACAATTGTTACCGTAATTTTGATAATCTACTATCTGTATCAGCTGTGACTAAATTAATTGTGATAAGATAGTGATGATGCATGGTAACTCCTGAGTTTTAGATAACGTGACCTTTCTGTTTGGTGTTTTGAGCGTATACCTATAAACGACGAATAAACTTTTTATAAATGACGTCACAAGTATACATTTGTAGGTTATTTTCTGCTCGAAATTTCCAACCAATACGAAAGATACAATTTATAAAGAGTAAAAATAAAGTTTTCACAGCACCGATTTACCAAAACGAGCTAGACAAGTTTGAACTCCAAAAATCCAAAGCAAATAATATATACCGTGCACCGAATGAAAAATAACCCAGTTTTAGCAAAAAAAAAGTCTTGAAAGGAAGCAAACAATAGCAGTGGAAAATACGGGTGAAAGATATATGAACGTTAGTTTTGTTTCTCTGTTCGTTTCGACTTCAGTCGACGTCATCGCGGGCCCCAACGAATTTATAGCTATTTGGACTTCAGACTTTCTGTTTCCATGTGGGAGTTACGCCAGAAATTGAGCTTTAGCTTTAAAGGTTTTATGTTTTATGTTATTGGTATCGTAATCTTAGTTGAATTCTACAGCCTTTGTAAAGTATTTCAGTATAGGCAATTCTTCCTTGCTCAGGCTCAAATTTTGTCTAAATAATTTACTAACTTTAATAACTTTGAAGAGAAATAAGATGTCACGACCCGCCGTCGTTTTAATCCTATAACTTACATTAAATTTAGTTTCAATACAATCCCAAGTTGCAAAGAATTTGACAGTAATAATAAAAATATAATTGAAACTAAAAACCATTAACAATTCCCCTAGGGCTCTAATATTACTATTTCAAAATTAAAGGCCTAAAAATAAATTAATTTTTAAATTTGTAGTTCGGTCCTAGACGCGAAAAAACTCAATTAACATTTTTTCGGGACTGAGATTTTCTTAGGACTATTTTTTTTATTATAACACGCAAACACAAAGATTTTTATTTACGATACAAAAGTTAACTAGCGTTTTCATTACAAACGTTTCTCTCGAAATTAGTCGAAGGAAATTATTAACCATTTAGAGTAAGCCGATTACTTCAGAAATTATGACTGTTCTACGCAGTCCTATAAACTTGGCTGTGCTTACGTTCTATTACCATATCTCCAACCACATTATTCCTTCACCGCCCAAAGGTACCTTTTACCTTTTCCCTACAAGGGTAGGGACGATACTCTAAATCTTTCCAAATAAGCTTACAAACACAAATGATTGCAGCAAAAAGCCCAGGTAGGTAGTTTGTGCACACAGTAATTTTCTTGGGCAACACTCAACTATAATGGTGCTATTAAAACCACCTACGAGTAGCAAATTGCAAGTGGCTTGAGCCACACAATCAAATGTTGATTTGCTTTGGCTGCCAACATTGTTTGCACATAAATTTGCGGTGTAAACTATGATAATTAAAATTTTGGGTAGTGATGCTGATACAGTTTGTACAAGCTGGAGTTAAATTTAGTTATTTAGTTATACTGTGTAACTTCAACACATTCATAACCGACTTATACCAAGCAACAAGACAGAAAAATATAGTGATACAAATAAGACAGTGAATATAAAAGACTTAACATAGTTTCCAGAAATTTCCATTTTACTGGATTGAAATTTTTTGTCGCAACAAATCACGTTATCAACCCTTATTCTAGAGTTGAACTCGAAATACCGAACACGGCGGATTGTTGAAATGCCTGCATATCGTGAGTTACAGTTGTAAGAGCTGTATTATTGTGAACCAACACGAAGTTTGTTCAGTACTAGTACGACACTTTTTCTACGAACTCAATGTAAATTGTTTTAAAGATTTCGCGTTAATGCAAATGGCTACGTTAATCGCTTTTTAGTACTTGGTCGGGTTTGTAAAGTTGTGTGAGTTTTTATTGCTTTTAGCAACAGAACGCCTGATGAGTAAGCAATGTAGTCTGCAGATCCTCAATGCAAATCACTTCGAGCTTTAAACCAGCACGCTTTTTTAGGATTAGTGTGACAAAAAGTGCATTACAGTTCAGAACGAATTCAAGCAGTTTTTTTAAGGCGAAAAAAACATCTGAGATGAAGCAAAAAATTCGTATTAGAAAGGAACGTTATAGTGTGAAAATTGAATTTTCCGCAAACAGTGCGGAGTCGGGTGAAACATTTTTTACTTATAACAATAAGTTAGAAACACGTTGTATAACCGCGGCCAAATAAAAGTGCGATAGATAACCTTGTGGAAATGAACAGTTGCCGTACTCTTGGCTACATGTTGGACAAAAAATTGTAACAAAAAACAACACAGCCAGTCCGGTCGGGCGCTCACAATATAATGATCCAAAGCTCCGCCCTTAGTTAATTTTGCATTTTTTTGCACACGACCAAAGCTAAAATTTAACGTCCACTTTTTTGGCCAATAAAAGCATATCGATTTCATAATTATCACTCAGCAAAAAAATGGACGATGTTGATTTTTTCTAGCGATTCGGTTGCGGATTTTAAGACAACTTAATTCTTCATGGGCTACCCCTTTTTTTGCTCAGCAGTAATTAGTCATAGCCCGGACGTATAGATGGTTATAAAAAATCCATGACAATTATGATCTTTTCAATATTCAATAAGCAGTGATGATAGAAGCAGTGCTAATTACTCTAACAATCATACGACAATTAAGTATTGCAATGATACTTGTAATCGTTTCCTTATGTTTGAAACGACACACGTATAAACGGTTTATTTCCTCGTATCTGATTGGAAACGAGAGCTGAACACCGTCTGAGGTTATCACGTCCTGCGTTAAAGTGTCGGCGCAGCGTATCATGAACTCTCGAGAAAGACTCGCACGACCACAGCGGATGACTAAAAATACATTGTTACGTGTTGACATTGAAATGTTAATGCACTCTCCGCTCGACGCATTTCATGGATACAACATGGCCTTAATATCATGTCTTTTTATTTTATCGATTGTTTTGACTGTTATAGCTTCATTTAATACGATATCGCGTGAGCCAGTGTTTATAATGCGATAATGCGAAAAATTCATAAATGTGTGTTCTGATGTCGTTGATCCCGAGCGTGTTTTTCGTATCGTCCACGTCACCCGTGTGTGCAGTGGATTTATCACAGTCATGAGCGTACGATAGTTTATTTTATTCATTACCGGCTACCGGGGGAACGTTAACATTTTAAGTGTTCATCTTATTTATTTCACGGCACCTTAATTTATTGCAGCAATTTCTAGCGTTTTGAGGAAATCTTTCTACGTGACTTGAATGATATTTCACAATATTTTTGGTATAGTTATTCATGAGTTGAATATTGTCAGACTACGCACTTGCGTGTTCAGACTTGTCTTGAAATTGACACTCAGTTATTTCATTATCATTGGTATTATATTTCAATTGCAAGTTTGATGGACGTTTTTATTTCGTCTTAAAAATAATACTCAAGGTTTTAATAATAGATATAAATGTGTGATTTTGTAACATTAAGTTGTTAAAAATTTCAACACTTAATTCCAAGGTTCTGCAACCTAGATAAGATTTTCTCGATGTTATATTTTAAAAGTTAATGTTGCTTCATTTAACGTGAATATCTTGTTTTATTTCTGTACTTAAAGTTGTTTATTTTAAATTGATAATAAAATCTTATTTTACTTTTTGAAAATAAAAATGTTGTTTCAAGTTTTGACAAATTTTACATTTAGGTGCAAAATTCATTTTATTATAGATATTTTAATTTTCGTGTGTCGAGTGTAAAAAATAATTTAATTTTTATACATGTAAAATTCCACGTGGGATTTTTATCAGGCTGGCTTGTGGATCGCATGTCGGTGCATCATTATTCCTCGTTACCAACCAGTTTAGTGAGCGAATTGAATTTCAGTGTCTTGTTAATGGCCGCGTCGGCCAATGAATGTTTATTACGATTATCTCCAAGATAATAGGGGACCAACCCTTTTCAACCAACACACCGAAATTACAAATTGTTTAAGTTAAATGGGCCGTCTGAAGGACTAGCGTGTTCACACGCCGACCTGGCAGAAATTTAATTAATTCTTACACCAAAATGCCTTCTGAAGTTACGCGGTTTTGCGTATTAAGTCGACAGTAAAAATATGTGATTTATTAAAATCGCTACATTCATTTTCCTGTTAATAATTGCTACTAGACCGATGATGGGTCTTAAATTATAATTGTCTTTTACTTTTTACCGTGTAGGAAAAGTTACAATACCTAATGTAATTTTTTCCTTAGTAATAATTATTTATTTATAATTTATCGGCGCGTCATTTGTAATGTGTTTACAAAATACCTATATCCTTTAGCCATGTGTTGACTATTTTCCAAGCGATAAAATATATTGCGCGTTATTTTTTAAAGTCGTGCGTTTCAGTTTAAGTGCGTATGTTCGCACTTGTTATTTTAGACTTGGTAAATATTTTTGTCAATGATTGTTAGAAATATTTCGATAAGATTTACACGATAATAATTAGGTATTTCCGTATTTTGTATTTATTTTTACTGCGTGCTACAAAAATTATGACTGGCGTTTTATTTCCGATTTTACTGACTTAATTTTTACTTTAGCGAAAAAATAAATTAACACACGTTTTAATTTTATTTTTTACTTGTTCCCAAATTTTTATTTTCGACTTTAAAATTTTTAAAAACTTGTAAAACTTTTTATATTCACTTTTAACACTTGAAAATGATCACTAAATATTTTTCCTAAGTTCTTAAACATAATCTTACCTGTGTGGCATCCGTATAGGGGGTTGATGAGTTTTTATCAACGAGTTGGGACCCGAACACGGGTACTCCTGCACTCGCAGTTGGAGTTAGGGACCGCACATCCGACACTTGTTGGGGCACCATTTTGTTTATCCAAAGAAAAATAAACCCCAAATAAAACTTAACACAAAAAACACAGTTCACCTATTGCACTTAATAAACACTAAAGACTAATTTGTTTGAGTCCAAATAAAATTCATAAGTTTCATAAAATTATTTATAACAGTCCGAATGGGGCGACAAGGAGCCTCTGTTTGTTCCCGTACCGCAGCCTCTCGGCGGACGAAACTCCGGAGACCTCCCAGTACCTGGACACTATTCTAAAAGCTTTCTCTTCTAGAACGAGATATCTGCTACTATCTTCGTCGCCGGCGAACAGTCCAAAAGTCATAATTTTAGCGGTGTCCCGACCGCAGCTCAGTTAGCACTGCGGGGCGATCGTGTCATAATCAATCGGGAGCGACGTGTTGCGTGGGCTTTATGCGGCTACGTTCGCACTCCGCGGT
Organism: Anticarsia gemmatalis; assembly: GCF_050436995.1. NCBI lineage: Eukaryota > Metazoa > Arthropoda > Insecta > Lepidoptera > Erebidae > Anticarsia > Anticarsia gemmatalis. The sequence continues at coordinate 11,358,492 of NC_134761.1, forward strand.
GACAGAGAACCTACTGACTGAGAGGCAACGTGCTGTCAATATACCCGCGCGCTCAGCTGTTCGCCCCTGCCCCGCGCCGCGCAAGCGCCCCGCACTCCCCCCGCGTCGCACTCGCTCGGCGGCGGCCGACGGAAGCGCACGCTTCCTCTGCGCTTCCCGCTGCACCGGTCCGACCGGTCCTCGTTACGAGCCGTGGCCGCCTAACCGTAACCCACAACCCACCGTGCTCGCTTTAAATGCAAATTTTAGATGTATGATCACTTATTTCGGAGTTTCCGTAAGTATCGGTAAGCCAACTAAATGTTTGTTTATCAAACTCTTTCATAGTAAACGAGGCAATACAACAATGCTGTTTACAATTTGTTGCAAACTTTAAACGATGCGCGTGGCTGTTTCATAAGAGCAAAATCTATATTCGTCGATAATTAATATCAACTAAACTTTTTATGATTGTTGTTGATATTTAAAATTTGTACATTAATATTCATGAGTTTGATTTTATCGTAATTATATGCTTGAGGCTGTTGTCACGTTTTATATTAAATCAATTACTTTACAAACGTAACATAATTAATAAAAAATAATTAGCACCACTTCCTGCTGATATGACAAATTAAAATTGCAAAATAATAAACTAGACACTAAAATTATAAGCATTAAAAATCAAGTTAAGTAGGTATAAGATATTTACATAATTAAATTTGACCTAGATAATAAAAATAGGGCATATGATATACATTATACATGCGTTTTACTTAACTAAGCTTACATAAACGATGACAGGAAATCGTCAAACTGAACAACATACAAAGTAATTTAATTTCGAAGCTTGCACCCAATAATTTGCCCAAAAAATTGGGAGCAGTCGTCAAAAATTTCGCTCGGAACGTCTTTAGTTCAATTTGAGTTCAACCGTAAACGGGGGTAGTTTCCCTATAATTATTTTCTTCATTGAGGCCTTAAGCCCGTGGAGGCCAATAAAGCCGCTTTATAGTGTCCCATCTACCATCTGCCGTGTGGTCGCCGTACACCCGCATCCACACAGTGGTGACCATTATTTTGGAACATTAAAAAGTTGTAAAAAGTTACTTCTTTAAATATTAAAATGGTGTAAAAATAAACAATTATGGCGAAAATGTTTTAAGTCTGTTGCGGCATATTTTTTGAAAATTATGTAGGTATTCAAAAAATGTGGAGCTGCTAACCTAAAATTTTATCGCTTTAGGAATAATTACTTCGTAATAAGTATCAATTTGCGTATCAGGGTGAATTGTGACAGCTGTTTTGTAATTTTCTCTATTAGACAAGTTATCCAACACTTAGAAATTGACTCTTAGCCATATTTCAAATTTAAATATTTTGGTCTTATCACATTTACTTGTATTAGCTTGGCAGTACCTTCAAGCATCCCTTTTCAAACTATGACATCATAGACACTCCTCTACTCTAAAGGCTCCTTGATTGGTGACAAATTTACACGAGATAGAAAAGTACAGAATATTATGATGACTATACTTGGCTATTAATGTTTAAGTATAATTAGATCGAACTATAATCATGTTCTATAGTTAACCAATTCACGAAATAACAACTTGATAAATACAAACACCTGAACAATGAAGTCATTCCTCACTATGTCAATTCATCGACAAAATGTCACAAAAACACCTGATAATAGTCAAAATAAGTGTTCAAATAAAGAAACATTTTCCTTCCAATTCTCTGTTTTTAATATAAAACCCGCGATCCCGAATTAGAGTGTAATTTAATTTAAATTAATTGTTTTTTTATGATAAAGAACATTTCTCGCCTTAGTCCATCGTCGGGGCGTAATGAGAAATTATAATAAGAATGTTTTTAGGCAATTTTCAAAGTTTTAATTTGAGCTTTCAGCGGAAGAATTTATGATTATATTATCCGAAGTCCGAGTTTTGAAATGCAGTTTCTAATTGTTGTTCGTTTCGTTTTAATAACTTAGTTAAGTTGGCCCTTTGTGGACGGTTTTGCTTTGTTAGTTTTAATTTAATTTGTGCAAAGGTTTCTATAAAAATATCTACGTTTTATAAAGTGACAGGGTAGGGAAAAGGGGAGGTTTGCTTGGTGTTCCGTATTTTTTTACCTCATGGGATTTTTGTGGTGTATGTTTACATGTGTTATGTAAATGTGAAATAATATATCATAATATCGTATATCACAGTAGGTAGTGTTATTGTAGAATTTTGTAAGTTTATTACACTGTTAATATTTTTTTATAAACTAAACTTTGCTTACCCTTGTTTAGTTTGTGTAGTAAGTAATATTTATTATTCAAATATTTTTATTAATTGGTTCATAATTTCATCAGATCAATACATTTTTTAACTTACCTATCCAAAAATTTTAGATTTCTTGTATTAATCTTTTATATTATTCCTTTATAAAATATAAATGATTAAGATAGTTTATTATATTTTTGTAACCAACTATTATTTCCCAGTCTAGTCTGTAAGCTGGTCTCCTTTTCCTGTTTATACCTTTTTATATAAGCATTTCCTCTTCCTTTGAAAGTTAAGTGAGTCAAACAAATTGAATTAAATGCTAAGTTTATTTACAGGTAGGTAGAATATTAATAGTAAAAATGTATTTTTAAATGCCAGTGTATTCCTGAAGAGTTATCTTCGTAAATATGTATGTCATTAATTAAAATAAATTATTATAGACCTATGTTAAGGTATTTTTCATTAAAAACATTTAGTTACTAAATTACTACTATTAAAAAACCTACTACTATGTCATAAATATGATTACATTTTTGATTTAAGTCTGTCATGACAAAGCTTAGTTACTTTTGTATAAGAAAAAAAAAGACTAAAACTTTAAGAGAAATGACGTAATAATAAGCTCATGCCCTCAGTATCACTATTACATGCAATTTAATCTATACTAATATCATAATTTTTTGATAAAATTATTAATCGTAGTAGATCAGTAAATAGTAATTTGATCTAGGGTTTTCTACAATCTTAATAATACATTTTATGGAAAATCGGTTCAATCATTTAATTATAAAAGCATAACAAACAGTCTTTCGCATTTACAATATCAGTATCTAACACGAGCAAAACCCGTAACAATACTAGTACAATATAAACAAAACTACCCTCAATGCACAACTCGAGTTAATCTCGACGGAGTTATAAGTTACGACTGTCGTACCAACTTGCAGATGTATCAATCATGGCCGACGATTGATGAAAAACTTTCTGCTATGAGACTAATATTGGTATAAGGATGAGTTGTGACGTAGTAACGGTTATACTGTTATAATATATTGATGGGTTTGAGTTTACTTTGTTTAGTATAGAATCAAAATTCCATGTGTCGATTGTTATTGTTTGCATTCAAAGGTAATTACTAATATTATTTTATTAAGTTTCTCTGACTGACTGCCGCTGAGGCATGGTCGGTAGTGTATAAAATTGCAGATTAAGACGTTTTGTGTTTGATTCCTGGGTCGGGCAAAGTGCTATTACTTTTTTTTTACTTAGCAGTTTTGTAGTGGCCCGGAGTTCGGTAACGTACTCGGTGTATGGGATTATGGGTCGCCTACTAACAATGGACTACTTTGTTAATGGCGAACTTTGTGTGTATTTCATACACCTGTAAGTTGCGTACGACTCCGAATGTAACAGGACTGATGCATGTTAAGTTTAGAAAAAAGCGACTTAGTGTTAATTGTTATTCTTTTCACATTTACAAATTATGTCATTCATTTACAAATTAATTATACTATTACAAGGCGGTATTTCCAAATAAAGTTTCGTGTACTACTGTCTTTTACAAACAACCCATTCATTCTGAATCATTTACATCAAATAATGTTACAATTCATTTAGTAGCCTAATACTATGAATAATACTTAATTCTTGTCAACAAATAGATCAAATATCATTAAAAGAAATTCACCATGACCTAACCCCTGACTCATGTCAACGTGACGTCATGTAAGTAATCGAAGCGGAATGACGCTGACTTGTCATTACATTGATTGCTGTTTGATTGTTATACTTTTTGCTGACTGAAACGTTTCACACGTGATCTTCGTTTCCGGTTTGTAAATTTAAATATTATGTGATTACGTGAGACTAGTAAGTAGTGATAGCCGAGTGGTATAACCTGGCACCTTCAACGCAACTGGTCGATGGTTCAAACCCGAAATAACATAGCAATGACTTGTCGAAGTTATGTACGAAAAAGTATTATGACGTATCTCACTTCTAAATGTTTTGAAGGGTGTACAATTAGTCATACGTAGTTGATGACTTTTCTAAAGAATTAAGAGTGTTCGACTTTTGGAAACATATGACCAGAGAAAAGAAAACAAATTACAGGTCTACACACCTCGCCTTTAAGATACGACGTATGTTGTCTTGTAAATTATTCAAGAAAGAAAACCTCTTGATGCACGAAATATTACAGATCACTAATTTCAATATCCTTCGACAAGCAGATGCAGGTTCAACATTTTAGAACATATTAAAATTCAAAAATGCAATTTCATGTTTTTGCTAGTCTTATAAAGCCTTTGTTCTTAAGATCTTTGTTCCTTACTTTAAGCTAAAGATTCTTCTATGCTGATCACATAGCCTTTTCAATCTATCTAAGTCAATACTATCTACGTGTCGAAAGATAATATAATATGCATCTTCATATCTCCCCTCCATCCCAATTTTTGGGCACAGTTCCAAAATCACACAGTAATTTAGGATTTTATTGACAGTATCTACACACCTATGATATTTGAAAGTGTAGAATATTGAACTGAGTTGATTTTTCAAGACGTAAATTTTCAAAATTGTGGTCGGTTTGCTTTGGCTGATGATCAAATAGCGCCCGGTTTTTCGGTTCAAAGAAATAGGGTCGCAAAATTTTTGTGTGAGGAAGTTTTCAGCAGATAGATCTTTAAATTCTACTAACAAATTGTGACAATATTCTTATCTCAAGCTCCACATACTACTAATATTTCTGCTCCGCTCCATAATAATGTTAAATCTAATAAATACTAACTATAGCTCAACCGCATGCGTGCATATTTTTTATGCATCCTCTGAAGCACCAAGGCACGGAGAAACTCAGGTCAATTACTACCATACGGCTACCCATCTATTGATTGTCCGCATCAAGGTTGCTTAACCCAGTGACCGCAACTGACTATGACTGCTTCTACATCACTGCAAAGTTTCATCACTTCTGAGTTTACAAACTAGATTAGCGAAATACGACTACTTATAATATTAGTTTAGAAACCCTTCATATTATTGTACGGTACCTACTGTATTTACATTTCACACGTAGTTTTATTATTGACATAGGTAATGGTACACTTGGTCTAGATTCTCTATATGGTGGATGATAAGTTAAACAAATATGACACGTGTTCGAAGCTTTTAAGAAGGCTTGTCCGTGACACCCAGATAAATATAGGTTTTGTTGCTATACAGAATTTAACTCGCAGAAAACATACAAGTAGGAATTGGGTAACAATTTTCTGCTTCAATTTAATATTATGCTTGAAGGTACTTCGATACGATATCTTACAAATTTATAAAGAATTCTCTGATGTTTTGTTAGAAATATTTAAGTACTTTTGTGTTCCGAGTGATAACGTGATCAGGTCCTGAGTTCTTTTTACATTTTTAACAATTATTGCTTAAACTTAAATAATCAAGCATATTAATTTGCTTAAACTGTAAATAGAACTGAATAGAACTCGTCTCTTATACTGCAATTTAGGTTATAACATTATCAGTATAGTAATCAGAGTATTTTTGCGTTTTTCAATTATTAAACGTACTGTGCATTGATGTTTACCTTTTTTAGGAAAACTGACAAGAAGGATCGATCATTTAAAAAGAAATCTAATTGTTCATTAAGTTAAGTCAAATTTTATCAAGATAGCGAAAATAACAATTACTGAATCTATGAAATTTCTATACGATTGTATATTAATTGCGCAATATTATGTACCTACTTTGGCTTTACTTACTAGAATGATCATATCAAGCCCCAATGACATCAGTCTTATAGGAAGTATCGAACGTGCAAAGCAAGCAGATCGTATATCGTAAATCAGCGAAATCAACGTGAATCATTTACTTTAATAACAGTGCCTTCATTAAACTTTGTAATGCTACTAATATTATAAATGCGAAAGTTTGTGAGAATGTATGTATGTATGGATGTTTGTTACTCTTTCACGCAAATACTACTGAAGCGATTACGATGACATTTGTAATATAGGTAGCTGAAGACCCAGAATAACACATAGGTTACTTTGTATCCTAGAGTTTTCGAGGGATAGAGATTTACACCGGAAGGGTTTCCACGCGGAAGAAGTCGCTGGCGGCCTCTGGTATATGCATATAAAATTCGGTAAAAATCGGTTTCGGTGGAGTAAAGTAACTAAAATTGTGACACGAGAAATTTTACTGCCATCAGTCATGCTATAGGAAGTATTGAAGCAAAGCAAGCAGATCCTATGTCGCTAAGTCATCAAAATCAACGTGAATCATTTACTTTAATGACAGTGCTTTGATTGAACTTTGTAATTCTTGATAATTGTGACGACATGTGTTAATAGTTTTTGTGATTGATGGCATAATAATGTGACAATTGCTGTTTATTATTTTAAATTACTTTTGTGGAAGGAAAATTTGTAGTAGCTAAGATTTATTAATTTGTTTTTGCACATCTAGTGTAGGGATATCTTTATGGTTTAGAATATATTTAAAGGGTCTGTATATTACGACATACTTATTGATTTCAGAAGAAATTTCATTCGTCATCAGCGCCCTAATTAAAACACACATAAATTTATTCATTTCTGTCAGTGCATGCGAAGGAACCAAGAATAATGAAATCATTTTTTGACAAAATTTGGTTTAAATATTTAAAATAAATTGGCTATCTCTGGTCTTCAGCTCTTTAATTAACGATCTAATATAAATATAATTAATTCGTATCTACAGACTATTACGTGTCACAAGAGCAATCATATTTCAGCCAACTGACACCTCTGTACAGATACAGCATATATTTTTTGTAGTTTTGATAAATACGTACTATACGACATGTACAGAGAAAGACAAAATTTTGTCCTTAATTCCCCAAAGTTTCAATCCAGAACAAACCTAAAATCACTCACGTCCTTTTTCTCCTAGACTAATAATCCCTACCTTCCCGTACGTTCCCAAGTGAGAATATCTAACAACTTACTCCCTAATCACTAACTTAGATCAAGTCCACAAAGCGATAATCTTTTATAAAAAGTCTCCATATCATGTGGGCTCCATCGTGTGTCGTTCAAATACGTGTTATGGTTCCTGCTTAGCGTTAAGTGAAGAAGTCGTGATGTTGTTGTTTCGTATCTTGTTCATCAGAATCTATTAGTTCTGTTAGTTTAAAAAAAATAAGTTGAAAACACGTCTTAAGATAGTAATAGAAGCAAATATATTTTTTTTTATTGACCTAGGGAGCTATCACGTATCACAGTTGACAACTATTTGAAAGCTATTATGCTGTACCTACATTATTTTCTCCCCTTAGATTAAAGTGATTAACACGTTAGTTCAAAGCAGCAATGTATTGTATAATGACTATCAATTTGATGTACACTAGTTGTCAACTAAGAACTGAATATGTGCAAATTAAGCTTACTTGATGTACTTTCGTAATTACACCCAGGTTCTATTTTCTGTGACTTTCTATTTTAAAAAATATATTTAGTTACTAATTAGTGAAATAACTTAATTTTAAAGTTTTTCCACTTTTAAGTTGGCTAAAAACTAAAAAAACGAGTTGACCTATTCCACATAATTATATATTTCATGCCTGTTAAAATAACGAACTTTGGCAAAGTAAACTTAACTTTGCCATCGCACACTCGTCCATCCATCGCTAAGCACACACACACACACATACATACAAACACACATACATACAAACACACATACATACAAACATACATACAAACATACATACATAATATCACGTCTTTTTCCCAAAGGGGTTGACAGTGACCAGAGATATTAATATTCTATTTATATCATATTCGCACAGCATATTTCTTCAAATAAACCTTTAAAACAAATTCATTATTTTGTGTTTAACCACTTTCCTTCCTAGATTTAGAGGAGTTTAGAAAAAGTAGTTGCAGTCAAAAGAACATTGTTCCAACATCTGATCGAATGAGATCGAGCACTACAAGTCACAGCCCGAGGCCTTAAAGGCAGCGTAATAATTATAATAAAGCTTAAAACTATTCCGTTTTTCTGAAGAGAAATCTTGAAAACAATTGAAACCAAAGTTTTATATCTACGTTTTAACTATCGTCTTTTAGTAAATTCTAAAGCTTAGCCGTAAAAGTTTACGATACAGAAAGACTGCATTTAAGTAGGTATAATAATTATGGATTTAACTCAAGATAATTAAGTTTTTTAATACATACAGTGATAAAACACAGTCCTGCAAGATGAATAGGTACTTCGATAGACTAGTTTAGATTAGCGGATTATTCCTGCACTTGTAGGACCACTCTAGCGTTTTTGCTCATTCTTAAACTAAGAAACATTTCAAGATAAATATTTTCAAACGAGTTGCACTTAGTTCTTCGTCCTTCACGCTCAAGATACTACCCTAGAATAAACCATTATTGTGAATAACTAGAATGAATATTACCTTACAACTTCAAGGAACTTCACTCCGCTGTTTTCGAGGACACGGCCTTAAAATCGAGACTTTATCCAACTGAGAATCATATATTTCAACTCCACATTTGAATATCAACTTTATTACATCAAAATAAGGTTGGAAATCAATTAAAGCGAGCTTTCTCAGAAAACGCAACGTGCAACAAGCTATACTATATTCGTTTATCTTTGTCGTGTTTGTGTTGTGGTCTTACCCTTTCTCTTTCTTTCGTAGGTTGTTTATATTGCTCTCTCGCTCTAACACGACCTAACCGGTTCGGACACGTTCGCGGTACTTCGGAAAGAATTGTAGTGATAAGCCGTAGTTGTGTTATCTGGCCTATTTAGTCATTGTCGGACATGAGTGCATTATTTCAACCTATTTCTGTAACCCTGTTTGGTTACAATCAGTTGTCAGTCGTGTTACTATTGTAATTGTTTGTAATTTGATAATGTGCAAATGCTCTGGTTATTAGCAAGTTAATGTACCTACCATAACGTTATCTACTATTTGTATGAATAATACTACTATGATACTTTAACTATTCTAGACTAAACATAAATTAAAATCTTAGATTTGCCAAATAATCTATCATTTTGGATCAGGGAACTAACTACATAGTAATTTGTGAATGCCAGCTAGGAGTTATAACCCAACACTGGTTTGTTACAAGATCTATAAATTACCAAGTTTTCAATTTTTATTTTTGAAAAAAAATATACATCTTGGTAACTTCACAATATAATCCGAAGACAAATAATAAATGATAAAAATCCACATAAACTGCCAAATAAAACACAAGCCTTAAAACAATCAAACCATCACTATAACCGAACACCACAAAATCAAACTACTCTCTGTTCACTCCACCAATAAAAATAATCCTATCTGTTCTAATTGCCTTCAAATCAGTTCCACCACATCCACACTATTCCCTCCCCAGCTTGTCCCCTAAAGCAACGCAGCATTTTGTACCAAACGCTGCAGCTAAAGCTTACATCTCATCAACCTACTACACTGACTTATTAAGAACAAGTTTACTAAACGTTACCCTGAAGGGATCAGGCTTAGGTGTATAATCAGCTTGTTAAACTCATATCTGAAGCTTTGCTGCTTTAGAAATTACAGCTCATATGATATGCTGTGTATTACTGCAGTTTAAGTGGTACGTCTAACTATCCATCCTTATATACTCCGACATATTATAAACATAAATACACTTAGGTACTTACTTACTATTGTCCTGTATGGATGTCAATGAAGCAAAGGAAGATTGTAAGGATCGTACCAAGTGGCCTTCTCTGATCTCTGCCTATCTCTATTACAACAAAGAGTGATTTTATATATGGACACTTAGGTACATAATAATAATGTGGTACAACCATAAGTGCAAGGAGAAGTGTCTGAAATAGACCTGGGTTTCGCAATTATTTTATCAATGCTAGTTCCATGTCATAGGGGAAAGTCTATGGCTACAATACCGGGCACGTTACCAAACTCCGGGCAACTATTGAGAAATATTCTAAGATAAATTGAAAAAGACCTATAGCAAAATATCGACCTAACAATCAAACCCGAGACCTCGTGATCAGCAGCGGCAAAAAAGCAGTCAGACAAAATACTAGACTTTAGCTAAATAAATAATTTTGCTCGTACCAAGTAATTTAGAAAGCCCAAATATATATTATAAAAATAATATTAAAAAGTACTTATATTTATTTTATTCAGTAATTATAATGAAACCTTGAGTTCGGTTAAACATTCATTACAGCGGCGAGTGATTGCAAACAATTTTATTTTCAATATTTGCTTCGCACACATGAAAAGTGTAAACATTTTGTAATTGCCAAACGAATATAATCCTTATTTGTTGAGGATTAAGGTCGTTGTATGTTGGAGCTTTATTCAGGGCTGTTGGTCAAGGATAATATGCCCTATATGTGAAAATCCTTCACGGGTCTGCTAATAGTGTTAATTAGAGGTCATCGGTGTTCGCGATTCTATCTTCTTATAAAAGGCTGGACAGAGGTTATAGGCAGCAGCACCCTTTATTGCTTTTGGATGTAATATTATAGAGCCTGATTCCATGTCCCACTGCTGAACAAAAACACCTCCCTTGTATTTTCAGTCCCTTCAAATTAAAAAAAAACAAAAGAACGTCGTTTATCCATCTGGTTATAAAGTATCTTCGAAACTGTTATAAAAAAAATATGTTTAGTGGTTTCAATGATTTTTCTTGAATTGTTTATCTCACACCGTTCTAGGTTTATATTATAAATACAGTAAATAAACGTTTTATGTTATACTGTTGTATTAATAATACATTTTATTATTTATTGTTTATATTCTAAAATACACTGCATGACGTTTATTAAAAACAGTAAGTTTTACAGAAAACAGTTATTGTTATAACAGATTCCGAAAAAAGCTTCTGTATTTATTAAGCACATTTGTTACGCTTAATGCATTTTCATTTCAGTACTTTTGCGAAACAAAAATATTGAATACTAAGAAAATTGTATTTAATTAAAATAGAAATATTGAATACTGAGAAAATCCTATTAAGTTAAAATAGTATAATTTATTTGGACTTACTTTACACTTTTTCACATTTTATTTTATAAGGGTAGCTGACTCTGAAAGATGCTGAACGACATCGTACAGAAACCTCACATTTGATTTTTCAAACAGTCCTTACAGTAAGGCAAGATTTCTTGAACAGCGAGTTGCAATCAAGGTGACCCGCCCTCTTTTTTTACGAGCAGACCTTTGCCCAGTAGTGGGACATTTATAAGATTTAGTTGATTATAATAAAGAGCCTGCTGAACAAATAGTAGAAGCATTATTTCTGAGCCTGCTAAACAGAAACACAATTTTTTAACACTGTCGACTATCGAAAATTGAGTACTAATCAGCACCTCACTCTATAAGATAAAAAGAAGTCAAACGCTCACAACTCAAAAGTGTAGAAACGCAATTGTAGTGCGATTTTCTATCACTATCGAAAATCGACAACCAACTACATATCGAAATATATTTCATGAAAAGAAAACTTGATCAGCACTTTTGCGCGGTGCTATAAGAATTAATTTCTAAGTGCATTATAAATGTCAATCTCTTGATACTCGATTACACTAATTATATTATAGTAAATCGCGCTACAAATTCCGAAGTTCCAAGTTCCTGTCCCTTATTTTGCTCCCTTCTCAATAATAGGTAGCTTATCTAGGGCAATGTTCCTATATACTTTTTTTCCCTTTGGAAAAATAGGCGACATTGAAGCTATAATTCTAACATAGTTGTAACAATATTGCCTAACGCATTACCTGATAGCATCCCACTCAATCGAAAGGCAGAACCTCAACCTTGGCATACAAGCAGCCTCTATAAAAACGGTTTATTTGTTTTCGTATTATAACTATAATTTACTGATAACTAGCTGCTACTCACAGCTTTACTTGCTTACAAAAATAAGCCAATCTTTATGGTGTAGGTCTTAATACTAAGGTAGTTTTGTAGTTTTGGAGATTAGTTTGCAGTCTTAGAATAAACAGACACACAAACAGTAATTTAATTTTGTTTTTATATTAGATACCATAATAATTATCAGCTATTTAAACCTTTTCTTCCATCGTCGTATAAAATTGTTTAAATCTATTTTTATAGACTACCTGGACTCTAAAAGAGTATTTTTGACATATTCTGTCAAAGTTACTTATTGTCGTATTTGATTAAAGAGTGACTTTGAATTGACTCTAAAACTTTGACTCTGAGACTTCTTGATTCGAAAACTTTGACATTTTCTTTATACAATTTTAACTGTTATGTGTCATGGTGACAAGAATATTATTCTAATACATACAGACACTTTTCTGTTTTTCTTTATAGATATATGGATTTAGTATAACAGTAACTTAATGGTCTTATTTAAAATGTATATTGCGATGTGCTTAGTATCGTTATGTTTCGTAATTGTAGTGTAATGCACGTATTTTGATTACTGATCTATTTTGAGCTATTCACTTTTATGGTAGTGATGATTGCTAGCGTTTGCTGTTCGTTTTTAAGTTAAATTTTTAACTGAATATTGTTTTTTTACGTCTTTTTTAGAGCAAAGAGGTCTGCAAACTCAACTTCCTAACTCCGGGCAATCATTGAGAAATTCAGAAAAACTTAATAATTTTTTGTACCGAACTGGGATTCGAGCTCGAAACCTCCTTGAGGCATAGACTACCGAAAACTCATTTAATTAAGTAAGTAATATTTATATTAGAATTTACCCATAATTCAAGACCAATAATTCAAATCTACAAATATCGTTACAGCTACTATTTTCACCATTAAAACCAAGTAATCTTTAAGACTAAAATCAATTTACATAAATCTACCATTATTGCTCACAGTATAGGCTAGTCGTAAACTGTGATCCACACAATTTCCTCAGCTCTCAACACAACTGATTTAGTGTTCCAATGTCAATGTAAACAAACCTATGTACTAGATTACATAGGTCTTATACTAAACACTATCTTATATTGTCTGAAAAGTACTAAGACTAGAAATAAAATCTAAATCTAATTATTAATGTTGAAATTTATGATATTAGTTAAAATTTCTGAATCTACCACTAGCTCAGAAAACGTTAGTCTTATGTTTGTTAGGGAATACTCACTTCAAATTTTTGCTATTAAAAAAATAAAAAACTACTTCATTGATAGAAAAAGCTTAATAGAAATATTCTGTTTCATGCTTAAAAAAACACATGTCTACAAGAAATATTTACATAAATCCATTATCCAGGTCCTAAACTAAACTATCTATATACCAAAATACATCACAATCCATTCAGAAGATTTTGCATAATCCAAGCATCTAAACTTCTTCATTTTAATTACTAATAATAAGGTTAGTAAGAAGATATCTACTTTTTGTACAATCCGAGACTCATGATCGTCCGGCCTATAAAGACACCAGTCCAGTATTAATTAATTTAAATGAATTAGCAGACGTCCTAATTAGTCGGCCTATTTTCGTCTTCGTATCAGCTGTAACTACATACGGTATTGACTGTACCTCGTTGAGTTATCAAGTGCAAATACGATAGTTTGATGTGGGAACACTGTGTTGGGTATAATGATGTTGAAGAGGTATGGGGTATGGCCACTTAGTAGTTTTTTCTTTCTTTATGACCACGATTTTGCGTATGTCTGATGAGATAAAGTTGCTGTAAGTTTCTCTAGTAAATGTCTCAAAAGTTGCGTACGTAAAAGGCCTATAATATAATACCTTCCTGGCCGATATCTTGCTACAGCAGCCAATTTCATCGACCAGTGAAATGTGCAGGATTTTGCACAGTACATCGGTATAGAAAAAATTGTAAACAATTTCGTTTTAATCACTCTACTTTGGTTTCAAAATCAACAGATGAGTCACAAAATTTGTGTATGAGTGTGGTTCTTATATACATAATAAATAACGCAACCAAGTAGTACTAAATTCGTAGCAATTATCTGTTGCTTCGTAACATACCTAATATGCATAGTTCAAAATATATATTATGCAAGATCATGTATTATTTGCCTTAGCTAGAATGACGTTTTACAGTTCACACTGGTCGTGGGCGTAGAGGAAGCAAACCAAAATAAATATTAAATATTACCATACTATTCCCATGTAATATCAGCCAGTACTTACGCAATACGATATTCTAAAAACTATGTAGTTTAGACAAACATCAGTGTGGGAATCGAACCCAAGACTGCCAATGCAGTTGGAGGAAAATGAACAAACCAAAAACAAAGATTTTTATTTCTGTATACATACATAATGTCACTTCGATATAAGGTTCGAAAATGTAGGCAGAGGTGTATGAAATACACCCATATTGCACCTTCAAACAATGGCGGTCTCATGTAATAGGGGGCGAGAAGAGCCTATTCGAATATAAATTAAAAGGATCACTATAGTATGCCCGACCTAGGAATCGAACCTGAGATCTCATACTTTGGAGATCTCATGCTACCGACCACGCCAGATAGGTAATCAAGTTAGTCTAGACAGTTTTATTTCTAGTACTTTTACATTTAAAAAAAAGAATCTAGATATATTAATTTCTAAAAGATTTAAAAGTAAATTCAGTCACTAAGCAACAGTTCCAGACTTACATAAGATCTAAACCTAAGACCTATGGCCTTAGACCTACACGCTAATAGTGCTAAACGTTTTCCTAGAATAACGTACAATTTACTTTGATAAAGGGCTCCTATGTGTCTGCATTTCTAAACGTTCTACTAGCTTTACATAGACATAACATTACGCCTTGCAATATAGTCGGGTAGTCAGAGATCATTTTTAGATTTTTAAGGTATGCCATGTCATCAAAGTCCTGCAAGAGCTATGAATACTAGTGATAATTTTAAGTCTATATTTTTTATATTAATTTTGAGTAAATAATTCAGTTATATTAGTTACAATAACATTATAATGTTTGAATAGTGTAATTGTAAGTACCACCGCACTGTTTTATAAATAAAAAAATAATGTGTCAAATTAACTTTATTCTAATGTTAAAATTATAAAGGGCAGTAAATGTTGCAGCGAAAGCCATATTAATAATGATTAACAAGCTTTAATAGGCTCTTTCATTCACAAAGAAAAGTATCTTGCTGTAAACTATTTTCATAAAAAAAACTCTCATATTGATGACAATGAATCAATACTCAGAAACCAAACTAGAACGCAAATGAAAACTACAACTCCTACGTCAATGCAAGTTCACGTTTACATTATCATCAATTCACGCAACTGACTTACTTAGTAAACCGATAACAATAATAATTGTTATACCAAAAACGCACTTAAAACAAAAAACATATACTACACATGCTAAACAATATTCATCCTTATAGACCTTAGTATAGAGTTGAAATTTATAGTAGAAAAAAACCAGGTAATTCGGATTAATATACGTGTGAAAATCGTTATTTGATTTGTTGGTTAAAGTCCTATTAATATGAGGTTTGTAATTGAAGAAGCATGGATGAACTTTTTGAAGTCAAGTTCAAGATCTTTTTTGGGTTTCGATTTAGTTAAGTTATTGGTTGGTCAAGAGATAGTTGGGATGATAGAAAGATTTTGTTTGTGTTCTGAAAATGACGGATAACATACTCTGCCTGCCTAAACCCAAAGATCAGTATCGTAATTAATTACCTATGTATATGTGGATGACCATTTTATAATGGTTAAGATATTTATTTAGCATTCAATGTTAGCGAAACCTGAGAAAAGAGGTCCTGAGTTCCATTATCACTTGAAGCAAATATCAATAATAAATAAATAAAATAAACAAATTTAACCCATTACTGTCCCACTGCTGGGCAAGGGTCTCCTCCCGTAATGAGGGAGGGGTTAGGCTTTGAGTCCACCACGCTGGCCAAGTGCGGGTTGGGGACTTTGCATGCCCTCAATAAATGTATTAAACAAATTTTAGACATGCAAGGTTTCCTCACGATGTTTTCCTTCACCGTTGGAGCATGTGATAATTATTTCTAATACACACATAACTTCGAAAAGTCATTGGTGTGTTGCCTCGGGTTCGAACCTGCGACCACTTGCGTGGGAGGTGTCAACTTATACCACTCGGCTATCACTGCTCACAATATCAATAATGTCATCACCAAATAGCTCAAAAACAAAGTTGTGTTATTATGTTTTTAAAAGTCAGATACAAGATAATTTAACTAGAGTCGGGGTCTTAAAAAAACATTGAAACCAATTTTTTTTCTAACATATTAATCTCTATGTATATCTTGGTATTTCATATCAAGCTTTATTTAAGACCATATTGACATTTCAACGGATATGCGTGTGATAAAAACTACTAAACAGCAACACTAAGTAACTCAATAAGAAGCTAAATAAGCAGGCCTTCCAAAGTTCACGTAACAACAGTCAAAATGTGTCAACAATATTGTTTTAAAGAACTCGATGCTTGTAACCCTACCCTGTTTATATTTAAAGGTCGCAATAGTACACGTGAACTGACTTTGTAACCATTCTTTGTGAAAGAGGACCGTTTAGTCATTATTAGTCATTCATCAATGATTTGATTGTGTTTATCGATAACGATCATATTACAAATACGTAGTACTTTTAATGTTAGATATTCGTATTAGCTTTTTACAAGTTCATATGAGTAATACAGTACCTCCTGACAAATTATTGGGGTAAATGGAAACGACGAGAGGGGGCGCTTTCGGAAAACATACCACAAGAGAAGAAAAAAGGTAAGGTGCGTAGTACTCGTAACCGGCGCGGGCAGTCCTATATGACAAGATATGTGAATGAGGCAAGGGAAGTTTGTAAGGATCGTACCAAGTGGCGTTCTGTGGTCTCTGCCTACCCGCCATGGGAAAAAGGCATGATGTTATGTATGTATGTATGCATTTAATAAAGAGTCTTGGCAAGGACGATTTAACTTGATAGTTATTATTATTGTTGAGTATTTCCAAAATAATTTTGCTCAATCAGGCCACCATTAGTTGCATAAATCTGTAACTCTCTTATGGTCTATGGACATTTTGAGTAGAAGATTACGAACTTTGTGCGCAAGACTCTCTATTAAGTTGTAGGAATATAACATAGCTGATAACCTTTCTAGCTAAGCTAGCTAAGCTCTAAGGCTTTCAAGTTTACGTTGATATTGGAAGTGGGTGTGCTTCGGATTCAAATATTCCATCACAAGTCAGTTTGTGGGGATGGTTGCATGTTTGTTACTCTTTTAAGCAAAAACTACTGAATGGATTTTTATAAAATTTGATACACAGATAATTTATATTCTAGATTAACACATAGGATACTTTTTTCTCCGGGAAATGTTTTCACACGGATGAAGTCGGGAGCAGATGTTAGCATCCGATATTTAAACAAAAGTAAGTCTAAAAAAAATGTTTTTTTAATAATTAAATTTCATCCTAACCCCTCCCCGTTCGGGAGGAGACCCTCGCCCAGCAGTGGGAAAACCTTTCTTAGTCATGTTTTTTTTTGTTGTTAACACGGACTAAGTTTTATACCCGTTCAATAATTTTATGTTTTCCAAAAATAACTCACATATCCCGGAAATCAAAACTCAAAGCAATAAATAAAATTACAAGTGATTTTAAACGCAAATAAGTGGACAACTACTATCTTGTTCACTCTTTAATAAAACCTATAAAAAACATACATTATAACACATTTTTATTATAGTCTGACAACTTAGTAGTGGGTATTAGCATGTACGATTAATCTAGACTGTCATTCCTGCGTATTTCCAAAATATAGTAGACTAGCAACCGTCAGCTGAATAAGAATGCGGTCACTGATGTACTAAATTCTGTTTTTTTTTTACCTCCAACAGCTGCGAACCTAGAGAACCTTGTAAGCAACAAGGTTCTCTACTAAGTTATAGATCAACCTAGCCTTTCTTTCAAACTATATTGGAGTCGGCTTCCATTCTCCCCGGATGCAGCTAGATACTAGTGTTTTTACATGGAGCGACTGCCTATTTGACCTCCACAACCCAGTAATCTGGGTTTTAAAACGATACCCTTCGGTAAGACTGGTTGTCAGACTTTTAAGCTTCTGAATACTGTTAACGACTCTCAAAGATCTGTGAAAATAACAGCCGGGACCCACATTTTAACGTGCCTTCCGAAACACGGCGGAACTCGATACATATTAGATGCCCATGACCCATCCACTCGGCAAGCGTAGCTTAACCTCAGAGATCGATCCGTGCGGCTGTTGTAAACAAAACCACTAGCTCCTCTCAACTAAGTTGTGGGACTATAAATAAATATACGAAGCATTACCGTGACTTTTTCATGGAAACAAAACAATGGCTATAAAGTTTGTAACACTGATTACATTGCCATCTGATTAAACAATATTCACGCCATATATGGTCATTGCGCATTATACTGTCATCTCATTAACATGATAGGTACTGGCAGTGTGGGGAAGTAAGACTTGTTTTTAAATGACTAAAAATATACCTACCTGTGACTGCCTCTGTGCTTGTTCGTGGTGTATCCAATAGGACCTGAGGTTGGTTTCGATTTCCGACTCGCGCAAAGTATAGTAGCTTGGAATTTGGTAACGTGCCCGATATATTCAATTAGTTACAATCAAATAAAATTATTAATCGCTACAGATGGGTGTATTTCATACACTTACTTACATCTTTGAATATAACAAGCAAGATATTATGTTGTATGTGAAATAATTTTTTTTTGGCCGTCCCAGGATTCGAACTCGAGACTTCTCGCACGGCAGTCTCAAACACTACCAACCGCGCCAAAGAGGCAGTCTTCACCAAAACTTTAAAGATTGCCAATCAGTGAATGCAACTGGCAAACTTTAGCATTAACTTTCAAATAATTTATTACCTACCTATAAATATTTAAAGTGAAGTCGTGATTTATTCAACTATTAAAATAGGCTTCAATTATAATTTTAAGTGAGATTTCAAACTACATCTTAAGTAATTCATGACGATTAAAATTGCATTTGATTTTTTTGTTCATAACTTCATAATATAGAGGAATACGTCTACCACCACACCTGGCCAGCATTATAACCTTAGGCCTACCCTGATTACGAGAGAAGATGTGTACTATAAATCTAAGAATTGAAATGAGAATATTCTTGCGATACAAAATATTTAAAAAAATAAAATACAAAGCCTAAGTCCCAACGTTACATTAACACTGCTTGAATGATAGTTATTAAAATATAATTAGGCTAAATGGTTGCACTCTTTTTGAATTGGGTCAAAAAGTATTATATCTGTTAATCGACATTAATAACTATCTATGAGCCAAGCCGCATCTAAAACCTTTAAGGAATTTTGGCTCAAAACAGTGTCAAACATACATCCTCACAATATTCGCGTTTAATAGTATTAAGATTAAATGAAAAGAATAGCCAAGTAATTCTTGTAATAACAATCCATTATTACAATTCTTTAAATAAATTTTCATTACTTAGAACTCAATTTAAGTAAAAATTATGCACAATTTTTTTAAGAACATTAAATCGTGGACAATCTTAGATTCAAATTATAATAGAGCTAGAATTCTTAATTAAAGACTAAAGTCCTTCAAACTTAAGACTTGTTGTTTGCCCTTCAAGCATTTTTATAACTTTTGAGGACGATGAAAGATGTCAGAATGTAGAAAACTGTAATTAATTTTATTTCGTTAATGATCCATGTATTAATGAATGCTAATCATGTCGAAATTTTGAGCTCAAAATTTGGTGGCAACTGGTTGAGCGTCAACATTTCTGTTGTCATGTGTTTACGTCTATGTTAAGTGATACGTGGATTCGACTTTTTCATAAATTTTGATACAGGTATAGTTAGTTTGTTAACACAAGCAGTTGAAAGCTAGTTCATTGGAATGTTACATTTAAAGTTGTGTTTTTCGGTTGTTTCTACTGACCCCCCTCCCCCCCTCTACCTACAAAATAAAAAATAATAATTGCGTGGCCGGAAAATGCAACCTATGGCTTACAAAAAATATTATTGTCACGGACATTTTAAATTTTAAGTGATAATCAAATGGATTAGTTACGATAGTTTAATGGATGGGTAAAGTCACTAGGCGAAGTTAGTTTTATTGATTAGTAAGGCATAAATTGTTAAACAGGCAGTGGACATATAACAAAAATCCAAAATTAATTTATTACAAATTCTTCAAAATGCATAGTTGCGTTGTGAGTTATTATTTGTATTACAAATACTGATACCGTTTACCAGTAAATCGTTATCTTGTAAACATACGCGGGATTCCATCGAGAGAACGAACCGTTCTATTACATATTACTAAGACACACGGTTGTGTTAGCGCCAAGTGACTAATACACCTGTTTTTTCCACAAGAGTATAAAATTATCGATAAAACTGCAGACCTGAAATAACATGAATAAGGTTCAAATTTAACTATTTTTTACGATTGCTTTAAGGACTGTACAACTAGGGATCACCGGGCATAGTTGTGTAATTAGATATTTCTAATAGTATATAATCTAATATTATATAAGTATAATATAATCATTATTCGCACCATGTTTTAACCTGAGGATTTTACATGCTTTCAAGTAATGAATTTGCCCTGATAGATCTTTACTTACTAATATTATAAAGCTGAAGAGTTTGTTTGTTTGAACGCACAAATCTCAGGAACTACTGGTCCGATTTCAGTGTTAGATAGTCCATTTATCGAGGAAGGCTATAGGCTATATATCATCACGCTACGGCCAATAGGAGCAGAGTAGCAATAAAAAATGTTACGAACAAAGTGAAAATTTGGACCCATGTGAAGCAAGCGAAGTTGCGCGGGTCTGCTAGTAAAGAATAAAAATAAGTGAATGATTTCGTAATTGTATTTGTATCAAGTATCGTTTACTGCTTGTCTCAGGCTTTTTTTTAAATTAATGCCTATAAGCATTTCGTCTATAAATTATTTAAATATCTCCTCAAACTTGGCTCACATTGTCTACTTTTTAATAGTACCTATAATAATATCATTATCTACAAGATGTAGTATTTTTATCTAAAGAATCTTTACAATGTGCGATACAAATATTAGTTCTATGCATATACAAAACTAATTGTGATAACTTTCCGGGACATTTTCTAAGGAATTTGATCACGCCACAATTTGATGATGACTTAGTACTATGGTATATTATGGTCTTAGTTTTCTCGTGAGTTGTACAATTTCTGGGTATTATGCATGACATAATGTTTATAGAATATTTCGAGATGATTTAAGTAGAATATGATAAAATGAAGTCAAATATATGTAAATGTTCAATTTTATTACTTCTCGCATTTATACCTTGAGGTGTATGCTGTATGAAATACAACCACTTTTAAAAATGAGCAGGACTATTTATTTATTTATTATCTTCATATACAAAAGTTTTAATTAGGCGTATTTCATGCCTAAGGCATTCTTTACCCTAAGGCATACCCATACTCTGATGCAGAGATAAGAAGAAGTAGGTAAGCAGTATTTAATTGCTATATATACTATATAGGTTATCAAATTCCGAGGTCGTCCCACAGTAGTTTTTTCGAACCGAGTATCGAACCCGTGATCTTGCCAGTCGCATCAACTTGGTAACTAGAGGCAGTCAGCTTAACATTTTTTGAGCACTAAACCCAAGTACCAGAGGCCACCCATCCACAAAATGACCACTCTAAAGATTGCTTAACCCATTAATCCTTCCGACCTGTGGTTAGCTTACCTGAATACTTTAAAATATTGATCTTCTCAAACGGTCGCAAAGATAATTAATTATCAAAAAGGCGGGTGCTAACTATCTACCTGATAAAAATACAACCGCTTTGGGTGGTCTTAAGATAATTTTGAACATTATATGAATATAATTATATGGTGCTGAACAGATAACGTTAAAGTTTCAAATAAGATATCAAAAGCTGCTTCATTTTAATTTTATGATGCGTTTTGGCGAGTTAAGTATCTAGTTTAGAATTAAAATGGTAATGTAGCAAGGTTTTAAATTTATAGCTGTTTTAACTATTGTTGATCTTATCTGGTTGTTTTAAGGCTTTTTTCAAAATCAAATCATTTATTCGTAAAGATTAAGTTCTGACCATAAGTGTCAGTACTTAACTTACTCATAGCTAAAGACACAGAGTGTGTATTCCGCCAGTTCGGAAGATAGGGCCAAAAAGAAGAGCTAGCAAGACACTTCTGGCCACTCTTTATAAATAACCTTTTTATTATATTTCCCTATTCAATTAGAGTATTTCTGTTTTTGGAGATGATATATATTATGTACATTTTAGATAATTACAGTTCTTAGTCGTTAGATACAATTTTGCCTAGTTCTCAGACAGTTACTAAAGAACACCACTTGCTTCTTTACTAACAAATCATACTAGCCATTTCAAATTACTTTGTAATCTTCAACAAAAAAAGTCGCATCTACGTTTTGTCGGAAACGCAAAAAAAACGCACGTGTGCATCCTTCCTTACGAACGCTACGTCGACAACGTCCCGATGATTCAAATTACGATTCTGCCGAGTACCACCACGAAGCATATTTTCCAAGAAATTAGATCACCCGCCAAAATCCTAAGGGGTATTCAAGTTTATGCTTTGCGTGTACGTACATACAAATACAACACGAGCTATCCAACAAAAAACACGCGAAAGTCAACCTTACCGTCATCAAAATAAGGTACTTATAGATTTATTCCTGGTGGTATTATAAAGTTGTGAAGCAAAAACTTACTATTCATTTTTCATGTAACATTTTTACGGTAGATGTGTTTAGTAATGCAAAAATAATCTAAATATATAAATAAATAGTGTAAAGTCATGGCCAGTGGGTGTTGACGTGATCTAAATTGAATGTTCTTTTTGGGTGAGGATAAAGCCTTCGTGTCGGATTTTGGTAAGTAATATGGTGTTTAGTTTGAAAAGTGATTGAGTTCTTTATGAAAAGGTACTGTGAAGGAATTTGGAAAAAGTTAATTGATAGTTTTATTTGAAATTATAAAATGTTTATTATTTAAAGTAGAATGGATCGTAGCTTACTGTATGATACTGTAATATTATAAGAGATGCCTCGACGCGAAACTGCAAAGACACACCTATGGCTATGTACGAACTTCAATTATATCAACCTATGGGACAACGACTAAGATAGAATGCGATGAACATAATACAAAGAACGCCATGTGCCATTCTTTGATCTTTAAACCAAACGCACAGTTGATTATTTTAAATGAAACTACAGTAGTACATAATAATATTTCTTTAAATTCTATCGACAAATTAGTTTTTTTTATCACGAATACCTGATCTGAACATCTCTAACTTACTTTCAATAGTACCGTCCATAGAAAATCGCGCCTCAAGACATTGACCATTTTTTTATTTTTTTGTTTAAAAAGTAACTAATAATAAACCACCAACGTATTTTATTTAACTCATGTTCTTATACCGTACTTGTAATTACGTATTTTTATACTTTATTGCGTCATCCATTGTTCCGCCAATCGAATGATAACGATAGTCTTTTCGGCCAATAAGCACGTTTTATAACACACATTGTAACGGAATAATACCATCTAAATTATAATAATATTGAAACATTTATTAATTTAGGTCAAATATTGTACTTATGATTTGTGGGTGCATTTCGTACACCTCTGCCTAAACAGTCGAGAATAACAGGCGTGGCACATATGTAACTCTTTATTTACATGTCATGTATACAAAATAAATATATTTGACTATCGCTAATATGTAGAAATCTACAACGACATCGAAATTCGGCATATAAATATTTTTCTTGAAAACGTGCAAATGTCCGATTTCCTGCCACTATCGACTATCTACAACCGAATAGCTACCGACAAAGGTTGAACGAAATAACAGATCAATAATTCTTGCGCCAATTAGCCTATCAACATATGTATGAAAATCTTATCATTGCTTCTAGCGTTTTCAGCAATTCAAACGATTTTCTCCAAGTATTTTTTACTAAAAATAGGCTTTCTAGTCGATATTTCCGACCGGTAGGTTGTCCTTCAGTTGTCTTTCACCACACCTTTCCAAAAATGACTTCAACCTACTTTCAAGACGCAAAAGTCTTACAGCACCCCATTTCGTATTCAAAACGGGGTAAACATCAACCCCACTTGGTATCCTTTATTTCCATTCATTAATGTTTACAAAAAGTGAAATTATCATCATAAACAGCATCGCTAGTACCCGCGGGTTTCCTCCAAGTTATTTACGGACAAAGTTTCTCTTGGGCGACAGTATTCTTGTGTAAAACAATTGTAATGTCGGATAGTAGATGTATAGCTTTGTGTTTGACTTTGTGAGTGGTGCGTACACTGGGTAAATAGGTTAAGATTTAAGAGAGGAATATGCTCAAGTCGCTTTTTATAAAATTGTACCTTTTCTACTCGAAAATCTAGGCTGGCTATGGAAAATCTAGTCGTATTAGTAACCTACGCACATGTCTCGTCATTTGGACTTTTTAATACATTGATCTGCCTGTCTCCATTCGATCGCATGCATTTATTTACAGACTTGGGCTTTTACGGAGTTAATGAGATACATCAAAATGGAGTTTGGACAAATTAATAGTACTTAACCTGGGAATCGTACAAAAGCCCATGTGATCGGCTTTTTTCTGCACTACCCTTGCTCAATCTATTGACAGTTACCATCAAAAAGTGCAAATGCCTATGACTGCTTCTTTATACTTGTACTAGCTTTTGTCCAACAAACTTTCTTCCTTCCAAAACCACACATCTTAGCAACTACTCCCGTCTCTACACGTCGCTCCTAACCAGATTGTTCGGATTCTGTTTATTCAAAGTTTTTTTCCTTCAGATTAATGAGCGTCCCCGAATGATGAGGGTGTAACAGGGTTAATGCCTAAATAATTGAGTTGTTTTGTGATTAAACTAGATAGTTAGATGAGATTGCTTTAAGGATTTTGACTGGTAATTAGACGAGTTCAAGGATCCGAAACACGTGGATCTATTTGCGAATTAAGATATTCATTTAAATAGGAAGTTTACTTCCTTGAAAATGGATATCAAAGACAATTTAGAGAGCCTCTTTAGAAATTCATTGTTAATTCGGAATATTATTTATTCAGCTTTTGGCACAGACAAGACATAGGCAGATGATGGCATATGAATGGAGTGGCGATATAAATAATCGTGAGACTGTATCAAAAGCAATCAAATCATATTGCATAACTTTGAAACTGTGATGATCAGAAATTATGTTTTAAGAAACAGAAAAGTCACCAGGTTGGGTATGCAAAGTCTTTGACCCTTACTTGGCTACCATTATGGACTTAAGGCCTAGTCCCCTATTCAGGGTAGTGCAGCTGTGGGACAGTGAATGGTTAAAAGCTCTAGATCAATCAATACGTTAGAAATTATACCTGATATAATCTGCAACGAAATAACCTACATTCTGTCATAAAGATATTTTCAGAAAGTTTCATAAAACCGATTCAAATCAACACCTTTGATGTAAGTTTTCGCAGCTAACTTCATAAGCCTGATTGATTAGCAAAACAAGTGACAAATCAGTGCGAGAATAAAAATCGTCACATGAACCAATTAAAGGAGAATCTGTGAGGAAATTAACGGATGTTTCATTAAACAGCTTACCAGGATACAATATTGGGGATGGTTTGACCACTGCAACTTGGGAATGGAGACTACTGAAGGAAAAATATTGCTAGTTTAGTATTTTGGTACTGGCTAGTATTGGTTAAACTTGTTAGAAAATCTTTTAATCGTATCAAATGATATCAAGCTGCTATAATAATACGGGAAAACTTTGGCATTGTGCATGCTCCACTTAGAAATATAAAAAAAACTATAAATCTTATATGGGTTTCCAGGAGTTAAGATTGACTTTTAACATTTTAAGTACCTCCGGAAAGATTTGAGACAGAAAATCATAATTGTAAACTCTTTAGAACTCCAAAACATTAAACCAAGTCCCCATTTATCAATTTTACTAAAAGTCGACTATGTCACTTTTCAATCTTAGACCAAAAGATACTAAATTTCGCAGGCTTCCAGTCCTAAATGAAGAAATAAAACCCATGTCCGAGTCCAAACAGTACCGAGTCACATATCTGTGAGTCGTTGGGCGCACACCTTTCGGGCGTAATATCGAAGATGTCCTAATTAAGGGGACGCGACAAGGGCGGGTGCAGCCTATATTGCGACCTTTCAATAATGAACACTGGGGGAGGATTGGACCACGCTAAGGTACAAGATAAAGCGGGTAAAGTGATACGATAAGATATCTATTTATATTATCTTAGTTGATAGAAGCGACCATAGCCAGTTGCGCTTACCGGTCGGTAAATGATTGGTGGGTTAAGCAAATCTTAGCGCGGTTATTCTATAGATGGGTGACCGCATAGTGGTATTTGTGCTGGGCATCACCGTGCTTTGGCGGGTTTGTAAAAAGTCGGTGCTGGTTGTTTTCAATAAAGTTAACAGTCGTTTAGCCACGTCAAAGGTCTTCTGGCGTCTAGTAACCACCTGCCACCTTAAAAGATTATTGTGTAAAAGCTAGTGGAACTTTACTGGATTCGTTTCAAATAATCTGAATTAATTAATATATACAGAGACAGCGTTCACTTCATTCAGAAATTAGCCCGTGTAAAGATTAGCTAAAAAATGTATTTTTTATGACATACTGACATACTCAATCAATTATTTTATTGAATAAGTTTACTATATTGGCTTCAAAAGATTATAACTTTTAAACTCTCGCGTTGCATGTTTAATGTATAATAGAATACGGGAATTAACGCGAACACGCATTTTACCTTAAAATGCCTTAAAATGCATTTTAAGGTAAAATGCGTGTTCGCGTTAATTCCCGTATTCTATTATACATTCAAAAGATTACATCTTCACACTGTAAATTTACATTAATCATAATTTCTAACAACACAATCCTTTCAAATATTACTCTTCATCTCTTTCCTTAAACCACCCACACACGGATAAAGGAAAATATTTGGCAATGAAATCCTCAGCTTCTCTGTAATTGCGGGGAAGATACTCTCAAAGAATCCGCTTCATACGTATGGTACAAAACAATCGTTGGCTAACTGGATCGTCGAAACACGTGTACACACACAATTATAAGATAGAGTCTCCTTTCAAATTGTATTGATTGGTTTCTTTTGAAGTACTGCGTTATCGTGTCTTTGCAGGCTGATGTAGTGTCTTTTGAATTATTTTCTTTGTAAATAGGATTATTTGTTATTGTGTTGAATAGAGAAGAAGTCAACGTTGGAATAATTGGCGTTGTCTTATAATTGACAATTCGGATGTATATTTTATTGTACTATGCCGTAACATTACAGACAGACTGACAGACATTTTTTTATTACAATAATAGTCCATGTTGACTGTTAAACACGAGGTCCTGGGTTCAATTCTCAGGTCAGACACAGTGTTTTTTCTAATATGTATAAGATTACTTACAATGATAGTCCAAAGTTTAGTAATACTATTTGTAGTAGTTGCCTAATTTATGGCAAAACGCTAGCTCTCTATTATATCGGACTAACATTATTAATGGCGACATGTGGGTGTATTTTATACTCCTCTGCCTACACCTTCGGGTACCTATTACAGGCGTGATATGTATAAAAGTAACATTTCAAAATCTAAAACTTTACTTTTAGATAGTATCTTCTACTAAAATCCCACGGTTTTGAAATCATTAACACCTTTAATTTCATTCACGGGACCCCCAAAACCAGTTTGATACGAGGACGTCCGATAATGCAAATATATGTGGTGTCTAATGGCCATAATATGTAATTTATATGCTTATCTGTGCGATAGAAAAATATAACCAGCTGTCTAGGACTTGCAGCTGCTCCGTCGAAGGATATGGGCTAGTGTAGTGGTTATGACATAAAATATTGTAGAAATTTTAGCAGATGCTTTTTAGTTGTAAATATTTGTTGTTCTTCATTTCTTTTTGCGAAATATGGAGGTTTTTGTTATAGGTAAGCGACACTGTATGTTTAATCTTGTGTTGAAGGGATTCTTACAAACATTGAGAGCTATTTGAAAGTTACTATGCTGTACATAGTTTTATCAATTAGAATATAGTGATCACACATTGCGCTAAATCAGCAACGTATTGATTAGTGATCATCGATTAGACGCTTACTAGTTGTCAACTGAGATACGTAACCCATATTGTTTTTGTTCGTATGACAAATGAATTGACTATTCTCATTTGCTGTAATACCTACAACGGACAACCTTTACTACTACATTACGGTTGTCGTCTACATTTAGATAGATGACGAAAAACGTCAGATTTTTTTTCCTATAACAATAGTAACAATAATATTTCTAAGGATAGAATAAAAAACTGGTGCACTAAAAACTTTTTTTGACACACTCATACACAATTTCACACATCAAGCCCTTGGTTTCAAACACCGGGGGCAAATTGTCGCGATCGTAAAGATAACACAAGCTGCGCAAATAAAAACGAAATACGTTAATCAATTCACCTGTCAAGTGTGATAGATCAATCGTTTATTGAAGGGAACTAAAGTGTAGGACACATTAGATGCGAAGTGGTGTGAAGTGAAGCAAAGTTCGCATCGATGGTTTGTAGTTGTTGATGTGGATTGGACTTTATCATAGTCTAGATGTTGTCTTACATCAGTTAATAGTATAAAACATGGTCGCTTTCCGCTGTCTGTCACTATGTTTGCTTAGGTCTTTAGAACTACGCAACAGATTTTTATGCGGTCTTAAATAGATAGAGTGATTTAAGACGTACTGTATATTTGTAAAAAATGTAAAGGATTTTTGACGAGGGAAGCCTGGATAGGCACACGATGCAACTTTAGAAATGCCTAAAAGTAGTTTAATCAATCTTCCCAAGCTGTGGCTTTTCGAATTGTTCGCAATTAGACAGAATAGTTCGCATTTTGACATGTATTTGACTCGCATTATATCGTGTCATCAGTCACGTAGGACGATTTAGGTTAGCTACTAATTTCAGTCAATACTATAATTTGTTTGTTTGTAAAAGCGAAGACGAGACATAAATTTAAAGCACGGAAATTATACAAGCGAAGCGAACACGAACTTCGCTTCGCCTCATTTACCTATTCAAACACTCATGTGGCCTTCTCTTAAAAATATGCCTTCGGTTTCAATTTGATGGATCGATTGACAAACAACACGTCAACGTTTGAAGTAACCCATGTAACCACTACCTACTGTTAACAATCGGTAAGTAATTTACGATTTCAATAACCTATCGTCCGATACAGAAAGCCAGATTTTGATTTCTTAGGTATGGTGTGCATGTTTTGCATGCATAGAGAAGCACTAAGAGAGGTTTATCAAAAATTCTCTCCGACGGTGGTGAAATTCCATACTCAACTTTAACTTGAAATTGAGCATCGTAAAGTAATATTTTAAAATTCTTGCTTAGGTCTAATATAAACATAGTCGCTACACAAGGGCGACTTAGAGACTATTTCAATAACAAACATAAAATCACGCTTTCTTACCATAAGGGTAGGCAGAGATCAGAGAATACCTGTATAAATAACAGTCTGATCTATTTAGCGACTGTCAACAGAACAGGGTCTAACTGTCGGCGTCTCAGAAAGCGGGCTTGAAATACATTAAACACCATTAAGAATTTAAAACTTTTTACAATTTATTAGAACCTTCAAGGTGTGAAAACGCATAAAAGGCTGTGTTCTGGACCATACCATCCTTATATGGCTTTATGGTCTTAGGTACCAGTTGACGCGCGGTTTCACTCGCTTACATTCGCTTTCCTATATCGACCATTTAGGTTATTTAGGTTTTTTTTAAAAAAGTAATAGCTTATATTATCTTTCGGGTTTTCATTGATCTCCACGCAAAATTTCATCAAAATCGCTTCAGCGGTTTAGCCGTGGAATTGTGATAGACAGACAGACTTGTGAATTTAGTATGTTTGTATAGATATTGTTGAGAATATTTTTTATAAAGATTCTAAGTATATATGTGACATTATCATTAATTGGCATTCATCGATAGATTTGCATTTTAATTTTGTGATCGTAAAATAATATTGCTTTGTTTCGAGTTCCTTCGTGAGAAAAACTAGGTTCGGTATCCAGGTGTGGCTTACTTTGTTTTAATGAGGTAGAAAGTATTTGCCTAATGACGGTCTTTGTAAAACTGCTGCGTATGTGACTGCAGATCTCGATGTCTTAAGTTTGATTACCAATATAGACTTTGTGTTATTAAGTTTTTCTGATATAGAGAAGCCCAGAGTTTGGTGACGTGCCCGGTATATAAGAAATACATGTTTTTGGCAGGCTTTATAAATAAAATCTAAGAAACTTATTTATATTTAATTTGAAATTGTTAAGCCGATTTGATTGAAATTTGGCAAAGTGATAGAATACATTACGCAAAAGCCATAGGCTGCTTCTCCTTCTCCCTTTTATAGTTATAGTAAAAAAATCACACGTTTTTCAGAACCCATACAAGTATATTCTAGTTATTACAATTTACAATGTTACTTAGCGACACTCTAACTTACTTACATCTCCATAAGAGATCAATTAGACTTCTTAGCGCAAGTAACGTAGGAAGTTACCGGTTGTACTACGAGTTCAAAATAGGTTAGCTGAATTTGTAGGCAATGGAAAATGTTGGGAATAGTTTATTTATGAAAAATATAACTACATATGTGCAGTCTGTACCTATCGTTATACAAAAAAACGTGATTTTATGTGTATGTATAATTATAAATGTGAACTCAAGCAAACCTTTTGGGAGTAAATTTGATAAAATTCGTGAGTGGACATTATACATTCGTAACTAATAAGGGAACATAGATTTTCATTTTTATCGCATAATATATAAAACTAAAGTTTGCGTTACATTGTACAAACTATTTATGTGGTCTAAGACATAATGTTGACGGCGATCGCAAGGTTTTTAAGTTCGATTCCTGCGACAGTTCGATTCCAGGCAATGTTCTATCAGGAACACCTATTAATGAGCTCTTTATAAAACCAAAAAGTCGTTTATACGTCTTTTTATATTAAAATATATAAAAAGTTATCATACAACATTTTTACAAAAATGGAAGAAGCCTACTAATCCTAGTTTCATACAAAAGGTGAATAAGCCTCAACCCCAAGTCTATAAATTTACTAGGTAAGTCGTTACAAAGTTTGTTGAATCGTTGAAAGACTAGTACTAACGGCAAATCAGTGAACATTCATGAAACTAGTCGGCGTGTCCTTAACACACAATATGGTATTGACTCCAAAAAATTGTGATATTTTTTTTTTACTGCAACGACTGGTTAGGTAAAAACAATATTTATTAAGCTATATTTAAATGGAGTTGATCCATATAAAAATAAAGTTTCAGCTTCTTTTGCTAATTACCCAGTGTGTTAAGTAATATAATCTTTGGCACGGACGTAAGACCGACGCGACGGGCAGAAGTAGGTAGTATTAGAGCTGAGCATCTCTGTTTTGGCTGTTGATATGTTATATATTATATCAGTGCCATGTTAAAGACTTTTTTGCTCAAATCATTTTGACACTAGGTTCACCATTAATCACAATCAAAATCTAATTTCATTTGAAGAATAACATGACTTTACAAACGACTTTAGTACATAGAAATCAAAACTAAAACACACATAAATTGTATTAACATTATCTTTGAGGCGAAAAGAGATTTATTCGAGCACATTTTATTTAGACGTTCTCATACAAAATTCAAGCAGTAACGTGACGGCTACTTAAGTAAATATGCGCTTTGACGGTCTCAATATATAAAGTGTATTTAAATTTTCAAACCACATGGACTCTTTACGTACATATTAATATTGTAAATGTAGAAGTCTGTCTGTCTCTCACACTCTTATAGCGACATCGTTAGATGATATTTTGTGGAACATAGTTTAAGACCCGGCTGTCTGAAGATCTTTGATAGACGTAACCAGTAGTCAGAAGCTTGAAAGTCTGACAACCAGTCTTACCAAGGGGTATCGTGTTATAACCCAAATAACTGGGTTGTAGAGGTCCGATAGACAGTCGCTCCATGTAAGATAGCCAGGCTGATGATTTTTAAAAACACGGGGTCGAAAATAGGCATTTTTTTTAAATTTTCAGCCCCTTAGAGGCAGAGATAAGGGATGAAAGTTTGTACATAAGTGGAATCGCGTTGGTCAGTTAGTTGTAAATATTTGCTTTATTTATCTTAGGACTAGAAACTTCAATAAAATATGTAGATTTTCAAGATAAATAAGTAGTTATGTTACATCTATGTACAGGTTGTTTGATTCAAAACTTGTGCTGTAAGTTGTCCATGTTGCAAGCGTTTTCCAACATTTGATGTTACAGCTTCGATTCCACTTTTTCTGTAAAGTTCGGCGTAGCGGCTCAAAGTTGGGTGAGAACATGAAAATACTCTGCAATATACAGATGTTATCATACAACTGTGCTCTAAATGTATGTATAGTACACACGTAATTTCTTGGTAAATCTTTAAACTAAATTACGTTTTAGTATCTTATTACGGTGCAAGTAAATAGCATGTACATTACACGTTCAAAAAAAAATTTAAACGACTTTTAAACATTTTTTGTCCAATATTGGGCAAAGGTTTTTACCGAAAGAGAGGTTTTTCTTGCATCCACCACGCTGGCCAAGTGCGGGTCAGGATCTTTACATGCGTTCAAGAAATATGTTAAAAACTTTTAAGGCACACAGGCTTCCGTCACGATGTTAAAGAAAAAAAAACGATAATGATACTGAATTCATTCAAATAACTCCTTGATTAACACTGTACCACAACACAGTCACCTAGTGACATTCGTCGGGTCAAACAGAGCGCTCCATTCGTTAAGCTTAAGGTCACAAAATTTAGACACCCTGTATAAAGAGCCCACAAGACATTTAATACTATTTACTACAATACAGGCGCCATTATTATTAAAACATTAATATTTAATTGCGGTTTATATTATTAACTAGCTGACCCGCGCAACTTCGCTTGCGTCACATTAGAGAGAAAGAGTGATTTTCCCCCGTCTTTGTAACATAATGGTACTCTGCTCCTATTGTCGTAGCGTGATGATATATAGCCTATAGCCTTCTTCGATAAATGAGCTATCTAACACTGAAAGATTTTTTCAAATGGGACCAGTAGTTCCTGAGATTAGCGCGTTCAAACAAACAAACTCTTCAGCTTTATAATATTAGTATAGATTAGTATAGATTCAAATGTTAGAATTTAAATTAAGGCTGTTTAACACATATTTGTACAGTCAACAACAAAAATCGCTGAACAAGTAGCACCCTGTAGTTTACCTACTGACTGGATTAATAAACCTACGCTTAGTGTTGCGAAAATTTTAATTAGAGTTTAATTTCGTTAAATATGTGTGGCCTGCGATTTTTGTTGCTGACTGTACCTAATTTGTAAATAAGTAAATATTAAATGAGCTGAATTATTAGATTTTATTATTTCAAGATCAAGTAAAAGTTGTGCGAAATTATGTATGTATGAGTACTGAGAATTGATATGGAATAAATTAATTGTTTGTCACCGAAATAAGATGAGACCTTTGGTAATATCAAAGTTTAAATGTATAGATATTTGCTACTTATTTAGACCAAATAAACTAATTAATTTTGATAAAAAGTTGACAGCTTTCGTTCCAGAATAACGCATATGCTATAAATAAAATAGGTTTTGCTCGAGGTTTTATCGCGGGTATAAAATAATTATTGTCCACGCAGAGAGATTTGCGGGCAAAAAAATATACAGTAGTTATGTAAATAATAATATACATACATAAAATCATGCCTTCTTCCTATAAGAGTAGGCAGATACCAAAGAACTCCACTTGGTATGATCCTTACAAACCACCTTAAATAATGGGTACCTTACTAATCGATGTTGTCTATGCATAAAGCCTTCGTATTTTTTTGTTAAGGGTTGTATCAAAAGTACCAGTTTCTAGTTACTTATAACAATCAAATTGGTCAACGAAATCGCCAATTACTGAAACGTACCCGTAACTTAGACCTAACAAGAGAAAACCGAACTAGAAACAAACTGCCACATAATGATAGGGTGAAAATCAACCCCTGATTGAAGAGTGGGAGTTATTTCATCCCTCGACGGCTTGAGAGGGTGAAAACAGGGGTAGTACTCAATTTTTTATCCAATAGTTACTGTAATATGGGCCTGATAAGTTTTCTAGACTAGTTTGGAACATGTTTTTGGAATTGAGTTAGGCTTTCGACTTCGCGATACGAAGAAAATATTGCTTAATTTTGTGAAGTGTTCTCTTGAGAGTTGTGTAAATTTTGTTTATAGAAGGTTTTTCTAGCACTTGTTAAACAAAATTATAGTTGTGATTTCAAAACTTATACATAGCATAATTAGGTACCGAATTATGCTATGTATAAGTTAACTTTACGAATTTTTCTATGTCCTGTATTAATCAGAGATAATTAAACTTCTGAAACGTAACATGCTTTGGGTCACTATTCAGTATTTACCAAAATATAAAATTTTAGCTTTATATTTAAAAAGACACTATCAAAAATTTCAATATTCTCGAACCCTTACACACTAACCTAAGTTTTGATGAGACAAACATTTTCCACCCAAATCTAAAGAGACGTGACTAATGCCAACATTTTTCACAAGAAACCTCGATAAAATTACATAGTGATAAACAAATGCTAACTCAAGCTTACAAAGCTTAAATAAGATTAACAATTCTGGTAGTTCAGAAGAAAAATTCTTTGGTGTAACAACAAAATCATCTCAGCAAATAAGAGGAAATCACCCTTACAACATGACAATAGAGTTGAAATTCGTGGCGAAAGTAAACACTATTCGTGAGGTTTGTATATTTTACAATATACCTGCAAACTTTGTTTTACCACAAGCCTCAACTTTGCAACTAAGAACATAAGGTTGAAAATGGGTTGATTGAGTTGGGGTTGAATTTGGTGAGCCTACAAGGAATGAGGTGAACATAGCAAATATTGACATTAGACTTAGTGGATACGACACAGAGAAATGTGTCCAAATACTGAGGTGTCGGTGTTTATTTGTCGAGCAATAGAAACCGCAATAAGATGGCTCGGATCTGCTGCTGACGATGTGCGGGAAGCTAGCAGACATTCAAGTGGACACTTTCGGACTTTGTATGTAGATAGGATGTGGAGATTTTCAGGATGTCTTGATATGTGTTGAATGTTGGAAATATGACACGTGTATGTTTTGAAAGGGTTAGATAGTAAATATGTGCTGGTACATAGAAAGAGATATTTATAACAGGATTTGAAGTAACAATAATACTAAATTTATTAAGAAAAATTACATAATATCATCATCAATCAATCATTAAGGGAATGAAGCTAGAGATTACACATATTATGATAAACACAAATGACTATTTAAAAGAACAACAAAACCACACTATTATAATTGAAGTCAGTTTTAATATAAACTTCTTATTTATTATCACCATAACACAAAATCATT
The DNA here is from genome assembly GCF_050436995.1 of Anticarsia gemmatalis. Lineage (NCBI taxonomy): Eukaryota > Metazoa > Arthropoda > Insecta > Lepidoptera > Erebidae > Anticarsia > Anticarsia gemmatalis. Next base: position 11,394,385 of record NC_134761.1, read on the forward strand.
TAAATTTTTTGGAGTCCAGTTACAATTACTTTTCCCTAATTCTTTGAAAATGTTATTAAATCTGATCCCTACTTGCAACCCCTACAATCTGTCGTACTTAAACGGTTTTAATAGACTGTTAATATCAGTATTAAGCATTCACTTTGTGCACTCGGCCTAAAGTCTTTTGACTATTACTTATTCACGTTTTGATGTGCAATTTAGATGTTGAAAATTGATGAAGCCTAAATGTTGAGCGTTTTGGGGAACGTTCGTGTATTAATTTTGAGGATAAAATGTTGTAATTTGTGTAGGATTTGTGGTTTTTATATTCTTTTTTGTTTCAGTAAATATAATATTGTGCCATCGAGAACTTTACAAACATACAGTAGAAGAAAACAATTTACAAATGTTTGCTTTATAAAAATGTTTGTTACATGGAATAATGTGGCTTTTATGATTGTCAACAGTATCAAGCCGCATTACACTACAGATTTTCGATTTTTCCTTAACTCCAATCGCGTTCTTCTAAAATCTTCCAAAAAGAGCAAGCCGTGAGTTTCTTGCCGTTTCTTCTCACGAGCAACCAGCTTTTCCGAAACGGACAAAAGAAATACAAATACGTGACTATTTCAAATACTTTGTAAAAAGTTTACGAAATAAAGGATATTTTGAATTTGAATTTGAATTTGCGTTCTCAGTAATTACAAATTCTATAATATTGAATTACAAAACAGTTTGACATAACACGTATTCAGGATTAATAAAACGTTACACTGCCTATTAAACACAGACGTGAATTCTAATACTTTAACATTTAGTACGTAACACGAAATTATCAATAATAACACAGCAATCCTTCAAAAGTAATTGAAGTACGAAACAATACCCGAAACCCTAATGAATACGTTACTATAAACCGAACTGAAACGCGTTTTGTTTCACGTACAATATAACTCGTGATTACTTGCGCGTCGATGGTTTCGCGTTCATTTGTCTTAATGACTTGCTTGGTTTGGTGTTTGAAGTTGAGTTCAAAGGTCACGAAGGCACGTGGATGTTTATTTGTATCATGTATCAACGAATGTTTGTTATTATTTTGTTACATTATCGTGTTACAATGCTGAGTTATTTCCGTAGGTTTTATCGCACCATCTCTTAGAATCGACTTGTACAAACAAGAGGAAGGTGTAGGAAAAAAAACAAAATAATTAAAGTAATATTTACTACCTATTATGTAATCTGTTCTAAATGTGTATATTTATTACCGCTTTTTATCTATTGCTTCATTATTTATTCCACTAGTGCACTAGTAATAGAAAAAAGGCTATTGGGAACTTAACCGTGATTAATCTAAAATGCTGAATGCTAGATACTATTTTTCACAATTATTATCACAAAAAAATGTTTGAAACATTGCTCATATTATACAAAAATGATGCCTGGAATTAGAACTTCATTATAAGCAGTCAAATACACCGTCGTTTTAACCACAGAATTAAAGTAAAGAGTAATAAACTCAATACCATACAATTAATAAATTGATACGAATACCTTTTTTTCATTGAGACCCCTAATAGAACAAACGATTTAACAGAGCAAAATTAAACCCCAAAAAGATCACACCAATATATTAAGGGTGGAAACGACCACAACGCATTTGTTTTAAAAACCCGATTATAATCACCAATTATCCCTTTGATCGGAAAAAAGGAAAGTTTTTTTTCCAAATCCGAAGCTAAATAAAAAGGGTTGAGGCTCCAACAAACCCGGTTTAAATTAAACAACAAACAAGAATTGTTTAATGAGCCGATCCGTATTTGGAAAAACGGATTCCGGAATTATAAATCTATGTTCCGAGAATTGAATTAAGAATTATGATATTTGGAATTTGAAATTTGAGTTGTGCTTTTCGGAAAATTTTAATTGGAAACTTTAAGGAATTATATGGGGTTTATCTTTAATATAAATTTCCATGGTGGATGATAACACAACAGCTTGTTTCTAAATAAAACAGTTAGAGTACAATTTTAAGAGGCCAATATCTGTAATAGTGAACTGACTTTAATTTATTTGTATTACCGGATCAGTTTGAATCTCTGACTAGGAGTTGCTAACACACCGTATCAGGTATCATAAAAAATATTGACGTAATTCGAACATATTGTGATTTGCTATTAGTTTTAAAAAACTATAGCAAGAAGTAAAGTTATCACGTGTCCCTAACTGTCAGAAGAACAGATTCAATCAAACACCAAGGTCATTGACCCCCAAAATCACCCCCAGTCACATCATCACCCACTCTACACCAAACCTTATTTAACCAGGAGTGTAGTTATTTGCTCTTATCAACCCTTATTTTGACAGCCAGATAATTATAACCCTTCCACCCTTAGGGCACAATCTGAAGCTGTCATATTCCTCATTTCTTGAGTCTTTTAATTTTTTGCCAAAGGAAGATTTCATTTCCGTATCCGTTGTCCGTCTGTCAATGACACGTCTTAAGGGCTTTGATTGTGAAATGAATATTTATTTTTAATGCATAAAACGGTGTCAGTTGAAAGGTCGTTTTTTGAGACAGCCTTGGGCATTAGCCAAGTTTCGCGGGCTTTCTTCCTTGTAGTCGAAAGCCATGTTTGAGATCAAGGCTCTGTAGCTTAATGATTGGAAAAAATTAAAACATGATAAAGGAGTTTGCATGGACGTTAAAATTGTCCTTTCAGAATGTACAGTTAAGTCTTAACTTACAATTGGATTGCTTTATGCTAAACTGCTTACATTCTAAGCTCTAAACTTTAGGCAGTAAGTCTGTAACTTTAAAACAGTTTTCATTTGAGATTGAACATCAATATGTCAAACCTAAAATTTATATTATACAATTTTAACAATATCGCAATAATTAATGTTTTGTCCTCACATAATAATAAAACAACGTAATTTGAAAATCACAATTGTTTTAAGCAGTAAAAGTCCTTTAAAGTTCAACCTGTCACTGCTCAAAGTGATTTTAATTCAATTGAATCACGTAATTTTTACAACCCTTCTATGTTTTCGTCGTGTTACGAAATTAAGGGCGGGTAGGGGTGGGGGTAACTCGTAAATTATTAAGAAATCACCCTTTAGAATATTGAATTCTGTAAAGATTTCCTCTAAATCGCGACGAATTTATTTTCTTTTAAAAATGAGCTGTGTTGAGTTTTATTTTATTTTGTGAGAGTTCATTAAAGCTGATTGAGTGTTATACGAAATATTGTGGGATTGTCTGTTTTAGTTTCTATTTCGTTAATTTATTCATTTGCCAGTCAACGGAACACTAACACGTCTTAGGCTAACAAATGATGTTCGTGATTCCTAATGTAGTTCTATGCGTAAATTTTCTCAAGGCAGTAGATTTAACACCATTCATATCATATCAGTCAATGCACTGAAACTGAACAAGGAAAATATTATTTAAACAATATGTTTATTTGTTACATTTGCAGTTTACCACAGTTAATAATATATGTAGATCACGTGACAGGTCACACTCAACTCGTGTCAATTCCACAGTGGTCACCGATCCAAAACGTTAAAACACTGTCTTTTTTCACACCCGGAAATCAACAAGAGATAAAAACAGTAATAATAATTAAACATACAAACGACGCAACCGTTAAAATCTAATTAAATAAAATTAACTAGGTTACGGTGATAAAAGTAGCCCCTCACTATGAGAGTGTTAATCGATCGTGCTGGCTTAACCCTAAAAAAACCGTGGTGGTTTGCGTGACCCCAACAATTAATTCCCAAAGTACGGCTACAAGGTGGTTTTATCATAATTATAAATGCAGTAACGTTTGTAGTGTTAGTACGTACGCACCGTGAAACGATGTGCGTAAGTGATAAATAGCTGCTTAATTGTTTATATTATAATATATAAAGAGGAAGGTTGTTCGGTCAAATGAGTGGAAAGGGTTTTCGAGTGTTGAGAAATTACGCTCGGTTTGCTTTACGTGTTTTTACGTCGGGTTTTTTGTGAAGAGATACTTTGTTGCTATTGTGGATGACGGTTTGATGTATAGAACGTTTTGCGAGGAATTATAACTAGATAACAGTTTGTAAGACACCTATTATTAATAGTATGTTTCTTTTTTGTAATAAAGTTGCTTGATAATGTCATTTAGCTTTCACCTGTTTTGTTGTACACTTAATATTCAGATCACTAAATGAAAATGTAAGGTCTGTATCTGTGATGTTAAAAAGTCTCTCGTTTATTTGCAGTTTAATTAAAGTATATGTGATTTTTCGGCTGCAATATAATTAATAGCACCAAAATTGTCTAAATTAAACTAAAAAAAGGTGCAGTGAAAGAAATAAGTTAATATACGTCCCAGTATGATAAAAACTTGAAATTATTACATTAATTTGTACATTGTAATCACACAACACAGCTCACGACAAAACTCTTGGAAAAACTTAATAAAATTCAAAAAAACAAAACAACTACAGTACAAAATGTGTGAAAATGTACTTTTTAAGCGTACAATTTCTTTTTAAAGCAACACACTTATCATTTGGATCTCATAATCGAATACCGTAAACACTTGTACCTATCAAGCTATTTTAATTGTAGCTTAAATGACCCATGGCATTATTAGGGTTAATTTTTTTTTCGCTAGTGATGTAACGATGTCGAGTGCGTTGATCGATGTGATGTTCTTTTGACGGCGTATAATTAAATAGTTCGCATGTGTTAAGGTCTTGTGTTAGTGATGGGAAATGTAGCGTTTTTATTTTTAGGTTATTGTTGTCATGGTAGGTTTTTTAAATATGCTATTTAGCAATGAGCTTAGTATTCTAGTAAGTAATATGAGTTGGTTCTGAATTTAGAAACATCGCTGATGAGATCCCTTTGCATTTACAGTATTTATATTATATTCCGAGTCAACAAGTCAAATACTGCACAATATTTATAATATTGGCAATAAAAGTACATTATCGGACGGGACTTGACACAAATTATTATCTCTCAAATACAAAACAGGAATGGTTCGATGATCGGTAATCTATTTAGTATGGGAGTCGAACATAAGCCACTGAGCTCGAATAGACAAGAAACGACCTCTTTGACTATTTGTGCCATAGTTCACCGTTAAAACACGTGTTGTAGTATCAACCAAACGATTTAAATTTTCGGGATTAAGACACGTAACGTATTAGTTCGACGAGGGGTCTATTTCTCAGAAATTGCTGCTACAATTCCGGTAGACTTTATTTACGACTGATAAATTCAAGTTTATGATAATTACATTTTGTTTTCGGAAGAGATGAGTGAATGCGGGTGCGTTTGTAGTGTTAAACGTACATTTAAATGGTGATTTCGTGATGCTGATTAATTTTAATTAGTTAAAAAAATGAATAAATAAAAACGTCACAATGACTTATTAAAATGGAAGTTCTTTGGCGGTTATATTATTTATTTCACTAAAGTGTTACATCGCCTTAACATTTATGTAAATGAAGTCGGAATTGCTTTAATCACAGGCGGTGCCGCGTGGTGGTAATGTGTTATTTCGGCTTATTAATTAGTATATTGTTTGGTTTTTTTTAGAATGAGGCCGTGAATTGGTGTTTTAAAATCATTGGGTTTGAAAAGGGGTGTACTGCGTATGGTAATGTTGCTTGACGCACGAGTAATGTTTGAACTAGTTTGAATAATTTTATAGGAGTGCGTTTAGGGATTGTAGTATTTCTGGCTATAGAAAAGCATTTTTGTGATATTTAAATCATCGGTAGAAGATTAAAGCGATATAGTATAGATTCAGTAGTAATAATAATACAACAAAATGTAATCATCTAGAATCACGTATTGTCCGGTTCAAAAATTTTACTAATCTTTCTCATCCTCCCTGCATGCGCTTTCTAATAAGTATTTGAATTCATCGGATACGTAATAAACAGTATTGATATAATCAATTCTCTAGTTATTATGAAAATATTTACTGTAACTACTATAAAAATTACCGAATAATCAATTCTCTAGTCATTATGAAACTGTTTGCAATTATTTATATACAATTTATAGAACAATTTCTACTGGTAAAGCATTAAGATACAAAAACGTTATCAGTAAAAGCCAATGAACTTCCGGACTCAAAAGCTCGTCGTATCGGCTATCACCCCTTGATAATTACCTCCCTTAATTCCATTTTCAACCCTCTCGCTACCCTTTAGCAAAATCGTGTGCGCAACACGAAAAATTTATAACACCCCAATAAATTAATAAAAAAACCATTAGAAAGTCATTAAATTTACAAATTAATTACTTTTTATACGAAAAAATACATTAAAATTTTTCAATTACGGACACCTGCTGTTTTGAGATTGTCGAATCGTGTAAAATATGTCTTAATTTTTTGGTGAAGATTTATTGAACGTTATTAGGGTTATTTTTAATATTAATATGTTTTAGAAGCGCTGTGATATCAAACAATTCAACAACATATTGTTTTGTTTCATCATTTGCTACTAGTTAGTAAACGCATTAATCACCGAGAATGATATTATTTGAATATCATAACTTTTAAACTCTCGAGTAGCATGTTTATTAAAAATCAAAATCAAATCATTTATTAATTTAGGTCAAATATTGACACTTATGATAGTCGTTACAATTACTGAATCTACCACTAGCTCGGAAAGGGGGTAGAGCCTTATGAGAAGAGCTAGCGAGAAACTCACGGCCACTCTTTTCAATCGCAAAAATGCACGACATAAGATTAAACAGTCATCTCAATTCAAACAACACAACAACACCACAACCCATCACAAACCCGTCCTCAATAAACTAGCTTAACAGCCATTACATCTCACTTGTTACAAGTTGGGAATATTACCATAACTGCCTACGCAGACGACGGCGACGTTGAGTGAATAAAATCTATGAACCAACTTCAACCGACTTACAAGTTCAGACTTCACTTATGGAGGAACTTTTGAATCGCGTTCGTGAGTTTAGCTACTTAGTTTTTGTGATCTCTCTCACTTATGTGCTTGGAATATCTGCTGTCAATTTTGAGATTATTTTGGAGTTTTGGGATGTTTAAATTAAACAGTTTACGGATTTATGGTATAATTTAGTTAATAGATGTAAGATGTTACGTGAATTCGAAATAGGTAAGGGTTTAAAAAAGGTCTTATGCTACTATTAAAACGAGACTTTTTTATTAAAATCAGTAGATGACGTTCAATTTGAACGTGTAACCTTTGTGTAATAACTAAATATAAGTTTTCAGAAATGCTCAAGCTTATTTATGCTTCTAGAAAGGTTTATAGTATGACGTTACGATATAGTCGTCTTAAAATTTACACTCTTTGGTTACTTATCTTAGAAAGTTAAAATTATATTATGGTTGTCTACCTATAGAATAGGCTTATACAAGTTGAATGCCTACTGTAGAACGAGTTCCTACTACTACTATCGGGAACCGATCAGCGCCCCTGGCGTCTTCTGCATTAACTAATATTTTTTTTAGTAATTTTAATAGTATCGTAAGTAAAAAATTATGCAACTGGTCAAAAGCTTTTTTACAAGCGTCAATTTAGATTTTTACATTCCACTGTTATGAAATTTGTTTTTATTATTATTCAACCCCTTTCAACATTAAAACCACATAAACCATAAAAATAAAATATCTACTAAAAATTATTACACCATAAAAATCATTCATTTTACAATCCTGCTTACCCATCAAGTGGTTAGTCGTTAAGATATATAATCTTTATGCAATCGTTATATTAATAACTGAATGTAATACATTTACATCATAAATCATATTTAAGGTTCCTCAGCGGAATATAAAAACTGTAACGCGTGTTTTTATTACTTTTGCTTGCGGTTCCGTATATTGAAATGTGATCAGGTGCAATTTTGATTTTATTTATGATAAAGGCGAAAGGGTTAATTTAGAAACCATTTGTGTGTTCATTGACCTCAAGGACCAAACAAATAATAAATATCTATCAAAATATTTATTCATCCCATGACTTTTCGAAATTATGTGTATATAAGATAAAATTATCACTGTCTTGTTCTAACGGTAAAGGAAATCATCGCAGTGAAACCTTGTATGTATATCTAAAAGATCTTTAAAACAGTTTTTGAAGGGTGGCAAATTGCCAACACTAAACCTATCGGCTCCCTTATTCTGGACATAGAGTCCTGCCCAGGAGTGGGATAGTACTTAATGGATGATCGAATGATGGATAAGAATTGAAAGCTTTGATTTTGTTTTCAGTAACCTATTAATTAAGGAAGGCTACGCTATGTCTAAAAAGACTGGAGCAGCAATAAATCTATACTAATCTATACTAATATTATAAAGCTGAAGAGTTTGTTTGTTTCTTTCTTTGTTTGAACGCGATAATCTCAAGAACTACTGGTCCGATTTGAAAAATTTTTCCAGTTTTAGATAGCCCATTTATCGAAGAAGGCTATAGGCTATAAATATCACCACGCTACGACCAATAGGAGCAGAGTATCAGTAAAAAATATTACAAAAGCGGGGAAAGATTTCATTCACTCTCTTTTATGTGACGCAAGCGAAGTTGCGCGAGTCAGTTAGTAAATAAATAAAATGGGAAAAATAATATCACGCGGGAAGCCGCTAGTAGTATAATAAAATTCATAGTAGGTACTATATATCCAGTGCCAGCATCAACGTACCACAATAATATATTTCATCATCATAGCCACGTTATCAAGAACTTTCCACATGCTCTTAACTTCCACTTACAAAGTTCCAGTAAATCACTGGCTAGTGACGTCATAACGCGGTACACAATATCACCAATTTGTCATCCACATGGCACTGGCTACCGTGTAGATAAAACTAAAAAGCTGTTTGTTTTGACTTCTGGGTGCTTAAGAACAAAGATTTTTATGCAGACAGGATAAATTAAGAAAAAACCTTTTTTCTCTATTGATCACTTTCTTTTTGTAAAGAAAGGCACATTATTTCAAAACTTAAGTATGTTATGTACCCAGATTTTTTTAAATGTGTGTATAGTAGTTTTTGATTTCGTGTATAGCAATAAAATTGATATATAAGCTTGTAACCTGGAGTTCAGTAAGGTCTCGTAAGAGGCAATAGGCGTTCACCCTTTTTTATGGAACTAACAATTTCAATAGTAGACATGGGTTCATCTTATAAACCTCTGCCTAGACCTTCGGGCTCGCGTTTACATCTTCAAGTTTTAACTTTCTGCACAGCTTTTATCTACACGACTGTCATCACTAAAAAAATATATAATTATAGGCAAAAAACCAGGAGCGACAGATCTACAATACCAAATCATTGGTCTAAATGGTTCATGTTTAAAACGAACTGTAACTTAAGTTTAGGCGTTAAAAAGCCTATTAACCTATTTCATTTGAAAGTTACCTCACTTCGACACTGACCACCTCACCCAAAGAAATATCAACCTTATTTCAATAATCATAAAGTTTGAAATGCGTTTGTTGTTGTATATAACGGAACACGCTCAGTCGTTCCTATTGTATATGTACTAGTAACAGAAGCTAATAAGGTATTATATTCGATTGTGTAATCGAAATGACCTCAGTTTATCGGTGACCCTTTAAAAATGCTCGTTTAGAAATTTATGTATTTTCGTGGGCCGATATTTGTAATGTTTTGTGATTCATTGGGCAAGTATTGTGGGTGATTTATTGTTTGATTGATCTGTGTAGTGGTACAAGTTAATGCGACCGCTGATCGTGAGGTCTCGAGTTCAGTACCACGGAAAGTTTAAGGATCGATATTTTAAACTTTGGTAAGGTTTTTGGTAAATAGTAATGGATGTTTTTTTCTAATTGACAAAATATGATTAATTTTATTGTATTGCTAAGAAATGTGAGTAAGTCAAGCTTGATAGAAATATGGTTTATTGGAGACACTGCAGTGGGCATTTGTATTTCGATATAAAAAGAAGAATGAGATTTTTTATTTAAGACACATAAAATGTTGTTTTCCTGTCTTAAATCTTTCAATGTAAAACATAACTTTATAGTCATCGATATGATCAAAAAATAATAAAACTAATGAGATCATAAAATTCAATACATTTTGTAAAATTTTACGACTAATCAAATTATAATATAACTCGTAACTATCACGTAATTACAGGGTTGTATTAAGTTACATGATAAAGATTATGTAATATCCAGCTTTTTTCACTCGCTTTAAGAAACGTAAAAAATATGTTAGGTACTTCATAAAAAATATTTAGTTTAAACTTTAATCTGATCTTAAGTAATAAATAACTCCATGGTATAGTATTAAAAAAGAATCAATTTATATAAATAAAAACAAAATAATATATATTATTATTTAATAATTTCAGTTCATTGTTTAAACTACCCGCGTATGCCACAGTTGGGCAGCTACTTTTACCTTTTTTTTCAATCAATCAATTGAACACAATCGTATATGATAAGTAAATAATTGTTTTAAGATAGTAACAAAGTAAATAATCTTTTTCTCGTCAGAAACATAAGTGCTTTATGTTTAAAATATACAAAGTTACTAGCTGACCCGGCAAACGTTGTTTTGCCATCTTAACAAAAAAAAATAGTGTCACTTTGGGGTACGGAAAATAGATGTTGGCCGATTCTCAGACCTACTCAATATGCTCACAAAATTTCATGAGAATAGGTCAAGCCGTTTTGGAGGAGTATGGCAACGAAAACTGTGACGCGAGAATTTTATATATTAGATTTAAGAGCATAATATTCGCCATCAAAAACTATTATTCTAAATTCTTCACCAAACTAATAGAGAAATTGACTCGTCCAAAGTGCAAGTAACTTGAGCTATCACGCTATTACGATCTGGGGTGAGCACAGAGCTACAGGAAGCAATCTTTCATAGGCGATGGTAGCGGATATTGAATAGATGACACTGTACCGTTGTTTAACTTGGGTTTTGCTATCGATAAATCGTTTGTTTGTTAACGGTTCTATAGAAAATCGATTGGGAATTGTCGCTTTTGAAGTTAATGTACCATGTGTGGTAGTAGACTGCTTACTTCTTTTTAATCTTCTTCGTATCGTATGGTTAGTACATATGTAAATCGTAGGTAGTAATAATAACTAATTTCTAATTGGACAAAACTTATTATGGCTTTTATGGCCCTCTTCTTATCGTATGGTTAGTGGTCAACCTAGTGTCAAAGTTGTTCGAGCCCGAAGGCACGTGACGTGGTTTAACGACTGTTTTTGACAAGAACCGGGAAAGACTTTTTGCATGCCCTACGAAGCAATGAGACACCTAGTTTAAATACGGTTACCCATCTATGGGTCGCCAAAGTTTACTTAACCCACAGATCGTCTACCGACCGGTAAGCGCAACTGGCTTCCTTATAATGGAAATCCAATATTCTTCTTTATTTTGATTTTTATGTCGATAGTTAATTGTCCGTGCAGTTATAAAACATATTTTCTACTAAAATAAAAATAAAGACTTTTTATTATTTTCCATTAAGTGGTAGAGAAAACTGTATCATTAAAAAAGTTATAAAACCGTTTTGTACGGTGAACATTTCCAAGCCAGGATTCACTGAGTAATAATTGGGACTATCTATGATTAGATCGCCGCTTCGATTCTTGACTTAGTCAATATTTTTATTCATAGTCTAGATAAAAATACAGGTTAGTTTCGTATCTAGCATCAATGTATTTAAGTCTAGCGGCTGCTTCAACGCCACTCAGGTTAAAAGTATTCTATATGTTACTGTAAAAGCCCGAACTGTGGTAACTCCTTAGATTTTCCGGTAAAACCTAAGATTTACCACAGTTCGGGCTTTTACAGTAACATATACTCAAAACATTCACGAGTATATAAAACGACCTATACATTTATAGCGTCCTCGATAATCGCTCTATCCATTGATGAAAACCGCATAGAAATCTGTTAAGAAGATTTTGAGTTTATCGCGAATAGACAGACTGACATATGTAGGGACTTAATAATACGAAGTGATAATGTATTAAAAGAAGTTACTATTTTAAAGCCAACTCGCCCACTAACCGTTTAAACTCATATCAAAAAACGCTATTAAATAGATAAACTACCGCTTAATCTACTCAGAAACCGGGCATGACTCTTGTGTGACATACAAACATACAAACAAGGAACAAAGTCCACCACATTGAAACGAAACACAATCGCGACAATAAAGTTCATCACACAAGAAAGGAGGCGATATTTCATCCATTCAGATCATGATGACTTTATATTTGAATGTGCAATTTAATCACGTTCACCCTTTGACCATCCATCACAGATAAAACTCTTTTTAAAACTGGTTCAGTAGCGAGTACGCCACTCGTTTTTAGAGATCCGCACTTAATCTTGTCATAAAGTAATGGCCGTATTTACGAAGTATAATTCGCTGATTTTGAGTATGAGTAGGTGCTGCGTGGATTTATATACGAAGAACTAAAAAAATTGGCTTATAAATAAAGTTATTTTTTTTTCTCAAAGCTCGGATTTTCCTCCCAGAATGAGACAACGGCAGATTTTATAGTCTATCACGCTGACAAAATACGGGTTTAAGACGATAACTATTTAGAAAAAAAATCTGAGGTTTGCTCAGCATCAAAGCCAATGTTACTTTTACAACTAATATTCACAATATTGAATTCATTGGTATTGCCTAAGTTTTGAACTTTCGACCATTTTCGTAGGACATAAAAATGCCTAAATTACAAGAGTGTTCAGTCAAATCATTTAGTCATTATCTACGAAAGAATAGACATCAGAATCATCAAATTTAATTCTTCAACATATCCTACAGAACCATAAAAAGCCAACTCAGTTTCAAAACCCGTCTAAATAAGCTTGAAGAACAGTTAGCTTCGTCCTGCTGCCCTTTACAACGAGTCGAATACAACCTTATTAACAGTTTCAACAAGGGAAAATAACCCTTATATTGTAACCAATAAGGTCCAAGTAAAATGCATTTGCCGTATCAATTTGGTAACCAGTGGTTGCGAGTGGAAGTACTACCGAACTACGCGGTATAGTGTTATATATATGTATTATAGTTGTATATAGTGGTGTTATTATATGATAATGTTAATACATGGATTTTGTTCTGGTTTAGGTGTAGATAAAGATGTATCTGTTAAAGGCGATGACCATTATCAGGTAAGGTTTCTATAGGTCTGTTAGATCCTAGAACTTTTTACCCACTAATTGTGTGGTTTGATTGTACTTTGTATTGAACCCATTTACCCTCAGTTTCTGAGTACATTTAGCGGTAGTTTATCTATTCAATAGCGTTTTTTTTATATGAGTTTCAACACTAATGTATTGATAAACTACCGCTTAATGTACCTCAGAAACCGGGGGTAAATCTGCTTTCAAAGTCTATTGTAAAAGTTTTATAGTAAACGAGTAAGGTGTTATATTTTATTTTCATTTAGCCTATATCACAATGTTTTAGTTTGAGCTTAATTTAGGTATAGTGTAGCGCATTATCGCATTAGGTTTAAGACTGATAGGTGTATGCTTTTTAATAAATAAATATAATTTATGTCTTTATCTCTCGGATACACTATCCGGCACTTATCTGCAACTAATCAAGCAGATAATTACTTTATCAATGAGATATTCTCTCACAAACACAGCAAGCTTTTTCTCTCTAACTGAGAAACTTCGTCCAATTTCAATTTCCATGTAAACACTGGTAAACATAAGCCAGACGTTATATCCAACACTGCCAAAATGTTTCATATAAGTTTTGAATAATTACATAGCACTTGAAGAGGTTATGTTTAAAGACTCGTACACATTAGCGACAGAAAATAATAAATATGTACGTAAGTTGAGCTTTTAGCTAGTTATTTAAATAATAATACTGTGAATATACGTCATACGGGTTTGCGTTTACATTTTAGCAAAATTTTATTTCATCTGATTGATAAAGTTTTAAACGGTTAGTGACACTACCTATTCAATCAATGAATAATTGTTTGTTAAAATAGCACAATTCTTCAATTTACTTTTCCTCTTTATGCTATGCACACACTTCACCTAAACATCACCAATAAATTGTCTCGATTACAAACATATAAAGTATTTTGATTTTCCTATACCTAAAAGTCATTTTAAAATCCATTGTCATCAACACACAAAGTTTGCATACATGCACATTATCGTTTCACCTTTACGTACCTTACCTTTATGTAGAAGACATGCAATGTTTAACAAAATAAATGCTGACTACACACGACGAAACGTCCAAATTCATTAATCGCCAATCTTCAAAGGGTCTTACATCAACATCTTGGGTTAAGGACCCAAGAGACTGCTAATCCATCATTGGCCCCAGTTGACCCTAACAAACTGACCCTTTAGAAACTTTGAGCCGAATTGATATTGTGTACCCTACAACAATTTTGTGAGGAAAATTCAAAATAGTTATTTTAAGTTCGTATGGTAGTTTGTTAATCAATCACGAACTGATTGGATTTATTGACCGGAGAATAAGGTTACGTGGACGTGAAATAGGAATTTGTATGTTTGTAGACATTTGTATAGTTGAATAGATTGATTAAAGGTGTATAAGTCTAGGTCTGAAAGCTGAGTACTAGGTTGACAGTGTTGATACGGATTAATACTAAGAAGTTACGAAACCAACGACCATTGTTTTGTAAAATATTGTAATCTGTTAATTAAAATATATTCATAAAAAGGTACAGAGATGAATATCCGGTCGATTAGGTAAGTTGATTTCATGGAAAAAACCTTATTTAAGTGCTGCTATATATTTATTTAATTTTTTAACAATACTTGCATTTTTATACCTAAAATCAAGTATTTTTATGCCGATGTGGTATTCGGATGAGTGATCACCGTTTTCAAAAGCACACGTGGAAATGCATTGATTTCAATATAAATACGTAATTATTTATTGGCTAAAAACTATATTTCTTGTACCCAATAAACTGCTAACGTTAATAGTTCTTATTTCATATTCAAGGCTTGTGAAATATTGTTTATGTGCCACGATCTACCGGTCACTTTAAACTAAAAATAATATATTCGGATCTGTCTATATTTAGGTATATTATTAGGCTATAAAATAGAATTAGCACGAGTCTATAACGATTATGTATATTTTAATACCTTGTTTTTTTACAATAACGAAAATGCCAATTTCGAAATAGTGATGATTTTTTATAACCATAAATTTTGAAATAATAAAATACTAATTGTGAATGAATTAGTAATAAGTTACTAACATTACTGCGAAAACTACCTTTTTAACAAAATATATTACACAATTTAATATAATTTTACACATATCACAGTTTTTAATGGACCAAACGAACAACGAACTGAACTAAAATAAAACGCGAAAAATATCTACCTTCATTCATTTAAGCACTAAAATCCACAAAATAACCAAGAGATATTAAGAAATATCATATTTTGATTTAGTACAGGAAATAAACCAGCTTATAAATACGTTTTCAAAGCAACAGTGCAACAATCACAAAAAAAAAACTTGCATCGCCTCTCCCGCCTACAAATTCTCGCCAAACAGGTACATGAAATGTTTATAAACCAGGAATAGAACCCAAAACCTTGGTCACGATGCTTATCCAATAAACCATCGGGCTTGCTCTCTCAGGCCAGTGCCATGTGCTAATAAAAACCAGTTTTAACCGCCTTTATACTACACGACTTTTCACGACTATCACTACTTATATTAAACGGTCATGCATTATGTTATAAACTTCATTTTTTTAACAAAAATCTCTGTAGGCTATTACCCCTTAGGGGTAATCTAATCTCATGACCCAGTCTTTTAGTTTTTTGAATAAAAAGTGACCTCAGACATAAAAAAATTGGATTTTAGTGAAATGCAGCATGCTTCCTATATTGTCACACTAATGGGCAAGGATCTTCTCGGGATGAGGGTAGAAAAACTGACATGGTGGAAAGCCAAGTGCAGTTTCCTTCAAGAACTGATTAAAGAGCCCAAGCATTTATTATATTTAGTCTCCATCTATTCCCCGGACAAGTTTAAATTATTACAGCTAATATAATATATGCACACGTAACTTTGAAAGATCATTGGTTACTTTAGATTCGTAACTGTATTGAACCTTTTGTAATAATATTTTCAACAATTGTAACTCAAGCTGTTCCCAAATCGTGCCGGCATCTTCTCGTTTGTCGTAAAACAACCTTGCCCCGATCACTACTGCGCTACGCAAAACGTGTTTCTAATACGATTCCGAGCATAATTTATGTATATTGCTTTTTGTTTCTGGTCACTCGATATGTTTGGCGATTAAATCTTTTCGAGACATGGCGCCTATGATATTTGGGTCTTGGTATTGGTACTTAGACTTGAGTATCACTTTCCATTGGATTTCACCGATTATAAAAAAATAAAGAACGGTTTTTGTTACTCTCGAAACGTGTATTAGTTGAGGTTGTAGACAAAGTTGTGGGTTCATTTGTAAATATTGACTTTTGAGGTGAGGAGATTTGCATTTACCAAAACTTTGACACTGGATATTGGACTTTATAATTCTGATTGATTCGTTCATAAAGACTTTTATGTATTTTTGCTTAGAACTGTAATTTAGTAGCTGCTGCTTTCGCTTTTTCTTGATACTTTGAGTATGTAAACTAGCTTGCGGTAACAGTATATGTCAAAGTTTATCCTACTTTAATAGTACCTTTGAAAGTTGGGAAGTTTAAAGTCGATATGCATAAAAGTCAATCAGGAGGAAATTATACAGAAATTCATTTCATTGTCCTGACCTGTAGAGGTAAAGGTTTATAGGTATATCATTGCGAAATTGTTTGTAAAACCACAAAATTGAATTTAAATTGGCGAAATGCATCATTTAGCCGTTGAATCATCACAAAATTGATTCCTTCGACTGATAAGCATCATTGTCGACTTCCAAAATTATTGCAATACAGCTTACAAATTATAATGAACCATTTATTTTACACATTAAAGATCAGTTATCTCTCCTTATAAGTGTTTGAGTAGTACTTGATAAAACACGTAAAGGTTTGCGAAAGGTCTTTTGTGTGAACATAGAACCTTCGTTGGATAACTGTGTCGATTGGTTGGGCAACATGTTGCTAAACATGTCACGTGGATTTGTTATGATGATTTTTATGAGGGTAGACAGAGGCATAGAAATTTATTTTACTATCCTATGTTAAGCTCGTGGCTTAGTTGACAATACCCACGCGGATCGATCTCTGCGGTTAAGCTACACTCGCCGAGGTTGTTCCGTGGATGGGTGACCATCATATATGTAACGAGTTCCTCCGTGTTTCGGATGGCACGTAAAATTGTGGGTCCCGGTTGTCATTTTCAAAGATCTTTGACAATCGTTAACAGTAGTCAGCAACTTGAAAGTCTGACAACCAGTCATACCGAAGGGTATCGTGTTATAACCCAGGTAACTGGGTTGTGGAGGTCCGATAGGCACTCAATCTATGTAAGATACTGATATCCAGTTGTATATGTTCAGACTGGAAGCCGATTCTAACATAGTTGCAAGAAAGGCTAGGCTGATGATGAACTAATTACAAATACAGTTATTGAAATAGCTTCTATTAGTTACTTGTCCCACCCTATCCTCCCAAGATAACAAATACTCGAGTAGAACAGTGTTTTATCATTTACCGGCCGATCAAAGGCTATTTAGATACGATATCTGCAAGGTGTTATGTTGTCCAGTTATCTGTGTAACTACTTGTAGTTAAACTTGTTAGTTTGTTATAATAGGGATATTTTTTGAATTCGTAACTCATGAGATTCTGCCTTCATGTTGGACACACTATCATTTGAGTTTTAGTTTATTTATTTTTCGAGTGAGTTACTTTTATTTTTGTTCTTAATCTCTTAAAAATCTTTATTTTGTACCCAGAAAGGTTATTTAAATTCCGGGTGTATTGTTAAGTAACAATACACCCTGTTCGGTGGTAGGCAGAGAATAAATAACGCTACTTGCTTAAGGATTGCCTTACAAACGTCAAACTACAGAATATTAAAAATACACTAATACAAATTAGAAACGACCAAAAGCACTTTGGCCTACTTGGGAATCAAACTCGAGACCTCGTGGTCACTACGGAATAGACTAAAGCAGTCAACATTAGTTGCATGCATAATCATTGAATAAATATTTCAAGCATTCACGTTAGAATGGGTGTAATCCGGTGCAGCACTGCCTTATTTAAAGCCTTAGTCATCAGTTTGTTGACCTTAATATATATTTTTTTATTTCCAAATAATCCATTCTTTGGTTAATCATGAATCACTTCCAGGCCTTTTTCATTTTTAATCGATTTCTTAGTAGCGATATTTGTGTGTGGTCTTTTAAATAAATATTTAAGGAATCAATGCTGTCAAATAAGATTTAAATGAGTTTTTTTTTATGAATCAATACTAAAGCAAGTTTATTTATAACCACATTTATTTATTATCATATTATAATAATTATTTTTTAGGTAAAAGTTAAGATGCAATGAAAACATCATAGTAACATTTTTAAAGTGTCGATAGACATAGGTACTTCTAAATTGTAATAGCAGTATTCAAATTAAATCACTGATAAAACTCAGTATTAAAAAAACACTTATAACATTTATTGTGCTACTTAAATAATCGTTTAATTTAACTATACAATAATTTCAAATAAATTAAAATTATTCTAAAGATATCGTGTGATTTTTATTTACTTTATTCATAAATTCAGACTAAAACCACCTAAAAATTGACCATCCCATATTCTACCTAGCAACAGTCCATCAAAAGACTTAGTCACACCAAGATCTATTCAATTGATAAATCAACGCGACACTGACTCATCGATCAGTACCACTGCTGGCCTATTTACGCAATCACATTGTTTTTGCTGGCAACCAGACTGATTTAAACCTTTGAAACCTGAAGTACATATAATTGTGAATGTGATTAAAAAAAAGTTACGCAATTTTAGCACAATGATCCCGTTCCATTTGGAGTCAGTAAAGCATTGTAGTATCATTTTAATTACAAAAGCTGCACCTGATTTTCTAACGAATCACGTTTTTCATACATACATAATTTCATTTACAAGAGGCAGACAGAGGTGTATGCAATACACCCACGTTTCACTACTAACAATGTTAGTGTCATTGGTATTACAAATTGTAGTTGGACATGAATTTGGTAATGAATTAGGTTTTTCATACGCACAGAGATAATTTCACCGCTGTTATACCCGAAGAAACAGAGGTGTATGGAATACAACTCACGTTTCACTCCTAACAGCATTCGTTCCAGAGTCAACAGATTATAATCATCACACACTTTTTTATTACTCAATTTCATCCTCAAACCAAATCAATTCCCGATTAAATTGCCCCTACATTTTGAAAACTGTCCCTCAAGTTTCAAATTTACAAATTTAGCGCTCAAACCACTTAACAATACACTGTTTAAGGATAGTCAATCCCCCCTATATAAAAGTTACTCATTTCAAAACCAGACAGTCTAAAAATAAAATCAAATAAAAATCAAGTCGACAAAGCCGCAGCCTATAAGCCGAAGCGAACGATGTTTTTGCATAATTTAATCAAGTCGCAACGATCAAACGTATGTGTTTACAGTACTGGGTATAAATCATATAAATCGACACATTACTCCTCCGAACTCGGGCTGGAATAAAGGGTTGTGTACATTGATATGCGTGTTCGTTGGAGTTTTTGTTTGTGTAGTATCTTAGTGATCCAGTTTTAGGGGATTATATTAATAAAACAACTTATCTCTAACTTAAAATTATAAAGAAATTGAGATGTTATTTATATTCGATAAACATTATGGTTTTAAATAGTTCTTCAAAATCTTTTGAACTTAAAAGAATCATTGAAAAAACAGTTCGGTTTAAGATAAAGTTAGAGAAGTAATAGACAAAAACTTACCCTCAAGGTCTAGTCCGACATTACCAATAGCCCTTTACGAGTTTTAGAAAAGTCCCAAGATAAAATTGTATAAGTTTACATAAAGTTACTGTAAAACTCCAAATTCACTAGCCCAAAACACCTATACTCACTCACCCATCATTTTTCCTACCCAAAATACAAACACATCGACGTAATTTTCCTTTAGTCGTCAACTCCCTCCAATCTACATTATCCATAACAAAACACACATATTACTCGCGACAAGTTCCCAACGGTGGCTAATTGAGATCTCTTATAAAGATACCGCTAGTACGCTGTTACGTGTTGATAAACTGAAATGTGATGATGGAATAAAGGTAATTAGAGCAGTTTATTCTATATTGATGCTGTGGTCCAGGTGTGTTGGGAGGTAGCAGGTTTGATTGTAGGGATGGAATGCTATAGATCTCTTATAATTTAGGTATTATTTTTTAATTATCGTTCTTTTAGATAATTGCTTCAGTTCTGCTTTTGAAGCAATAAGCGTGTGAAGAGATGAACGTAAGTTAAGTAAATCCTAATACCAGTTATAGTTTATTTTGCAGTAGTGATCAATTTAATGTCAAAGTTATTTTAACAGGTCAAAGAGCTAAGGCATAACTCGACAACTGTTTTATGTAGTCGACAATAGACGGTATTTATTTTCTACAAAATTTCGGGAGCATATTGTTGCTGGAATGATCGATTCAGACACCTATCATCGGTTTGCCCACGCCAAAGTTTGATTTACTTACTGATAACTTACCAACCGGTGCAGTAGTGGCGACTGACTTTTAATTCAAATTCAGTTAATAAAAATCTAATCCAGAAAACATTTCCTTCAACAAAATAAATCAAGTTAGATAAATATCAGAGTGACCGTGATCTCTGTGTAACATTATCGATTGTCCACCAGTGAGGCAGTGACTCACTGTTTAGACTTTCACCCAGTTCGCAGTTGTACGATGCACTCTTATCTCAAGTTGTGGAGCGTGTGAGCGTGTACATTGCGCGGTGGGACTGAAAATTTAAATAATACTTTGAAGCAAAAAATCTAAAGACTAAATAAATAGAAAATAAAAGAATTATAAAATTTAGACGTATTCTGTAAAAGAAAATACTTTATTAACATTCTGATAAATTCTATTTTAGTGTGGTGAGACAATGAATGGTTACCGAACTAATAATTACTAGATTGGCAGCTACACCGTAATATTTTTTTTTTAAATTGGTACGGACTTTGTTTGTTGTTGTATAGTAAAGAGAAAAAAAACTAATCTGCTAAAATCACGCTGTTAGTACTTATAGGAATAATTGTGGTGTTTCTAAAAGTCGATTTGTTTATTTACCGAAAGGAGCCCTTGCAAAACTGCACCCATAATAAGAGAGCTTCAAATCATATCATCATCGGTAAATACATCTATAAAAAAATCACATAATTTTTCAGTGCATCAACATTTTCTCTAAAACATAAAAATACCATTGCAAACAAAACGTTCAATGTAAATCATCCATCATCGTGCAGTCGTTTATGAGTCACAGCTGCGCACACGCATGGCTAGGTGTTACGTTGTATGAGTCATTTTGTTTAGCTTTTTATTGCCCCGTGTAGTATCTTTACGGTCTTGTTTCGTATTAAATAATAGTTTCGTGAAATAACCTGATTAAGAGGTTTCGAGTACTGACGTAGATAGTTTATTCGGTATCGTCTGCCGGAAATGTGAGTCATGTATTTTATTCTATTTGTGTGTTTAATATTCTAGTTAGTACGTAGTTTTGTTTTGCAAAGATTATCAATTTTGAGATTTACAAGTTTATTTTTTGCAAATGCCGATAACTTTTTTATACATTATACATATTGAGTAACTCACACGCGATCATCTGATTCCAAAGTAGAGCTTGTACTGTGGTAACCAGACGACTGATAAACGTTACTCATTTAATAATATGTATCTCTAAACACATACATAATGCAGCTTATTTTACATCTAGGTAAAGAACAGATGCTCGTCACACAAATATTTGCTTTGAATAGTTTTCGAACCCATCACATACCTCGCTAAGAATATTGAAACGAGGTAGTTAACTACGATAACCACTTCGCCAAACGTGCAGTTATTCTAACTAGGACATAAACAATTCTGTACATCAGAGGTATACAATAGTAACTCCACTTTTTGAAAACCTTGCACCAGTAAAATCGCAAGAACCACTTTCACTTAATAGTATACGATATAAAATCCTATTACATCTATGAAAAGAAGTATCCAATTGTATATGACATTAAATCCACTAATTTCTAACTGGTTAAGGACCTCAAAAGGCCCTAAGATTATTTACCTCTACGCTTTTTTGTTTAGTAAGTTAATGTTGTATGCCTCTGAGTACAGAATTATTTTATGCTTCTCTTTCCTCTGTTGATGATGCACTCGTCTCCGTAAATAGGGTACCCTAACTCATTTTTATGGGGCCTCAGAGAACACAGTACTTTGGACCCTGCAACCATTTAGCGTGAAGTTTCCATGACTTTACAGTATTTTTAATGGCCATTATATCATAATTGGTGGTGTTTTGCTAAACTTTAATGGTATTTTTGTATGATAACAAGAAATAAGCAAGAAATGTATAAATTATGTAGCAGATCTTTTTCCCGTTTTAGTCTTTAGTGCAGTAAGCCTAAGCCAAGACAAGGGACTAAGCCCGGCTTCTCCCAGGTTAGCTAGAGCCAAGTTGCAAATACATACTAATCGTCTATGTATGATACAATGTACCTTTGAAGTGGCAAAAATAATCTTAATAGATTTACGTACTTAGGAAAAGAGCAGCAGGGTTCCAGGGATCACGGTAAAAGTTACAAAAAAATTGGTATTTTTAATAAAAATATAATATGAAAAATATATTTTAAATAATTCAATTTTATTCATGGTGGTCTACTTCTAACTACTGAATTATTAATTTTATCGTTATTTTTATCTCAAATGAACCCCAAAATTAAAAGAACCCTAGCATTTTATACAAGATTCTCTTTGGTCAGTAACAAGGCACCAAGCAGAGATACAACCTGGGTGGTCTAAACGATACAGTCTTTGATAGCCGATTATGAATGTTTCGGGTTCGATTTCCGCACACGACCATTACTTAACACCAGGCTACTACTCAGATTATAAGTCGATAGAAGCACGTAATAACACTTTGGCAGCCTTATTACACGATACTAAAATTACTGAGCTGTAGTTTGATGTATAATGATGGGCTATGAAACGCACCCGGCTTGACGACTAGATAAAAAAGTTTTAGATTTGTCTAAATTTTTGACAGCCTATGGGAAATGCTATAAACGTTCTAAAATTATGATACGTGAGGTAATTCAAACTTATGCCCAACTTAAAGGTACTAATAAGGCTAAGATCATCTAAATCATAACGATACTTTGGCACATAATCTGAGACCACCCCTAGATCAGATGGTCAATATCATTGCACAATGTAGCATTTTGGAATATTATTGGGCAAACTTTTTACGCAATATTATGGAACCACACATACTTAGATGTTATTTAACGCATTTTTTGAGGGTATGAAAAGTCCCTAACCCGCATTAAGCCCGCGTGGTGGACTCAAGGCCTAACTTCTGATTCAGTTCGCTAGAAGACTCCTGTCCAGCAGAGAGTCAGTAATTAGAAATAAAGAATAATAATAAGTCTAGAGTCAGCCTAAACCCAATTAACATTACCATACGCTAATCCAAGTAAATTACATAAAAACCACATTATTCTACTTTTTATAGGCGCAAGCCACCATCGTGAAAAGCGGGCCAGTTCACCAATCATCTCTTCGTAAATCGGAGTATGTTTATCAAGTAACCTTAGACCTCGAAGGAAGGGGCGGCAAAGATTTTTAATTTAGATAAAAAAACGTAAAAAAGTAGATGCCATCACTTAGCATGCGTGCCGGCGGCGCGGGCTGCGGACATGGAGTTGCGATTGTTGGATAAGGATACTATTTGTTGTAAATCCATGTTCTAGTATACAGATCTTGTTTTTAAGCGTTTGTGGTATTTCCTCATCGACGATTTCATTCTTAACATTGGACTTTTCTTAGCAATGCGTGCGTCAATTATAATTATTAATACCATTGGTTCGGTTGCTATAATTAAAAAATATATTTTTATACAGTCAATAGTTTTGGGCCTAGATCTGTTCTCATTTTTATTGATCAACGATTCATTTTCGTTAAAAAAGATTAACCTGATCATCATACAGTGCTACAGTTGTTCCATGTGAATTTTGCAGGTTAGGAAGCCTTAGGCTTACAGGTTTTTATTAAACACTAGCTGACCCGCGCTACTTCGCTTGCGTCACATAAGAGAGAATGGGTGAAACTTTTCCCCGTTTTTGTAACATTTTTTACTGGTACTCTGCTCCTATTGGTTGTAGCGTGACGGTATATAGCCTACAACCTTCCTTGATAAATGGGCTATCTAACACTGAAAGAATTTTTCAAATCAGACCAGTAGTTCCTGAGATTAGCGCGTTCAAACAAACAAACAAACTAACTCTTCAGCTTTATAATATTAGTATAGATAGGATTTCGATGGCAATTTAACACCATGCAACAACCTTTAGCAAAACAATTGATTTAAAACATATTTCTAATCCACATCTAAGCTTCCGTGCAGTTATTCCTCCATACTTTACATCGGCATGGTCGACATTACGGCAGAATGTTTACACGGTTTATTACGATACACCATGAGAACAGCAGCCATCTTGTTTTATTTGTCAACATCACTGTCACAATTGGACGGTGGGCTTTTGTTTACAAGATTAGGAGATAGTTATACCTATGATAATTTAGGTCTAGGGGCCTCCTGTAGAGTTTAGGGGTAAGTTAGGTGCTGATTTCTATTATAGCATTATATGTTATCTTCGGTGATGACTTGGGTTCACACCATCGACCTTTCGTGAAACGCCAATGATTTGATCAACTATCAATGCTCGTAATTCTATAGGTATGTCGAAGTAGTATTCTAGCTATAGCTATAGCTTTTGCTCTTATAGTCATAGATAATAATATTACTAAGATTCTGAAACTCTCAACACTACAAAGGGTTGAAATGTTATTAATATACATATACTGGCTCATTTGTTTAGTTGTAGAAATGTAGCTCTCAAATGACAGTCTGCATATTGTTATTATCATGCACAAAAAACATACCTGTGTTATTTATGCCATATTTTAATAAACAAACAAAAGTACTGCAAGGCTTCATTTAAAAAGAAAAACTATACCAAAAACTGACTAAGAATCTTACAAAGTATTGACAATAATTCCACAAAACATTTAATTGCGTGATCACGATCTGCTCAATGCGTTTTTGTCCTCATTTCACAGATTGACAATTGATTGATGGATTGACAAATGAGGTGTTATTCGATTGATAGCCGTCGTGATAGCGTGTGGGATGAAAAAGTTTATGTTTTGTTACAAAAACTGCCAAAGTATGATATTTTTGGTGCTATATTGATTATGATAAATGTACGGCAAATGTTACGATATTTTTATGTAGTTTTGTTTTTACATGGTTACTTAAGGTTTATGCAAATAATTGGACAACTGGAAAATTTTGACTTTAGTCTTAATTCTCATGTACGTACCTACTAGTCGAGGTGTGCACCACGCTGGATTAGAATGGAGTTCGAATCCCTCGAAATGTAATAATATTGAAGCCTGCAACTTCATAGGTATTTTAATTATTTTAGTCTCCAATTACTTACATAATCGCGTACATAATTTCGATACAATAGTCATTTAGTTAATGTATTAGTTGCTTCTGCTTCACAAGAAAAATTTAATCCAAAATATGTCATGATCTTTTAAATATTGAATCATTTGCCTGATACTTAAAACCTCGTACAGCTAGTTACGAACAGTATATCAAAGTTATTATTTTATTTTCTATTTCCTTAAAATCTTCGTTACCGAATAACACCTTTTACACCTTTAGATATGACAGATTCGACCACTGCTATAATAACTTAAAAAAATCCAAATAAACACATTCAATCTTGGCCCCTCGCACCAAAATTTCAAATTAACACTAAAATACCAACCCCCGGTATAAAAGTGTTAACAAAAAAAGTTGTTCATTCAGTCACTTGTAAAAAAGCAGTGAAAACCAGTTAATTTATTCAGTAGCATAGTGTGACTGCTACAGTTTCTTATGCAAATCACTTTGATATTTACGACCTGAGGGTTGGACAAGGAACAAGTTTTGAAAAGTTTGTAGAAGGGTGAATCGGTTTGCATTTGGCTTTTTACCTATTGTTTGATTGTTGATTTTTTTTTGTATAATTAGTCTAGTAATATGTCTAAAGCGCATAAGTTAAACGATTTGTATGTAAGATTTTAAAATTATAAATTCTAGAAGCATAAATATGTACAATATATCCACTTTTCGAATCGTGCGTCTTCTCTTTTACTTACCTAAAAACGAATCTGAATCCTGATACCTAAATAATGATCAGCAATCAGTGGCTGTTACATTTGTACTTATAATTTTACAAATAAAATTGTTTAGACTGAGTGCAGGTCTTAACCAATATGATTTTCTGTAGGTATAAGAAAAAAATTCTTGGGGACGTCTTGTTTAGAGTATCTGTATGTTTACTTAACTATGTTATATCGCAAAGTCTATGCTTTACAAAGCCCAACTTTCGTCTAAAAATAAGCCCTAATCAAGTGACATTAGGTACAATCTAAACCAATATTAAAAGCTGAAGAGTTTGTTTCTATGTTTGACCGCGCTAATCTCAGGAACTACTGGTGCGAATTTAAAAATTATTTTACTGTTGGATAGCCTATTTATTGAGGAAGGCTATAGGCTATATAACATCACGCTACGACCCACAGGAGCAGAGTACCAATAAATCTCTCTTATGTGACTCAAGCGAAGTTGCGCGGGTCAACTATGTAGTAACTACTTAAATCTAGAAAGAAGTATCGCTTCTACATATCCTGATCGGGTATAGAGCGTGGCCGTGTGACGACGTGGACGCGTTTGCTGAATAATTGCGACGCTGTTTAACTTGGTACACCTTTAGTAATCACTCGTGTTGTGCGTGTCGAGCCTAACTGTACGCGTGGCTTCTTTTATTTTAGTTTATGATAGATATCAAGTATTGCTTTTTTCTATTGTTGCTTTATTGAGAGAGATATAGAGGTTTTTAATTTCTTTAGTTAGTTAGTTAGTTCGATTTCTGTAGCTGGAAAGGGCTTCGGGCTTGAACAACTTTGACACTAGGTTGACCACTAACCATAATTATACAAGAGGAAGATATTTTTAGTGCGGTTTTATATCATTTGTAGGACTAGAGACGAATTCATCGCTTCTTAAGAAGTATCGATTTGTTTAATTGGAATGTAGACAGCTGCTATCACATATTATTATTATATTATGCAGTCACTTAATCTACCGCTTAGGTTATTCGACATTTACCCATAAACCGTGAAACGGGCTCTAGTGATACATTAGCTAAGTTTAAATGAGTAATCCTAACATCTAGACATAAGCCTGTATATGTGCATTAATTCAGAAATAGATAGTAGAAGTAGAGATAAGTTACGATCTACACATTCTATATCAATCAGTGGACTAGGATCATAATTTTTGTTTTTGAGTGTGTTTGTGTTGTGCGACTTCATTGCGTATCGCACAGCTTAACAGTCGTAGAAATGATGACAACATCTACGTAACAATTCCACTGAAAATTATTCAAATATAATTTAATTTACCCTCTAAATGATTTTTAACACTAGAACGACGAAACTTAATAGAAAACTAGTCATAATTATATTCTAAAATAACAATAGAAGAGTTAATTTATTCTAACATTTCAAGTCAAAACTCGATGATATTTTTTGGGACCAAGTCACTCGGAATGAACAGTCAACATTGGTTTATTTTTTGCTTCAATCTTAACCCTGTCATGTTAACCAAGTTACCAACTTATTTTTCGGTTGAAAAAATGTCCGGTCTTCATTTTAGGGTTGGGGTAGTTTCGACCCGAATGTAAAATTATGTTGGTCTTAAGATATTTAGGGGTACTTTTTGGTTTTATTTTTGTTGAAGATGAATTATATGATGCAAGCATTAGTGGTTGAGATCGGGTTAAGATAACACTTTTTAAGGGTGGAATAAAAAGTAGTTTTGTGTATTGAGATGATTCATTGCCGATGAATGTTGTTGGTAAGATAAAATTTGAAGTAATTTGTTAGACAAAAATTCTCTAAGCTATTGCGATTAAACCGTAATGGCTTGTAGCTAGATTCACCACTTCTTACTTATATGGTTTTATCTTTAGGGTCGGTTATGTGACACGATGTATGGATATTTGATACAATTAATCACATTGGCGATATCTTGCAAAAAGTTCAGGTGCGTAGTACTCGTAACCGGCCGTCCTGTATGACAAGATGTATGTATGTATGTGAATGAAGCAAGATGTTTGTAAGGATAAGAAGTTGTAAATGGCGTACTATAGTCTTTAACTAACCGTACTCGTATGAGAACATGTCATTTTTATGTTTGTATGTATGAATAATATAATAAACTAGCCGACCCGCGCAACTTCGCTTGCGTCACATAAGAGAGAATGGGTTAAAATTTTCCCCGTTTTTGTAACATTTCTTACTGCTGCTCTGCTCCTATTGGTCGTAGCGTGATGATATATAGCCTATAACCTTCCTCGGTAAATGGGCTATCTAACACTGAAAGAAGTTTTCGAATCGGACCCGTAGTTCCTGAGATTAGCGCGTTCAAACAAACAAACAAACAAACAAACTCTTCAGCTTTATAATATTAGTATAGATAATGGTATAAGTTGACACCCCCCACGCATGTGGTCGCAGGTTCGAACCCGAGGCAACACACCAATGACTTTTCGGAGTTATGTGTGTATTAGAAATAATTATCACATGCACCAACGGTAAAGGTAAACATCGTGAGGACACCTTGCATGCCTAAAATTTGTTTAATACATTTATTGAGGGCATGCAAAGTCCCCAACCCGCACTTGGCCAGCGTGGTGGACTCAAGGCCTAACCCCTCCCTCATTACGGGAGGAGACCCTTGCCTAGCAGTGGGACAGTAATGGGTTAAATTTATTTATTTCTTTATTTATGCATGTATATACCTATGTATGAATTAAGAAATGTATGATTGTACACTCGAATTAACGTAAACAGGAAATTAATCCTGAAAGCCGTACAGTGTTCTTCTTGAATAAAAAAAGTAAACTTTTATGTATTTTTTTCGTTATTTTTCATAAACTTTTCCAACTCCATACTCTTAAAGTAACTATGAACGCATTTTTTTATAAGGTGGGAACATTCAAACTCATTTTCAACCCTAAACACTTAAGAATGTTATTATATAAAAAACCAAGTATTAATTATATAAACTAACAAGAAGTTATCTATACTATACTAATCTATACTAATATTATAAAGCTGAAGAGTTTGTTTGTTTGTTTGTTTGTTTGAACGCGCTAATCTCAGAAACTACGGTTCCGATTCGAAAAATTCTTTCAGTGTTAGATAGCCCATTTATCGAGGAAGGTTATAGGCTATATATCATCACGCTACGACCAATAGGAGCAGAGAAGCAGTAAAAAATGTTACAAAAACGGGGAGAATTTTGACCCATTCTCTCTTATGTGACGCAAGCGAAGTTGCGCGGGTCAGCTAGTTTTTTATAAACTTTACCAACAATAATAGTCTTAAAGTAACTATGTACTGAATTACTTAATTTTTATGAAGTTAGTGTAAACATTTACACTCATTTTCAACCCTAAACACGTAAGAATGTTATTATAATAAAAAAACAAGTATTAATTATATAAACTAACAAGAAACTGCATGTTATAAATAATAACTAATGATACCGGCATTTGAACACATAGCTTTTTTAGTTTTTGCTACATTCTTACATATTGTAGAATTGTTCACTTGTCGAAGCATGCGGCTCCATCTTCAATTTTGATCATTTTGTATTTTAGATATTATAAGTGTGTCAAACAGTTTCCGTAATATGACTGTTCAAACTATAGAAAACAGAAGATGGTTTATGGGTCAAACTAAGAGGCTAATTAGCAAACAACAGTTCGAGTAAGTTCATTGACCTCTAAAAAAATAATTCTATCGATTTCTGTACATAAATTTCATTTCTGAACCTGTAATACGTTCATAAGATTACTTCTTAGCAAGAAGAGAGAAGCTTTACATCTACGTTTTACCAATCAGGTTGGTAGTGTCAGAGTTTCATCTCTCCAAAATAGTAAAACAACATTACTATTTACTTTGTTAAATCTAGTACTAGCTGATATTTTAAGTTTCTTAGGGTTTTATTAGTAGCCTATGTTGATTCCGATCGTACAAAATTCAATCAAAATCTGATCAGCAGTTTAGTTGTGATAACGTCACAGACAGACAGACAAACTATCGCATTTATAGAATAAGCTTATATAAAAAAGAAAATGATGAAACAATTATATTTTATCTAGTCTAACATGTATCCAGGTGTATGGTTTATTGTAAAACAGATACACATTAAAGCCTATTATAAAAGCACCCTCAATTAAATTAATTGGCCTGAATGTTGAGCAGAATGTACAATGAACGTGTTTGGGATTTTTTAACATGATTGTTTATATGAATAGTGGATGTCCTGTCTTAATATGGTAGTCATGTTATGAATTGTATTATAAATGAATATAAAATAAATAATTTCTTCAAAAAATATCGGTAGACAGTATTTTCAAAAAATGTGTGTTAGCAATAATCAAATTATGGCAGCATGCTTAATTTTAGGCCATATCAAAGATCAGGCTTGGCGCCTTGGCGACTGTTATTTTAATTGACAACAACTGCGCCAATCTGTTTACATGCCCTCTAAAGCACAGAAACGCCGGCTCAAATACCACTACGCGGTCACCCATCAATAAAATGACCGCGCCAATCATTACTTTATCCAGAAGTCGTTTACTGACCAGTAAGCGCAACTAGCTATAGCGCTAAATATAACAAACTTAGCAAACGTCTTTCTAGTATAATATTTCCTTCCTCCACGCAACTTGCAACCACAATTCGGGTCCCCATTAATCACTTCACGAAATTTCCACCCTATATCAATCAACACTTGTGCAGTGTACAACCCCCTTAACTTTTACAAGACGGTCGCAACTGATGGTTGCCATTTAAGGCTCATTCATTACCCATACAAACGAGTTACTATTAACAATACTATAATGGATGTCGTTCGGTTATTTAGATTGATTTCATGCACCATTCGCTGCTATTGAGCGTGGATTAATTTTAGTTTCGAACTAATTAAAGGTTTGTTTTGTTTGGGAAGGATTAGTTGTGTGGTTGTGTTTGGTAGGATAGTTAGTTTGGTTATTTGTAAGCTAAGATTTAACTTAGTCAAATGTAATTTTGTTGTTAGATTTGAGTTTTATTATTATTTTAATTGCAATCAATTTGTTTTTGCATTGCAATTCTTCCGATCTTTCTTTTTTACAGTCAATAAAAATAATAAATTAAGTCAAAATCAAATCAGTAATAAATTAAATCATAAAAGGAAATAATAAGTACCTACTAACTTAGTATTGGTTTATTACATTAATTATTATTTTATTTTATAATGTAATATTACTAAGTATAAATCAGTCCGATGGCAAGTAGAAAAGCTTGTACTGCAATATTTTGTTGCAATTTATAATACGACCCCGTAATAGTTTTACCTGTATGAAACAAATATTGGAGCTAATATTCAAAATATTTCAACTAAAATTCCAAAAATTGAAGAGACTTTCAGATCAGTAATTTGCAGTTTAATATAAATTAAATAGTAGTCAATGTCTTTTAACTAAGGCTCATCATTTTCAAGGCCTAAAGGCAACTAGTATAAAAACATTTATATTTTTTCAAGCTCTCCACTGCACATAGACGATTATTGTTAGCTCCCGGCAATTTGTGTTCCCTGCAAAGTGTTAATCGATTATAAAGGAAAAACACATTTACAATATAAAAGGTCTAACGATGTAGCTACAGGGAAAACTGTTACTGCCCTTATAAAGGTAAACTATCAATGGTTGAATTTGTACATAATACAACGTAAAGTCAGGTGTCCTCGTAACCGGCGGTCCTGTATGACAAGATGTATGGATGTGAATGAGGCGAGGGAAGTTTGTTAGGATCGTACCAAGTGGCGTTCCTTGGTTTGTAACGCCTACCTGCATAGGAAAAAGGAGAGATTTTATGTATGTATGTACATGATGTACTGTGCTCTGACGAAGGGTTGGTAAATGTGACTTTCATGTAGAGATCTCGGGCTCAAAACCCAGGCCGGCCAAAAAGTTGTTCCCGAGTTTTTCCGTCTATGTAACTTTAATTCACGCATGATGCAACTTTTATCGATTTTATAACTTAAAATGTATCAATGTTATTTTACCTTGGTTTGCTGCTGACTTTCTCAGTGATGTTGAGATTCTGTATCCGAGTTACTCTGCTCTCTTTAGCTGTATTAGCAGGCCACCGTCAGGCGCCGTCAATTGTATAAGCTTGCAAGTCACTAAAGTTCTTGATTTTTAATTTTGTAAACCTCCATTAGTCGCAAACCTAGACATGAAATGTTACTAAGTTGTTAGACTATAACTTCTTACAATACTTCAAGAGTTAACTTTATAAATTAGATAAAATATTTAACCTTAACACTGATAATAATTCAGCATTAAAATGACTACTTGCAACTTGATATTAAGTTTATTTTTGTATAAAATGTGCTAATATATTTCTGAGTCGGCTTTTTAATTAAATAATGTTTAACATATTGATAGCTTTCGATAAAAATATTCAAAGGACTGTGACCCTTATGGTAACATTATATAAGGTGTATAATTCCTTGGGGTAAGCTTTCAGCTGTTCCGCTACTAATAGCTAGTGCACGTTTAAGAATTTCACTTTCAATCTATCTGTAAGTGTAATGTTAAATTGTCTGTATTTCTCGTCTGTTTGTTGAATGAGGCAAGCATTTGCAATCAATTTAAGCCCTATGACTTTGTAAATTAAGTCACATTTTCATTTAAAATGTCATATATATTTCCTGCATTCAAGTGCTTTACAAAAACTATTTTTTTTATTCTATTTTCTGCTAGTATTTTTGTTTGGTGTCGCTTCTCATTAATCATATAAAGAAAATTGGTTGAACAAAACAGGTTTAGAAATAGGATAAGCTGCACTATTAAAAAAAGTAGGTTTGCAAAAATTTACGATCCTCTATCAGTACCTGAATTATCATTGAATTAAATATTGCGATAATTAAACTAATATGCTTCGTGTTTCTATTAATATTTAGACATAATTTCGTTATTTATTTAGATCCATCTTATATAATATTTATCACTAAAAAAAGCTTAGCTTTTAGCTTTTTATTAAATTACTTCACTCGCAAGAATACAACTAACACCAAATACCTACTATTCCTTCAAAATTGCAAGTAAAACCATCCAAAAGCACTAGTGCAAAATAAATTCCCTTACTCGCGTGACACGAGCAGATGTTTGGGCTTATCTCATCAAAAAAGAAAGTATCCGATACAATATGTAGCAATAGTGTTAAACTCCTATATAGGTCGAGTGCACACTTATGTATACGCGTGCCTTAGGCCGAGTGTACATTGGGTTCTGTGGATAAAACAGAAGAAATGTGTGGCAAAGTAATTAGTCAATGTAAACAACGAAGAAGGTACTTAAGTTTCTATGATATATATAACATACGTATGCCTTTTTCTCATAAGGGTAGGCAGAGCAGAACTATAATATTAATCTTAAATTAAAATAATTGTTTTCTTGTTTCTATTTGCTAATCTCTAAGACTGACCCGGTATGAAATTGTGTCTCTAATTAAGATATTTAATTTTAGATAATTTAAAAACTCTACCAATAAGGTTATGCATACAAAATATGTATTTTGTATCAATCCATAAATCTGTTTGTTACCCTGTTACGGTCAAAATGTTGAACAGATTTTAATGATAATTCGGATCTAAAAACTCGAATTAGTATCAAACTATTTTTATTAAAAATCATCTCCTAAAGGGCTGTAACGCTTTTGATAGATTTCTACACCACATTCTATTCTTTACAAGTAGCAAGTGAACATAGCTCCTTAGATTATTTTGATTATGTATCAAAAGATGGCATTTCGTGATTATCCACAACTACACTAAATTAACTAATGAAGTCGTTACCTACTAAATTAAATTTCTCATTACGGAAATTACTTCATTATAGTTAAAACAGACCGCCATATTTACGAGGAGGTCGTGGATTCGAATCCCACATGAAACAATTTCATAAATGCCAGTAACAAATAACTAAATGTATGGGGTCTCCTTGCACTTAGTGGCCGTTGTTTGTATGTTTGTAAAAGTATTTCGGTTTTCTATTGCCAGAGTTGATAAAAAAACACTAACCAACTCACCCTCTCGAATTTTGTCTTGTTAATTAATGCATAACTATAATATACATGAATATAAAGTCACATAGATATGAGTAAAAGTCATGCTACGAAAAAGTTACAAAATTAGCAAACCCATCAATTTCCAAACCTCATCACCACTGCTTAACCTCAAATAAAATTCAACATACATCAGAACGTTCTATCAGTACTCCCAATCGCCACGTAATACCCATCGGGTAAGAGTCGAAGTTATGGCAAGTCATATCCCAATTACGGCCATAAATTGGACTGTTCGCCAAACCGAGCCGGCAAAGCCAACTCTAGTGAAATAAACCTGGACCACTTTGTCTATGTACTAGTATTAAACCCCGTTAAAGCTTGTAACTGGTGTAAGAGAAGAGAGGAGAGAGATTCTTCTGTTCTAAAAAAATCATGAACTACTAACCCCCGTTTCTGAGGTACTTTTAGCGGTAGTTTATCTTTTCAATAGCGTTTAAGCTCGTATAAAAATGACAGTTTAAATAGATAAACTAACGCTAAATGTGCCTTAGAAACTGGGCACAAGTAAGGAAGCCTTAAAGTAGTTTGATCAAGAATAAATAATAATAAATCCTAGACGGTTAAGTTTTTTATGTATACGTCTGCAGTTGAGGCTTCTTTTAGTTTCTATCGCTAAATAATTTCACACACATCTCAAGCTCTACAAAGACTCTTAACATTAAGGTTCGTATCAAATTCAAATGACAATCAAAACTGCAATTTTTCAACATAATCGGGGATTTTGATTTGATTTTTGATTTTTAATAGAGGTCTCTTCTTCGCTGCATAAAGATATCAAAATTTATTTTTTTCTGAGCTTTTACTTCTTAAAAACTGAAAAAATATTACTTGTGAATATCTTCTTCATAACTTTTTCTATCTTTTAATAAGGCGTTTTCCCAAAAAAAGCAGCCAGCGTTTCGCTCCCTCCCAAGCCGTAAACCGTTCACAAAGAGCAACAGACCGAACGCACGTCCGAGCCCGAGGCCAATTCGACCGGGCCGCATCGCACCTGTTATTATAATCAACCATTGTAATGATATGACGTACATTACACTATGTCTCAAATATTATACCCGCTAATGGGCAAACCGCTAATAGAGATATAAATGTAATTGCGATTTTGAAATAGGTTGCGTTTTCGAATTAAATATTAGTTTAGCTTTACATCTTGGTCATGATTTAACTTTCAAGTTTTCTTTTTCAATTGTGTATTAGTAAATATTAAAATTATATTGAAAAAACCTCTTCTTTTCTTCGATGCATGTATTCGACGGATAAGCCGGTGACAACCGTTTACCCAGTGCTACTATCATTAACAATCAAATTGCAAAAGTTTTGGCTGTTTTAAACTGTTCGTCGTTAATTCTCTTAGATTATTGTGATTAACAAGTTACGTCAAAGCAGCAATGTACTGAATAGAGACCACCAATTTGACGTTCACAAGTTGTCAACTGAGATACGTAATACGCGTAATATAGGTCACAAAACATACTATTTAGCAGCTAGTACAATTTCACATTTGACAAGCAGGCAGGCAGCAGACCACGTCAACCACTGCGCCAAACGGGCTGTCATAATCATTCTCTCATTCATTGATTTCATCCATTAATTAAAATCCAGTATTCACAGTACTATTGATTACGTCCCCTCAAAAGCACGTAGACATTACCTACACACAATTCTCTCGTAAGTTGCTTATCTCGCTGGTCGTTAGCCGACGAGTGCCACCGGCTATGACCACTCCAATTATTAGTCGAATAAACTAGTGCATTTCATAGTTAGCTAGTTAGCTTGATAGTGTATCGGTGTTGTCAAAATGATTACGGGTTCATATAGGATGAAATGAGTAAATAGAGGCCGTAATAGTAATATGTTTATCGAAGAGAAATGTATAATATGTAATGTAATTAGATGCGCGAAACGGTTTCATCTACGTTTTCAAAAATGCTGCATGCTTATTTCATCCGCCTTGATTCAGGAGTTAAAAGAAAATCATTAATGTATGTTTTTTTTATTCATTAGTTAAACGAATTAAGAATAAAAACTGTTAATATATCTACTTATTGGCCGTTTCCTAGTTAAACTTTAAGATAACATTACGTTACGACCTACGGGTATAAAATAATTACCATCACACTAGCAAAATTGCGGTTTAAAGCTAATTAAATCCTTTTTTGACATTCCTACTTTGACACACCTTTGCAAACAGCTACCTTTAACAGAACATAACCTATTATATTTTCAAAACACAACTTCTATGACTAAAGAAATCTTAAGTAAATTAGTCATATTACCCTTTAGTTACTTACTAACTTAATATAGTCAGCTATTTTGAATACTCTAAAAAACAGCACATTTTTCCTTCAAACTAACAAGTTTCATTAAACATCCGCTCTCTTTAATATAACGTTATTCTTAAAGTGCATTTACCTGCACTGCTCTATGTAATAAAGGTAACTGGTAGAGACATAATCTGATGAAATTCTAACAGTTTTAAGTAAAGTGCTTTTTGATAAGATAACATGGTTGATCTTAGACAGAATGGCTTGCATTATTAAACTCCAGGTAGAGCAAGTAATCCATACATACATAATATCAAGACTGTTATATCCGAAGATATAGGTACAGGTGTATGAAAAATACCCGCACTTCGCTGTTAGTTTAATTTATAAACTTATAAAAACTGCCTCCATGACTCGGTCAGTAGTATATCCGACTGCTGATCATGAGGTTTCGGTTTCGATTACTGTGTTGGCTGGTATTAATTACTATTAGAATATTACTTAATATTAGCCCGAAGTTTGATTGTTAGCAACAGGCTTGGCGCCGATTACATGGGACTTACAATGTAATTAGAAAAACGTGAACATATCTCATTTACCTTTCGCTACTCTACCTTAACCCGAAAATCCATCGTTCTAGTTATTCTAGACGAAACAATAATCATCACATTTTTGTGTTACAAAAAAAAGTGTAGTATATAAGAATTCCAAGTAATAAAGGAATTCCAAAATGAAATCTGTAAAAGACTATTTGTTTGTTTACTTTGCCGAAGAAGATTAAAGAACATTATCCTTACTCAGTCCTCAAATCAAAACGCACGCAGTTTCTATCACATAAATATCGTATTCCCTCATCAGTCTCCCTTATAATTGAGACAATGATCTAAACACACTGGATACCGCTCACGGCTACAGTATGTTGTAATCGGAACCAACACATTACGTGTTTACATGGTAAAGGTGTGTTCTGCCTGCTTTGGTACTCGGCAATGTACTTGTGATGCAATATTATGAAGTTTTAGAAGTTCACATATACATTTATACTGTACTAATGTACAATTCAGTATATAATTTCAATTTAAGTAGTTATCTAAATCTTACATTTGGCAGTTTTACCAATAGTGATTTATTAAGGTTGGTATTCGGCTATGGCGGTCAGTTTCATTGAAACCAGCCAAATGTGCAGGACTTTGCATATTGTGACCAAGTATATGCACAATACACAGGTGCACTCTCTATTCCCTTACTCTCATAGCTCGGTGGGATGGCTAGACAAGACCAGTGATTAACCAGGCGCAGGACCAACGTCTTTACGTGCTCTTCAATCTGTGCTTATAAGAGCAGGACAACACTACAATCTCAACTTCCTAACTTCGGGCAATCTCTGAGAAATTCTTTACGGAAAAACTCAGAAAATACTTTTTTGGCCGGACCCAGAATAAGAACCCGAAACCTTTCGCGTGGCAGTCGAATACACTACCGACCACGCCACAGAGGCAGTAAAAATATTAAGTACGTTGGAAAATTAGCTGTCCATCTGCCCCCACCCCTACACTAATCCCCCACTCAGCATACAACATGCAGTCAGTAAACATAAACACACAGATATCAGTCAGGCTCGTCCAAATCCGCTTACCTATTGAATTTGCACGTAAGTCATCGGTGTTGTGTTCCCTACATCGTTCTAATTGAACGAGGAACCTATTTGACTTGTGTAGTTGAGTTACGGAGATGTCTTATTGTTTGCTTTTGCAATTTAAACGCCTTTTTTCCATAGGGGTAGGCAGAGACTAAAGAACGAAACGTTCGAACGTGGTACGATCCTTAAAAACTTTCCTTTGATATAAAACTGTTTCTAAAAGTAATTAAATTTTATCCAAGCCGGATTAGTTGGTTTTCAAAAAAACTGGTCATGAAAACTTCTGACTGACTTCAAAAGTAGGGGGTTAATACATTATAAGTTACTTTTTTTTTTAACTGACTAAATATTTTTTTGTCAAACTTAATCTCAATTATATTCAAAGATGCTTGGGTGATCCAGACAATAATATTATTTAGAATACACCACAGGCTTACTTAAGGATGTCCCTTAAAATCTAATTAATTATAAACGGGCTAGTTTGTTCGGATAATTTTTTGCACAAGAATGTATGTAAATCTTTCTCACAAGAACTATTAAATGAATATACGTTTTTTGGCACACAGTTATAACTTAAATTGAAACATGGATAGTCACATCCCGGGATTTTTATCACGCCATAGTAATACAGAATCTAGTCTAACATATACTTCCATACAAAATAAGGTAGTTTCTATTTCTCACACGTACGAAGAACTATAAACTACC
The DNA here is from genome assembly GCF_050436995.1 of Anticarsia gemmatalis. NCBI lineage: Eukaryota > Metazoa > Arthropoda > Insecta > Lepidoptera > Erebidae > Anticarsia > Anticarsia gemmatalis. Next base: position 11,433,548 of record NC_134761.1, read on the forward strand.
ATGCACTGTAGATCAAATTAAAGTATACAGCACTTTCACACAGAATTACAGTGCAGGCCAGCGCAGTATAGCCTTAAATGGCGATGTATCATTGCGTTGTTTTGAACGCAAGTGTAATTTTCGTCTGTGCATTATGAAGTAATGACATGAAGATAGGCTGATGTAATCTGTGACTTGAATATGAGTTCTGTCTAGCTTGGGTTCACTGCTGCTAATAACTATCGACTACCGGCTAGTTACCGACTTGTATGTAAAGCTGATCAGCGCCTCTAGCGAACACAAAAGGAATTAATTTTGCAGTAAATTTTAAATGTCAAAAATCCGATAGTCGGTAGTGCTTAGTCGATAGTCATCTCTTATGCTTCGATTTTGGCAGTCAGTCTTACTTCGATTACTCGCCGAGAAAAAAAAATGTTGGTACAGTAGTTGCAACTTTACCGTTCTCTGATAAAAGCTAGTCCAAAAACTGTCTCGAAATGTCTCAAAAATAAGTACAACATACATACCCATATAAAATTACGCCTCGATACCGATACAGATAAAATTAAATTTATTTATTTATTTATTTATTTATTTATTTATTTATTTATTTATTTATTTATTTATTTATTTATTTATTGGACAACCAGTAGTTATTACATTAATACATACACTAACGATATAGCTGCAATAACAATATCTAATGCATAACATTTTAAGGTGTCACATCATGCGTTGTAACGTAATGGTAGACACATGTCATCAAATTTCACTTTTACAAAATTGATAAAAACACAAATTAAAATTAAATTAAATTATATAAAACAAAAAATTAAAACAGTAACCGCAAAACAAAAAAATAAAATCATATAGAATAAAATCAAAGAATATGCCTATGAGAGATTCTGATCCCTTAACAATCTCAGCACTACATTTTTGAACTTTGGTAGCGAGTCAGCAAAAATATCAACTTCCTCGCTGATTGCATTATAAGACCTAGACAGTCGAGATACAGCAGAAAAATCCCTTAGATTTGTTCTCGCAGGTGGTTTATGGAATAACCCGGCTTTTAAAGTCGCTTTTCTAGGTACTCGGGAAGGAACACGCAAACCAAATGTTTTCAAAAGTGGTGGACAATGGAACTTATATCTTAAGACTTTGTAAAGAAATGTTAAATCTAGTAGGTACCTGCGAGTTGATAGACTGTCCATCTTGAATTTCCTCAAGTTATCTTTATATTTACAATCATATCATACCAAACTGATGTAAAAGGACGTAAACATAATATCCCGTATTTCATCCATAAATTTCGCTAACCCATGCATTTTATTCTGTACGAATCAAACATAAAGAGAAAATCAACTGAAACTAACACTAACTTAAATAATTCAGCAGACCTATTATATCAAAACTAAAATATCACTCAGCAAGATGGGAGATGATGAGGCGCTCATAGTCTCTGGTTGGCCAACGATCTGTAGGTTAAGCAACCCTTGGCCCGGTTATTCCATAGATGGGTGACCGCATAGTAGTATTTGAGCTGAGCGTGTCCGTGCTTCGGAGGGCACACAAATGTCCCAGTTTTTCTTATATTTAGATAGCAGTCAGAAAGACATGTCAAAGGCTTTTCGGGTGACTTGAAGAGCTTTGACTCTAAGATGACTACCACTAACCATACGATAAAAAAATTGTAAGAGAGAATAAACTCCTCATCCAACTATAAATGAAATAAACACAAACACTGCAAGCAAATTTGATTTATTACACGATAAAAGCGAGGCTATGGATGCGAAAAACTATAATAAAATAATAATAATCGTTATGCAAAAAAACCCTAATGGAATCACTCAATCTAGTAATGTAACAAATGATTTATTCGATGTCGAATAAGAAAAATGACTATAAAATACAATGAGGCATTTACAGGCTACGATACGGGGACGTAACGGGAAACTTTTTTGTGAATAGTTGAGATTTAATTGTGTGATCAATTCGTGTGTGGTCTTTTTACTTTGAAGAGATAGAAAGTGTTCATTGTAATGATTGTGAGTGATGACACCTTTTTGACTATTTCTGCCACTGTTTTTGTACTGCTGTACTGTAAATGATTTATTGATTAGTTAGTAATTTTAAATTCAAACGAAAGCTAGTTCGTGGTTGTTGATGGGTTAAACGTTAGCAATATTATTATCCAAATCGTATTCAAGCTTTTATCCTGGTTGTATACAGGACGATATACATATATAACCCTGATTATGTGTTTACTCCAAAATAAGTCTTTCTAAATTATATTTTTTCAAGCTATGCTTTTCAAGATATTCAAAGCTGATTTTATTATACTGTTGTTTTTCTAACTTTTTATTTTTAAGTAATCATACAGTTAATTAATAAAAGTCGTGTGCCCTAAAAGCGATATTTTCATTAAAATATTTCTCTTTAGCGGATTATTAAGCTGGCGTGGTTTTCCTAATAGAATTCGATCATATAGGTAATGAATTGGTAACGTGTTTTGATGTTCAACACAATCGGTTATGATGGTGATCGATGGCTACATATTATTCCATAATTCATACACATTAGAACTGTTTAGAAACTATTTATTTATACAGGAAGAATGTACCTATCAAAAATGAAGTGCTTTATTATCGACAGTCAATTTAAAACTAACTAATATATAAAATCATTAGATAGCAATGAAATATCATTGACGAAGAATATGCACAAAAAGATCAGATTAATCATTAAGGAATTCAAGAAGGGTATGTAGTGGTTACTCAAATCACAAAAAAACCATGTAATAGGTAGGGGCGAGCCTTTTGACATAAACTGTAGCTCGATTCTCTACTACTATCGACTACCGACAACCAGCTAGCTATAGCAGCTAGAAATTTTTCATAAAATCAGCGCCTCTAGCAGGCTCCATAAGAACTATTTTGGCAGTACATTTTAAATGTCAAACTCTCGATACTCGACAGTACCGATAGTAGACAATTGCGCTACTGGACACGTTACCAAACGGCGGCCTACTATCGAGAAAAAATCGAAATACAATCTAATTTCACCAAAAAACAAAGTACCCAGCAATCAATCCGTAACCTTTTCAATTTCTTTTCCATCACTCGAAGGCAGTTTCTTCATACATTAAGCCGAACTTTGACCTACAGGTATAAACGAGGTGTATTGTTGTATGAATGTGCCATAATAAATACGTAACAAAGTTTAATCTGTACAGATTGTGCGAGATACAATGTGATAGATTAACTCGGAGGGGATGGGTAGAGTGCGGAGTTGAGACCATTTTGAATACGATCTTTACGCTTACAAGAAAATAATTTAGGCTTTAATTCACATATCAAGTTAGTATAGAACATTGGCAATAAATTTCAACTTTATATTGTTTCATATTGCATTGGGAAAAATAAGAAAATGAAATTTTAATTGGAAAAAGTAAAAAGTCCAAGGGTAATCAAAAGCTTCTTGAGGATCATACATGAATGTCACTTATGTCCGGTTTCTGAGTACATTTAGCGGTAGTTTACCTATTTAATTGCGTTTTTTTATATGAGTTTGAACGCAATTGGATACATAAACTACCGTTAAATGTACCTCACAAGCCGAGGGATAATGTACCAAAAGCCGAAGCCGTCTCTTGAACACAGACATTGTCAAAAAAATTGTCAATGTGCCAATTATCTACTATATTGCATTATAATTGTCTACAATTGCAATTCAAGAATCGAAATCACGTTTATTAGTATGTTGATTAAGAAATATTTTGAAAGTCTTGCCAGATGTATTTCTTTTATATATTATCTTAAGAAAAACCGCACATTATTTTTGTCTCAAGTCCACACTCAGCCCAGTACATTACTCTAAGTATTCGTCTAACCCTATCTATGTGGCATGCCATTCATCACGACGGGTGTTTTGTTACCGCGTGTTTACCCCGCACTTAACTGGTAACACTTCGCCAACTATGATGAATAACTTGTTGGCGTGATTGTCCCCGTTTTTGGGGTAAATTAAAATACTCGGGGAGATATGGGAAGTGCTTTTGCTTGATTAATTGATGGAATCTGAGCTCTAGGTTCAGTTTAAAGGTTTAATTTTCTTAAGTGATGTCTGTTTAAGCTTCCGCTTTGGGAAATGAGGTTACAGTCTTTTTTGATATTTTGTGTTGCTGAGTAGTGATGGACGATGTTAAAGTTTAAAGATGTTTCGCGAAAAATGTTGATATTATTAAAAGTGTTACACGTAATATTTTCGTTTACTGTTTGTTTTAAGTTACTTACTTGGTATCGTTACTTACTTACTATACGTAAATAACACATGTTTTAGGGAAAAACAATACCAAACAATTTTTTATGCATAATATAAACAGGAAGAAAATCAGTTCGACTTACCAACAATACACCACACGACCTGTAAAATATTATTAATCAAAAAAATCACGTATTCCAAATAAGAACTAAATTACCTAAATTCATCTTGAAATATAAAAGTAGAGACTCAAGCACATTTAAGTACAGTTCTAAAATAAGTAGAAAATGAAGTACTTTAAACAGTACTCGCACACAACCTTGGTTCACTTATAAACCTTTAAAGATAACGTGAATAGATCATGGGCAAGTTCTCGCACCCAAAAATATTCAATAAACATACAATCAAACCTAACTATTAAGATTTTACTTAAGATTGAGCCAAATCAAATTGTATAATCGAAAAACCAACTTAACATTCCCTCCCATCAACAAACATACAATCGAAAATCGGCTCTATTGCTATAGTAATAAGACTCAATAAAATTTTCTAGAGGTGCAAAACATTTTTTGTTAAACTACAACAGTTTTTTTAAGGTAAGTGCCTATTCACAGTGCGTGGATTCGTATTGTGTTAAAACAATAGTAATGTTGAGGTTGTACTTGCTCGGGTTAATCGGTAGTAATGCTGGCAAGTGACGTCACATGTCCTTATGTGGTGAGATAGTATCTAGCCTTGGAGCTATCGTAGTTTGAATATCGGGAACCTTATTGAAGAGTTGTGTATGTGATGGTTAGTTAAGATCTTAATTCAACGTGGTGAGCTTAAGGCCTAACCTTTCCCTTAATTTGGTAGACTCTTGCCTAGCAGTAGGAAAGTAATAGATTTAAAAAAAGTCAATTATTAATGCAGAAAAAAGCTCAAATGCTAATATTTGTCAAAAATTTTGGATAACTAACGAAACTTAGTTTGGAAATTATCATAGTGTGCAAGTATGATTTACTTTATTCAATATTTTTCTTTTTCAGGTTGCTACAACACAGAATAAGCCAGTGCAAGTATATCTAAAGGCAAATTGGTTAATATCAATATCACCATTGATCTAGTAACAAGACCTAGAAAATAATAAGTTTCTGAGCTGTCGTAGAAATATACGTGTTCAAATATTATTTAAAACATATTTTAGACCACATAATAATCTTTATCACCACATTAATTTATAATTATTGAATAACGACTGAACCTATCCAGTTAAAAATTTCATCCTTCAAAAAGTACGTAACACAATCACAAAAAAATCTCTTTTTTATCCAACTTCATACCATCGAAAACAGTTACAATACATACGCGAACATTAAAAGCGACATTGTTGAGCGTTATAATATAAAAATTGTAAAATGTGTAGCCGGTACAGGCGAAACGGCGAGAAATAATAATATCCTTGTGTAAAGCTAACCAATCGTGACTTGGAGCTTTCGCTCAGATAGTGCTGGGATTGGAGGCTGCTCGATAAAGTTTACAACACGTATTTTAACATGAAACAAATAATTTAAAGTTTACTATAAATATAGTCAAATACCTTTATGATATCTCAAATGTGCTAATGTTGATGATAATGGCTATGTAAGACACTAGCGACTATTACATGATAAACATAGAAACGTAAGCAATTGCTGACCCACTGCTGGGCAAGGATCTCCACCAGGAAGGGGGAAGGGGTTAGGCCCTGATTACACCGTAATTATAATTAACATACCCTTGAAAAATTGTGAATCTGAAGTATGCTGGTTTTTTTAAATATACAAGCACGTAATATATATCTACCGTTATTCAAAGTCTTATTGCCAGACCAAGTGGTATGGAAGTTCATGACACGCTATTTACCCAATAACAGAATATTGACTTATATGTTTCATTCTACTTATCTTCAGGAAACAAAATATATTTCATTTTATGAATACAAATACAACATTTTCAAACATTACAAAACAACAAAAGCATTATGAGTATTTGTAACTAAAACTAACAATAATCCGACCCCTTAATATAACGTCCATACCATTCATACTCAAGGACCTCTGAAACGAGAAACTACTTAAACCGTCGCAAATCTGAAGTACAACCAATATTTCTACAAAAATATAAATAACCAACAAAAAAACGTAACAAATGAAAATAATGCCTTAATAGAATAAGTTTTTGAGAATCCCTTTGTCGAAGGGTCGATGCTAGATACAATTTCTTGAAGAATTTGTATAAATCCCTTTCTTATTTATTCGTGTATACAAATTTTCTGAATGCTAGTTTTGGGTCGTGTACGGTTCGGTAGTAATGAGCTGTTTGGACTTTTGTGTAAGGCTAGTTATTTCATGGTGTGTTTGTATGGGGTCTGATTTGATTAGAATGTGATATTGTTGGGGAACTAAAGTGGTTTATGGTCAGAAAAATATATAGTTGAAGAGTCTTATCAGCAAAATATTTGGAACTACCAAGAAAACTCTTAAATCTACTTGATATGAAAATTATATGGGCATAACGAAAGTTTATATTATTATGTTTGGTACATATGACATCACAATCATTATCTTGGTCTCATGCTTTCTTTATTAAATCTGAAATCATAATTTAAATATTTTATCATTCATGTTCACCAAGTAAAGTATATTAATAACTTTCGAAATATCATCATTCACAGATTTTCTCCAACCATAGCATAACACCTAATCCCGAAATATGTCACCGACTAGTTCTTTACAAATCCACGATTTAGGTCTTACAATATGAAGAAAACGCAATGAATCAAGTCGAATTCAAGCCTATAACTCCATTCACAATAGCATTAATCTCTGTCGATAATCGATTCATCGCAAAGTCCAGCCAATCCCATCACTAAACGCCCGGAGCGATCAAATCGTATCCATACATTAAGAGCATTCATAGCTCGTAGAGGCCTTGTCGCTTAATGCAATTCATTGTACAAGGATCCTTACAGCAGCCAGATTTACAAGACCTCCCACCCCTCTCTTGCACCTAACAAATTGGTACCACACTACGGAAAAAGGTTCAACACGAGAGACCAATTTATAATGGTTGAGGGATCGCTTGCATACATTTTGTCCAATTTAACTTGGTCTCCCTCGCTTCTCTTGTTGATAGTAAATACAAGTTTTAAGAGGTAATAGTAGGAAGTGGAGGGTTCAAGTGGTTTTGGTCGACGTCAGTCAGATGAAGCCTGCACAGTGCTTCGATTTACAAACTTAAAAGGATTGGCGTCGAGATTTTTAAATTTTAAGATTAAAAGTTGTTTATGCTTACGGACTGCGGAGAAAATCGTTGAAGGATTGAGTTTTTTAGCTTTTGGTAAAATGGTTTATTGGTAGAAATTATAGTTCTTAAAGAAAATATGGTTATACAATACATATATTATGTTACTTTACAAGATTGGTCGTGACACCTATAAAATTTGTATATCAATCAATATTTTTATTTCAAGAATAAAATACACGATTTATTTTAACTCAGAACAATATAAATTGACAATAATGTTTACCTTTTCTATAAAAATCGTAAAATAAACAACAAATAAAACTACAAGGAAATAAAGGCATGTCTTCATCGTTATTCTAACATTTGGTATCTATTCAATACTAAATTAGATAATAAACATAAAAATCACACAACGTCTCAGGTAATAGGCCGTAAATAAAATAAAAATAACAACAAAACACATTGGAAATCAATAAAAAAGAACTCAATAGGTCAATAAAAAAAAACTAAGTTTGTCATATAAATCTTTTTGACGGACTGTACTAACTGGCAAATGTTTTTAACCCCTGAAAACTATTTCCAATGAATTATCATCTCTACCTTTCCAATCATAAAGTTGAAAATTGATTAACAAAAAAACCTTCACTGACTTTGTAGTAAATAGTTTTATGAAAACAGGCTGTTTTATGACTACCAACCGAATGTCTAGGTGGTGACTTACTGGGTGAATACGACAGGAAATTTTGAGCCTTACTGCATACGAAATAGAGTCGAGAATTTTTATTTATTGTTATTATTAAGGGTCGTTCGAAAATCTCTATTGTCAATCAATGGATTTAGCAAGTATGTAAGGCTTCATTCAACCGCTTTGATGTGTACGTAAAAGTAAGTGTATTATGAGTTTTAGTATTGAATGCTCGTTGGAGAGATGACAGTTACGTCCCGGTTTGATATCCAGGTTAAGCACGGCATTGTTGTTACTTTTATGGATGTTTTTGAACATTCCTGAAAGTTCTTTAGGGATGTAACATTTCGAAGATTTAGTAGCTTTTTGTAACGATGTAGCGTTTGAACGCTTGCTATACAATTCTTATGCCTCATCCTGTTAAACTAAAACAGTCGGACGGATCTGTTCGCAATAATGCAATACAACTAATGTTACACTAGTAGTAACCCTTATGAATCCTTTTATAGAAAAAATCTTTGATAACTTATCTGCCTTTACTCTCAAACTGTAATCACTCTTCTCGAGATAATCGAATAGGCCAAAATTTTTTTGCCTGTTCCTATGATTTTTAAAAAACTCATGTCAAACCTTAACCTTACTCATATACAACAAACTAATTTAGTTAAAATAGCAACTACTGGCATTATAAATGCTGGAGTAAAAGAAACACACGTTTCAAATGTGATAAATCTTCTAACCATCTCTTCTCTACCAATCAAAATATACCACAGCTTCAGTCTTCAAAAACATCCAGAACTATTTAACCAAAAATTCCAAGCATCCTTCGAAAACGGTAACCAAATATGTGTAATATTCACGTATATATAAGTTAGGGAGTGAGCAGACACGGGAAGCGGAACCGTGCGTATGATTTATAGCATAGCCTGCGACCGACGGAACAATAAAATTGGAATTTGGTTATGGCCTTCGGAGTTGCGCTGGGAGTTATAGTTTTTAGTTTGTTAGATTATAGGCTGTCGTGAATAGATTAAGGGAGGTATTTGTTTGTCTAGTTTTTGTAAGACATTGTAGATAAAGGCAGAGTACAATTTTACAAGATTCGATGCAGCTCTTTCTCAGAACTTATCTAACTTTGACCACAATTTGAATTATGCTTTTCCGAAACGGTGGTGAATTAAAAGTACTATGTCAATTTCAAATATTTGACTTTGACTTGAATTTGAATACAACCCAATCATAAATAAGTCTAGTTAGAGAAAATGACAATTACGTTTTACGGAGTTGTCTTTTTGAAGACGGAGTTGTCTTTTTAAAGACAGAGTTGTCTTTTTAAAGACACAGTTGTCTTTTTAAAGACACAGTTGTCTTTTTAAAGACACAGTTGTCTTTTTAAAGACAGAGCTGTCTTTTTAAAAAACGAGTTGCCATTTAAAAAATGTAGTTGTCTTTATAAATACAGAGTTGTCTTTTTAAAAACAGAGCGGTATTTTAAAAACGGAGTAGTCTATTTCAAAACGGCGTTGTCTTTTCAAAAACCACCTTTCTTTTTCCTTCCTATACATTTGTTATATGGGATGACACAAACACAGTGACATAACGCGAAGGTTTGGGTGTATTTATGCATGGCTCAGGTCGTGGTACATATCTTATTTTAGATCACGCCCTGCGCTCGGTCAGCGCTGACCTTAATGTATGGTGTGCAAAATATATGTTTACGAGTACTACTGTGTTTTTTACATGGTTTGTTGTACACTAGATTTCCTGACGTTGTATTTTTGTTGCTGATTATATTAGCCTGTGTTGTACCCCGGAATATTATCTATTATATTGCAAACTAAAACCTAACTATACCACCCTTATCATGGTAGTCAAAGTTCTCCCTCATAAGAAATACTAAGTGGTACTTCCGATTTTACGAATCTCTACTGTTGAGAATCGACAACTGGCTAGCTATGCTAAAAAATTTGTATCAAAACCTGATCAGCGCCCCTAGCGAATGCTTTAGGAACTAATTGATGTGTTAATGTCAATTTCTTGATACTCATTAGTACCGATTGTAGAAAATCGCGCTACTCAGCTGTACTAAATACATAACACTAAGTATAGGTTAGCATAAGGAAATTCAATATAAAGACAGAAATATGTTTTTTTTAATGTACTTTTATAATCTCACTATATACAAAAGAAAAATACTAAAATGTGTGGTATACTATATTTTTCTGCTATCAGTACCGTATACCCAACATTGACCGCACTTATCTATCGTGAGGTACTCTTATTATGTGCGTTTTTGCGGACCCTCCCGCTAACGCTGACTATTACTCAAATTCTACTATCGACTGTTGCCAACATCGCTTGCTATGTTAGTGGTTTAAATATCACTCTTGGTTTCTGGAGGAAAAAGGAATATCGGTTGAAAATAATTCTGCTTAAACTTTCGGATGTAACAAGCGCGATTTTATGTACATATATGAGATCAAAATATGCTGTAGGAATACTGTATTATATTTTCAGAAATGTCAGTATAAAAGTAACCATTGTTTAATGATTCTTTGGTGACCACTACATTCTTCAAAATGTAGCTAACATAAAACAGCGCTGCAGTAGAAACATTAGCCAAAACATTTAACTTTTTTGGATTAAGCGATTTAGTTTTTAATAATTATATACTACTAATCTTTGCCCGCGGCTCGACTCACATAGAGTTGTCATAGTTAACCTTCTTTAATTTATAATATAGTCTGATTCCTCTTAATTTGTTGAGCTTTTAATTTTAAGAAACATATTTTCTTATCAAAAGAAGACACTACAGTTTTTGTAACGTTAAATGGATACCTCACCCAGGCGTTAAAAAAATAACCTTATTTTTGCAATACATAACGTCACACCTTTTGCTCTTAGGGTAGGCAAACACCACGCCACTTGGTACTTCGCAACACTCAATGCCAAAACTAAACCTATAAATAAACTATTACTATAACTCAAATTTTCATTAAAAAAGCGGTCATTCTCCGATATGATAATCATTTGAACCGCGGGTCGAGTCGTGACGCGATAGTATCGAACTACGATAGATGCTATCGAATCTATTTCAAATTGTTCGACCTTGATATCGTCTCGTAAAGATTTGTGTATTAGATTAATGAACTGTGCTGTTTTTGTGAACATTATTATGTGGATACTATCTTTTGTAGTGAAGAAATAGGCTGAATAATAAGATGTGTTATTATTAAAATAGGTATTTAATTTTTTTAGATAGACCTAAACCCTACCTCATTACGGGAGGAGACCCTTGCCCAGCAGTGGGACAGTAATGGGTTATTTTTTTTTTTTGATATTTCACGCTACTTATTATCTAACTTTAAACAAGAATTCACATACTTAAGCAAACCAATGTTAACTGTTAAGCATTTTTTTCGTCAATTCCTGTGTACCATTGAATATGGTATGTAGGTAGGATTCAAAATAACAGACACCTGTGATCCGAAGATATTTAATAGCTTAATCATATCAACGACTTTACTTATGAAAACACGCGTGTAGTTTAAACTTTTATTAAGTTTAAATAGTTAGCTTTTAAATAATAAAAGTTGTAAATACTAACTCTTAATACAATTGAATACATTTAACAGAATATAGGTTTGCTAAATTATTTATTTACACCTACTGCCGTAAGCTATCCAATATCCAAATAACCCATTTTCATTTTAAGTTAATAGTAACGTCAAAATGATAACTTGACACTCCAGTTTTATGAAAATCTAGATTATTTATCCATAGCATCAAATAACCGTTAAAGAATACTAAACTCATTCAAAAACTCCAAATAATATATCTCAAAACTTTTTCTTTCACTGCAGTGTATTTATACCCAATTAGAGTGGTATATAATTATGTAAAAAGTGTACAAAGATGACCATTACACTGGATCGTGACACGCAGACGAACAGACGCAAGTAATGCGACACGACGCACGACTAAACGCAGAGACGGATTTGGCAAGACGTTTTTACAAAAAGATAATTAATAATGGTTTTTGTAACGACTTTTTATGCTTTGAGATTTGCGATTTTTTAAATCTTTGTCGATGTTGATCTGACATTAATTTTAATGTAAGTATATAGCAATGTCAATGTTTCTATCCTATAATGTTTAAATAATGGCAAAATTTGCCCATAGATTCAATCAAACTATAATTTCTGGCATACGATTTCCCAACGATGTTATATCAACTATAAATTGCAAAACAAATCGGTATGAACCCAAAAAATATTTATTTTGCCTATCATCAAACTAATTAATTTTTATAGAATTCACATAATCTCAGCCCAATCCGAGACTCCGTGATCACCCTTCCGTGATCTGCTTAGACCGCCAATGCACTTAGTTGTCATAGTAAAAACTATTCTATACAAGGATAGTTCTCATTAAAGTATCAAAAAGGAATGACTCACGACGGGGGTGAAGGAAATTGGTACTATATGTTTTTATAGTTGAAGAAATTGTAGCCAATACGTGGAAAATAATGTAGAACAGTTTTTGTACCTACGATCTTGACTTGATCAAAGACCGAAGCTGCGGCAGTAAAGAAACGATATTGGGAATTAGGGTTGTAATTGAAATCGTCAGTGATAATGTGTTTATAAGTTAATTTTAATACAATTATTATATGCTTAATAAATACAACCACTGCTAATGTGAAAAAATGCGATATTCAATAGTTATGAATAAAAATATAATGTCGACTTCTAACCTAGTTACGTATGTCAAAAGACATGTATGATAAGTAAGAGGTGGATTATGTGAAAAATAATCTATGGCAACAGTAATATGTAGTAGTGCGAGTGTAAAGTGCGAGAGAGAATTGATTACCTTTAATTTGTTAGTTCAAAGCACATTTTTAGCTTAAATTAAATAAATAAATAAATATTGTTGGACAACTCACACACGGTCATTTGATTCCAAACTAAGCAGAGCTTGTACTATGGTAACCAAATAACTGATAAACATACTTATATACTTCTAAATACATACTTATATAGATACATTAACATCCAGGCTCGGAACAAATACTCGTGCTCATCACACAAAGATTTGTCCTGGGTGGGATTCGAACCCACCACACGCGGCGCTACGGTTGTTGCGGCGAGGTGACTGCTTAAACCACTGCGCCAAACGTGCAGTTATTCGTATTCGTATAATTATATTTATATAGTTAAATATTTGTTCTACTATTATTATGTTTTAAATACTTCTAAATACGTAGCCTAATAACTGTGTCGTATTGACAGTGATTTGTTTGTCACGGCTTGTATTCACCCAAAACTGGTAGTGTTTTAATGGTCTAACACCTTAGGGTGAAAGCTGAAAGTACAAAAGGTGAAGGAACACAGTTTTACGTCTAATTTCTATCGCCTTTTAAAGGAACAATGGAAAATAACAGGGCTGTATTTGTTTCGAAATTTATTTAATTGCTGAAAAGACTCTTTAAGTATTGTAATAATTGTGAAAGTAGCTTAATGTGTTTGTTACACTTATATGGCTAAACTGATTTTGATAGATTTTACCAAGGTAATAGCGAAATAATTTCAATTTGTTTTTGCCGATGACATATTATATGTTTTAGTATGTAAAACTGTTTGTTACGCTTTTATGGCTGTATTGCTGAACCGTATTGAATAAGAATTTTGCAGGATGATAGTTAGACAATTAAAATGGATTTTTTATGCCAATGACATGTGTTTTACTAGTCTCTGGCGGTGGCTTTGCTTGTGTAGCAATTTTGTTTTTGCTTACGTACATTTTACCTGAGATTGTTCATTTAAAAATTGTCCTCAGAATGGTATTCCAGAATATGCATTTAGCACAGTCATAATGAGATAAACAAGTTTAAATTTAAATGCATATAGTAACCAGTAATTTTGTAAGTACCATTGATTTACACAATTAAAATTTTTTAATTTCATAAATTACTATCGTTGCACTCAATAATTTACCCATTAAAAATAATTTAAGGACCACTTTACTCAAAAATATCCATCCACATTTACGTTACATTTTTAAACCATTACTACGACAGTAAATAAAAATAAGACTACCTTGCTGGAGCACTCCGTAGTACATCCGAATGCTGATTACGAGGTCTCAAGTTCGATTCCCGGGTCCGGCAGAAGAAAAAACTTTTGGACTTTTCTAATTTGTATTAGGATTTTTCTCAGTAATAGTTTGGAATTTGGTAATAACTCGGAAAATGGCAATGAGCTTGCCTTAAAAGCCATTAAACTTCTTCTTTATATTCCTATGTATTTAGAAGTATATAAGAATGTTTATTAGTTATTTTGTGACCATAATACAAGCTCGGCCTAGCTTGGAACTGATTGGACTTTGTGTGAGATATTTAATGATATTTATTTACGTTAAAACTTACCAAGATATGATACAAATCATTTACACGTCAATAAATAAAAATAAAATAACAAGTTGAGTCCGTCCACAGCGATCCATTTACAATGATAGGATCAGCAGAGAATTATTAAGTCATTATAAGTACGTAAAGGTCGCACACTATCTAACTCTTTGATCATAAACGAAGCTATGTACTTACACTCTTATGAAAAGGGGAGTAGGCTGTACTGTATGAACTTCTAATGATGATGAGAGATCTGAGTTATAGTTTGAGAGGGGAGTACCTATAACGATTTTAAATACAATTAATGTGTTAAATTTTAAAGTGTGTAGTATTCGCGTAAATGTCAGAAACTCCTTTGATAAGTAAGACAAAACAATGGATTGCATAAAGGTCAATAAATGTATGTATTTATATGTCTCTCTGCTGGTCCTCTCGGAATGAAGAAAAGCTCGGGCCTTGAACCCATAACAACAAGTCGGGTTGATAATTGATAGAAGCAAAAATCTTCACTCCTAAAGTATAACAAAATTGTAACAACAATTTCTATTTGCCTAATTCTGGTCTAAAGGAAAGCGCTATAAGCAAAATTAAACGTACAACATACCACAGTATCTAGGTATGTTCGTTTCGTCATACTAAAACGATATTCTCATGAAAAAAAAAAAAAACCATAAACGCAGACTTTTGTTCGTCCACAAAATTTTATTTCAAAGAAACATATTTAGTATCTACTCAAACTACCAAAACCATTGCCAATATTTATTATTTTGCAGCGCAAATATTCATTACTTACAATTTCAACTAATGAAATATTTCATTAAATACTGGTAATAGCATGACCTTAAAAACTGATCACATAAAATTATAAAAATACTGGCACACTGTAAACAAATACTTGAAAAGCTTATTAAAAAACAAGTCAGCTTATTAATATATGGATTAAACATGATTAAATACACTCTACTTACAAAATAAATATGAACGTATACTTCTAATTAATTGCCGTCTGAGTAGGTACCTAATTAATTACACATTCAATTAGATAATGCGATAAAATTAATCACAGGATTATGTATTTAGTAATAAAATATTTCATGTTTGGTTTTACATTTTGCTCTGTAATTATAATTTAGCTTTTGTAGGTAATTAGTTTTTAATAATGTTAGACTGTTATACCACAACAAATATACACACGTTTCGCCGTTAACTATGATCGTCCCATGTATTATGGAGCGAGCCTATTGCCATATCGCTCCTTCAATACAAAAGGGCCACAAATCGAAATCTATAAATTTTACAGGAGAGCCAAAACAAATTTTTAAAACTGTTTTTTTATAATATTTCATATATTTATTTATTAAATGTAAGATGTTAATATATCATTAGATGCGTATTTTTTAGCTCTATCTATCTACAAAATAAACTTTGTAATAGATGTTACCTATTAAGAGAAAAAAGCATATAAGTCCCTTTTGCATTCAAAATTTGAACCAGTATTATGAAAAATATGTCAAAATTTAAACACAGTTTTACAAATAAAAATGGTTAATTGTACTTTTTTGGTAAAAAAACCGTATCAAAAAGTTTAATAATAATTACTAAGTAAAACCATAACTGAATGGACCAGGAAAACATTGTATTAAACAATCTAAATTAAAAAATCTTAACTTTTTATAAAGTAAGTAAAATTATTGAGATCAACTTTGTGCGTAACTTTTATTATTTAGTAAAATTAAACATCAATCATCATTATCAATCAATGGGTAACGTGACGAGTAGACTGAGTGCAGCAGGAGTATTAAAGAAATAAGATAATAGAAAAGGTTTTTGAGTTTTATAAGCCTTTATATTTAGCATTCGTGGATTATTCCAAAGCTTTTGACAGCATTACTCATTCCGCCATAGAATCATCACTCTATCCAAGCCCTACTTAAAGATACTATGTAGAATCGAACCTTCATTCATCAAACTCATCAAAGCAATAGACAACAATATCATTCCAAATCCAAAGAAGCGTGAAACAGGGAGACCCGCTATCTCTCAAATTATTTACCAGCACTGCGTACACGAGCCTGGCGGTGTTATGGCAATCAAAAGCATAGTTGTTAGTGGTAAACAGTTAACAAACCTTTGTTTTGTAGACGACATAGTCCTCTTCTCTTTTTCGGCATCGGAACTCGAATCAATGCTCAAAGATCTGAGCACGGCAAGCCTTCAGATTGGACTAAGTAAGAACCGTACAAAAACCCAGGTTATGACCAACAACACAAAACGTAGGGTCGAGGTAGACGGGCACGTCATAGACTATGTCGACGAGTATGCTTGCTAGGGGCAGATAACCTCTTTTAACAACCGACGGGACAAAAAGTTGGACAAACGTGTCACAAGTGCCTGAAAGAGATCCTGGTCCAGGAAAGACCTAATGAAGGGTAACCTTCCACTGTCACTGAAGCGAAAGTTCGTCGACATGTTTATACCTACTACCGTCCTTACCTACGCTGCCCAAACATGGTCCCTTACGGAAAACCAGAAAGAGCCAGAGGGCGATGGAGCGTAGTATATTATGCGTCAAAAGAACAGATCACGTCCGAAATTCTATACTGCGCTCCCAAACTCGCATAGCCGATGTAGGGGAGAAGACCGCCTGGCTGAAATGGAACTAAGCCGGCCACATTATCCACATGCATTCGGAAAGGTGGGCCCGCATATCTACCAACTGGATGCCAGAAGATGGTAATAGCAGACGCGGGAGACTTAAATGGAGATGGCGGGATGACCTAGACGCATTTGAAAAGGACTGGTCGGATCTTGCCCCTGAAAGAGGAATTTGAAAGGAAAGGGTGCCTCTTGCCTTTGCCTGCATCAAAATGTATTATTTTATTTTTAAAATTGTAACGAAAACTAAAATTATAATCATGCCAAACGGTCATATTTCTGGCCTTCCCATTCTAGCACGCTAAAAATGATTATTTATTCCACAATAATTTAATGCAAAAGGGACGTATTTCAAAATATGCTACTGATATATTATAAAATATAACTATACTTAACTAATATTGGATTGCAAAAAGGACGTATTTCAAATATGGCAATTTTGTATTACAAAATAAAAAATAACAAATACTAATGTTTGAATGCAAAAAGGACGTTTTCCAAAATATGGCAGTTTTGTATTGTAAAATATAATCACACTTACCTGATATTTTGCATCCAACACAGACATATTTTGGATTGAGCCACTTTTTCACGCAACTGACGTGCGTTTGCGTAAAATTTTCGGGCGTAACTCATAAAGCGGCTGTTTTGCACTGACATTACCTGTCAAAGTGAGCTAATGCAAAAAGGGCAGTAAGTCAGTTCAGCCATAATATAAGCAAAAATGATGGGGGTTTTTTTTTTACTATAAAATATAGGTGGTTCAGGTGTCATTTTTGCAATAAAACGATTTTCATTTTTTTTTGAGTTGTGGCCCTTTTGTATTCAAGGAGCGATATAACAGACACTTTACTAAACTCCAAGCTACTCTACTTTTTAAATATAAATAGAACACACTCAAAAGCCATTTGTTTTTGATCCAGGGATCAAACCCGGTACCTCGTGATCCGAGATCGATATTAAACCGCAGAGATAGATTTTCAGACTAGGTCTTAGTTCCGCTATTTAGATGATGATTTTCATAAAAATTGGTACAACTCTTACGTTGTAACGCAACATAAAAACAGGCTCTTTCAGTTCTAATATTAGGTAGTGTGTGAATAATAATATGGATTGCCAAAACTCAGAAACGAAAATACTTTTAATGTAACACACTTGCAATAACTGTCATAATTTCACTGACGTCTTAAACAACTTAATATTAAGCAAACACAAGTTTAACATTCTCGCAAGTCAAAATAAAATGTTAATCAATTCGCAAAAGTGCGAGTACGTTTATAAATTATTTTTATTGGTCTCCGCACGACCAATTACTGACACTGTCGCAAAAAGATCTCATACATCATTCAGGAATTTTAAGCGCATACCATTCCTACAATTATATTTTTTATGAACTCACAACTCGCTGCCAAAGGACAATAACTCGAAAATTTACTAAAAAAACTTAAAGATTGACGAGAAAATCGTGAAGTCTCGTCACAATACCTCAATTTAGGATCCCCTTTCATAAAAATAAATTGTTCGTCGTTACAAAAATTTTTGTGGAATTTTAAATATAACAAGAGCAAGATGTTTCGTTTTTTTACCCAAAAGAAAACTTAAATTTGCATGAATTACGTAATTTATACCTTTTCCGTGGTCCATTGTCATTCTTTATAAAAACCTTTAAACCACCGTGTTTCGGGAATTTCAACAATTGCTACAATTTTTCGGAACAGAATTCGGACACCTTACTTTTGTGTGGTACGTATTAAATGTTTAAATCTTCAAATTATTGAGACACGCATATCACTTTATTACTGCAAAGCAAGTAACGTTTAGTTTTTTTTTGAGTTACTTATAGTCAGCATAGTGTCAACGTTTTCTAATTCTTGCCCTTGTGAGTAATTACCGAGACTAATTTTCGTACAAATTGTGAACAAGCCAAAATCGATCGCACAAATAATTGTTCCGTGTGAGAGTCGAACCCACGAACTTCCGACGCATCGGTAGCGGCGCGGCGTGGCGATCTAAACCTCTGCGCCACGGAGGCGGTCAACAAAGCTAATACAGAGTAACAAATCTACACGGTTCGTACGTTTGTTTTTACGCAGTTTTAACGTGACAATACATCGACCTTACCTTACAAATTACGATTAGAATCAATATCAAACGACGAGACTTAAAAATAAAAGCAAAATTATAATATTGTATCAAAAGCTAAAAATTACTTACAAATAAATCTCATTTGCAACGATTTTCAATAGAAAATAATAGTTCATTAGTACTGAAACTCTCTCATTCAAATCTTGAAATATTTTGCGTATATTTGATTTGACTTTTACACAAATTTACTTTTGATTATTATCATTGAAATGTACTGAATTAACATAATGTGCGTGTACAATAGTTTACATTTAGTAGCAATTGTTGAAAATTTCAATGTGTTAGTAATTTGATTCTTTGTTATTGTAATGAGTAGAAAATTTAGATACATTTAGGTCTATCTTTAGGCTTTTATATTTACATTGTAAATTGTTTAACAGAATCAGTAATGTGATTTTAAGGATTGACAACCGCGTATAACTTAATAATATACAGAGAAACATAAAATCTCCTTCCTTTAAGTAACAGATTAAAACTTTAATTGTATCTTTTGCAACTAGGAAATTAAAAAGTCGTTTCGATTTTTTAAGAATCGTTTATAAGTCTCTTGAAAATATATAAGAAATGACAATGGTACATAAAACCACTAAAACGACACCATAATTATTATCCATTTTCAAACCCCAGACCTTAGAAAGTGCCCATAAAGTTTAATAACTTCAAAATTAGCACCAACGACGTTTATAAATGAGTAAATGATGCCTCAATCCCTAACGCTCCATACAAGGCCTATAAAAATAATTTTAAACGCATCATAAAAACTGAA
The DNA here is from genome assembly GCF_050436995.1 of Anticarsia gemmatalis. NCBI lineage: Eukaryota > Metazoa > Arthropoda > Insecta > Lepidoptera > Erebidae > Anticarsia > Anticarsia gemmatalis. Next base: position 11,453,717 of record NC_134761.1, read on the forward strand.
ATCGAATTTCAAAGAAGTTTTTCAAACACAAAGATTCCGAAAATATTATTTTTATGAGTGCAAAAGAATACAAGTTTATACTGCGTATTCTCCTGTCGTATAGAGTATTACGGTGATAATTTACGATAATTTTTGGCATTTATCGTTCTATGTCAACTGCGGGTCGATGAGTTTTTATGTGAATACGTACTGTGAATCATTCCGGGAACAAAGATTATTGCGCAGATGCGCCAACCGTGGTCACTTTGAGGAGCTTTAAGTCACGTAGTCAATGACGTATGTAAAATATTTGAGTAATATAAATGCTATAAAATCTTTTATGCGTTATTCTATGTATTTGTTGTACAAATTGTATTTGCGTTTCAGATGCGTATTGTTTACGGAAAGTTTTGAATGCAGTTAGATAGTACATATTTTGAAATATTACATAGAATAATCTACTTTCTGATTATTGGTCTTTTTTTGTTATAATTTAGACTGAGCTTGTTTCACTAATTGAAACCTGGACAAAAATAACCATCGACAGAGTGACATCTACGTCAATCACTCAACCTTATTCATTTTCTTCCAATATTTATTACAGCTATCACCAGATCCAAGTTGTGATAGCGGAGTCTGGGTGAACAGAGCTTGCTGAACTGTGGGACACAAAACCGAGCTAAATATTTCGTTTGCTAGAAAAAGAAACCTTTACCGTCAGGGCAAATGTTAAAATTAATTCTAATGAACACAATGACATAATTAGAATAATAGACACATTCCATTCGGCTATCACTGCATCATTATAAGAAACGTCATAATTATAATTAAAACAAAGACAAAATATCGTCATATCTGCCATTTTACTCTTTGGTATAAGCTTTCAAAAGTCAAGATTAATCCAAGTCAGCGTCGGTACATTGTGTTCGCAGCGAAAGTTTACGAGTGTCGAGAAATACTGGCATTTATTACTTATCCTCTCAAGCGCCCGGCCACCGTGTCACGGTTGAATGTTCTACCCCCGTCAAGCGCCCCGCCACCGTGTCACGGCAAAACGATCTTGCATTTAAAAAACGTAAAAAAGAAATGCTAAAACTATGTTTATCCCTTTCAAACATATTTGACATTGAAGCTGATGAAACGAGACGACGATCTAATGCACACACTTGAATAAGTGGTTGATATAGGCCAGAGAGCACCTTAAACAACATCTGACCCAACGACATGTTCCTTTATCACCAATATTGTAAATCCTTTTTTTAACTAATTTTAAAGATTTGAGTATATTTTACAGTTGGATTTTAATGTCATTATTCATTAACTACACGATAAGACCTTTCGTCATATTATTTTTTTTGCCTAAAAATATTTTTTAGACTTTCTTCAAACACATGCCTAAAGCACAAAATATTTAGATTAAACCGACTATTGTACTACCACTATCAAATATTATTTGTGGTTTATTTTTTTAATCCATAGCAAATTTAATGTAGATTTCAAATATATAAGGTATGACTAGGGTGTTAGTATTAAAATATGACGGAATCGGCGCTTGAACGCCAACCGCCAATTCAATTTCGCGCGCCATTTTTGGCCCGGACGCTTAACGGTATATTTGAATTTTGACGTTGGGGCGCTCGAGAGGTTATGCCACTTTGGTACGTAATACCTTATGTTCAGACGTCTAATTGGGCTGTGTTGCGTTTTTCTTTGACACGTGTTCGAGTTGTTAATGCCGTGTGTTCTGTGAACTGGCATATTTGATTTGGTGACGGATAGGGCATAAAATGGAGAGGTTGAGTCAAATGTGGGATTGTTTTGGTGGTGAATTCTTGTGTGATAGCTTTTTGTCTGTATTGTGACTAATGCCTACAGATTAATTTGGTTTCCTATACAAATATACATATATTAGGCACTTAGTAATTCGTATTTTTTTTTGTCATAGTTCACAGTCAGTCACGAAATGGTTGGACTTTATTGGAAATAAAGATACCTACTTCAAGACATCTTTTCAAAATCAATTTTACCACACTGCTCAAACTTTGATGTTGTCACCAAAATTGACAGTCTTTGATTTTCAAGCAAAGCACTGGCAGATTTCACTAGTGCTATAAGCATCGAAGTTGTCGCGGTTTCAAATCTTACTCATTTTACTAACAAACAACAACCTGGATCCATTCCTCACACAAATCATAAGCTAAGCTAAAGAATTATCAGGTTTTTCGCTTTAGTGTGATCCAGAAGCCAAACAAAAGGTAACTTCCATATGATTCCTATTCCCAAACAAATCAAAGATCCAACTTTACGACATAATAAAATTAATCCTCTGTACAAATACAAAGTAATGATAAAGCCACGTTATAAATGTACACAATAAAAACGTAAACAGATCCCTAAACAGATAATTACACAATAGACTGTACAAGTTATGAGCGTTATGTGATGATATGAAGGGAGCGAAAGTAACGGTCGAATCTTTGTGGTATATTGAATTGTAAAAGTAAAAACTGCAGGGTTTAGAATTTGATTTTGTCAAAGAAAATCCCCTTATTTGGAATAATGTTGTAACTTTGCAGAAATCGATCCAAGTCCTTTGCGCGCATGCTGACTAATAACCGACGGCAGTATGGTACCTTATTGTGGAGAACTAAGTTAGAGGTAATAAATATATTTTAGCTAGCTAGAATTCAAGTAATATGCAACTTTCTATGCCCGCAGATTTAGATCATCATGAATACTAAAGCCTAGGCCGTGAATCAAACCTATTGACATACATACATATATTAATAAAATATAGGTTCAGAATTTGTCTACTTCTAAAAAGTTTTTAGCAAAACATAGTTTCTAAGCCCACCTTTAGACGATCAATAATATTGCCCAATATTGCCCAATGGCTTGTTGCCCAATATTATTTTGGGTTCACTCTGAAGTCCCTAGTACATTAGTACTACCTGATACGTTCCTACAAACTACGGCATCTGAAAATCTGTCAACAGTTGAAAATCGAAAATGTAACAGTCAATCTCAAACAACATCACAAATATCTTCTCTGCAATCATCACAATTCGCAGCTCAAGATCTTACAATCAATGTACCATAATTCAAAGGAAAAGTACACTATTAAGTTTTCTGCACAATTTCATAATCAAACATAATGAACCCTAAATGTTAATGCATGGTTCCTCACAACGCCCTTCGGTTCATGGTTGCCAACTATACTCACTTACTTTTACATTTTAAACAAGCAAATATCAACCTTAAGACAACTGTATAAGAGTTACAACAACTGCATATAAAAGTTGTTCTCGAATGCAAGGACAATATTAAATCGAAATTTCTGTCAAGCGATTTTCGGCTCTATTGCGTTGAGATAAAGGTGTGGTTGGTTGTATATTTGAAGCAAGGACAGTCAGCAATGAAGGTACAGTAATAATTGTTAGATTGTTTGTACTTTACTGTGAGTATTATATTTTAATCGGAGTTATTTCTCTATTACTACGGTTCGTTTGAACGAGGAAAACTGGGTTTACCTTGGAAAGTGGTGATTTGAATTAACTATCAATGTTAGATATACATACATACATTATATATCATATTATTACAATTTATTTTTAATTTTGGTTTCCACCACCAAATTATTGATAGTTTAACCGTGGACGAGCGATGGGGACTCTGAACCTAAAGTCTAATCAAACCTGCTCTAAGGGAAAAATAGAGAGGTAGAGAGACCTTTATATCATATCAAGCGGCGTTCTTTGGTCTTTGCCTACTCCCCTATGGGTAAATGCAGTGGTTTTATGTATGTATGTTTGAATATCCTTAGTTATAAGTATAGAGATAGGTTCATTGACAACGTATAAAAAATGTGTACAACATGAAATTTTATACGCAAGCGGAGCCGCTCGTATCCGCTAGTAAAATAAAATGGGATCTAAAAACTGCCTAAAATTAATCTACACATAAAAACAAATAGTTTTTATAATAGTTATATTGAAATAAGTGTTATTTTATATCTACACTGTCACAATACCAAACCATCGCATTCAATATTTTCGAACCAAAATCTAAAACAGAGCTATTTTCCAAACGCTTTTATGAAATTGGAAAATTCTAGAAACACATAAGGTACGAACGTGCATAAAAAAAGCATTTATAAATATTGGAATATAATATCTGGATTCCAATGAAACGGTATTGAATGTAGTCATATTAAAATTACTGCATTGTGTACTGGCTGAATATTTTTGTGTTTTTATTTTTTGAAAATGCTGTTGCTTTTGGTTTTATTTTGTTATGGGCGTTTTATCTGCTCTGTATATATGCTGTGATATGGATATATAAAAATATACCTATATATTTTGTTCTTTAAGTGGAAATATGATTTCCACTTAAAGAACAAAATATATAGGTAGAATCTCGACCGAGAAAGTATCTTTTTCTATTAATTACTTGTTTAGACACTAAGGTTTAATAAAATTACAAATTTTAAAGTATAAGTAAGCTTAAATGTAGACATTGAGGCAAACTGAAAAATTCAAGTAAGAATCCTAGTTTTATGCCTGTTTGCATCACTGCATCTCCATGTTTTAATCGCTGAACCAATTTAGATGAAATTCGGCATGCCGAAAGCCAAAAACTTTGAATGCGATTTTCAACTTCAGCACGAACGAAGTCGCGGTCTACCGCTAGTTAATTACCAAACAACATGTGTGGTCTCTAAAACACGAAATGAACACGTAAACGGAAGTAGATAGCGTTATAATAACAATATTACGTCTCAATAACATTGGTCTGTATCAATACGTGATGATTGAGAGCCAGGTGTGGACGGCGCGTGCGCATTGCGGTGTGCGACACGTGGACCGTATCTGTGTTATGTGGGTCAAATGTGGAGAATAATGTTGTATGATTTGTCGTTTGATTCTCGGGATGCAAATTTTGTTGTTTTTTGTTAGCCTGTACTATCCTACTGTTGGGTATAGGCCTTCCCCATTTTTTTTCTCCAGTCATCCGTTTCACTTGATTTCCAATTTCTTGTCGAATGTTGTTTAGTGGCTAACAAAATCTTTGACGCACTAATTTCGATGCGCCATTTGCGCTATGTTCAATCAATCAGCCTTTCTTCCAACTATGTTGGAGTTGGAGGTTGGGTGGGTTATAACAGGTTAATTTTTCAGCAGTAGTACTACACAGCTAACCTACACTTAATAGGACTGTGACTTTTTCAAAATGAAAGAAAATGAGGCCGCATTCTATTGACACACGCACATGAACAGATACCCCAAAAGCTATTCAAGAAACTTATTAAATAAACATATCTTTTTAAAATTTCTTGTATAGTTTTAAAAGTAATTGTCAGTTTGATTACTCAGTTGCAACTAACTTAACTTCCAATTTTGTGCAACAACATGAATTGAACCCAAACTTGAACAGTTATAATCCAATATTAACACATACTACCTAGTAAGTATAAAATAAATATCACCAATATAAAGCTCACACTAATCTTTTTCATTAATCTAGTAGAACCACAAAATTACTTGGGTCCTACAAATAACGTTTATATTATATGTATGTGTGTCAAGGTTTTGTAGGACTTTCTAAGTTCGCGGCAAACGTTGGATGAACTATACGTGCCCTTGTGAGAGCGAGTGGCAAGATACATTTGTAGGTTTAGAAAGAGATGGGTGATGTGCGGAAAACTGCACTTAGAAGGTGTTTTTATATTTTGATTTTGATGAAAAGGGTTTATGCTTCTTATAGAGTGCATCGGAGGAGACGTGGTTATATTCAATGTTAGCCACTGCCAAGCGGAGGTGTTGATTTTGATTCCCGTGCTGAACAAAGTGCCATTGGCCTTTTCTAATTTAAACTAGAATATTTCCTAGTCATAGCTCGGAGTTTGGTAACGTACCCAGTAAATGGCAATAAGCTTGCCTCTTACTACAAGGGTTTAAGAAACTCAATCACGAAACGTGTGTGTATTTTCAATACACCTCTGCCTACACCTTTGGGTATAACAGGCGTGATGTTATGTATGTATCTACCTATGTATGTTTTCAATTTAACAATTTAATTTACAAAAAAGCTACTATCAGTATTGTTAGCAGTCAAAACAAAAACTCACTTAACGAGTACACATAAAACATAGTTGCATGTTAGTTAGTTAAAGTGCAGTTACACGTGGCCATTTTTTAACCCGATTGTGTCAAGTTAAAACTGCAGCGATACTGCTAGCAAAAAAACTAAGGGTATTTAATGACCGCAATTAACATGCCAACGGTACACTATGGCGGTTGGAGCTATGTAGTTGATTATTGTTTAAGTTTATTTTTGTTTATATCATTATTATGTAGTACCTTATATGCCTTGCTATAGGTATCTTTCACACCCGTTTGGGATTCAAAATGAATTGAATACTACTACTGCTTTGATACTAGCTTTACACTTGATTTCGTTCGTGGGGATTATGTTTAGATTATATATAAACACCTTGTTATGTAAGTAGTATGATTTACAACCCAAATAAATTATACCTACTTCATATTTTTGACGGCCTCCGTAGCGCAGTAGTTAAGATGGACGTCACGCTACTATCGTTTCGTCGGGAGGTCGTGGGTTCGATTCCCACATTACATAATTATTTGTCATAGTTGTTTCGCGTCTGGTTGTACTTTGTGTCTGATGTTTGTATATATGTTAAAATCCCCGCAACTCAACCGCATTTTTTAGTGTGAGTTGTTTAAAAAAACGAATTTTCTAACCATAAATGCATAACTTTAAGCATGTAAAATGACTTACCCTGCATAAACGTTTATTTATAAATACAAAGTTTGCATATTCATCAATAAAATACATAGTTATTAACATCAATCATACAAAGCTTATACACAAAAAGTTCAAACTATATTCAAGTACGACTCACTAAGGTTAACAAGTTACTGCTCGTAGGCGGCGACCTAGCAACTCGCTATAAACTTAAACATCGATGGATTAATATTCAAACAATATCTACTATGTTGAGAAATACTACATAAATATTAACATAAATTAAATAAAATCAAGTAGGTAGGGGTGTTTAGCCCATGACACTGAACAACATTCCCATAGGAAAATATGTTGAATTATGAAAAAAAAACGTCTTTCTAATCTATTTGTTTAAACGTAAAATATTTTTAATATTGGCATGATAGTAACTTAAGTAGTAACTCAAGACAGAATGTCCTATAAGTAGAGACTAAATAAATTAATCGACTTGGTATTATATAGATCTCACAACTTTTTACTGCAGAAAGACTGATCTGCGAGACTTGGGTTTTTTACAGGATCTTTTTAATGGCATAGATATTTACAGAAATAAAATAAAATTACCTATTAATGTCCCACTGCTGGGTAAGGGTCTCTTTCCGTAATGAGGGAGGGGTTAGGCCTTGAGTCTACCATGCTGGCCAATTGTGGGTTGGGGACTTTGCATACCTTCAAGAACTGCTCTAAAGAATTCTCAGGGATGCAAGGTTGCATCACGATGTTTTCCTTCACCATTGGAACAAGTGATAATTATTTGATACACACATAAATTCGAAAAGTCATTGGTGTGTTACCTCGGGTTCGAACCTGCAAACACTTGCGTGGGAGGTACCAACTTATACCATTCGGCTAAATATTTACATTATAGTAAATTATTATCTGCTGGGCAAGGATGATCATCAGAAACTAGAAAGGAATTAGGTCTGTAGTTCACCACGCTGGCTTAGTTTGGCTTCTAAACTATGAATTGTTTTTAAAATTTAATGAGGCATGCAAGTTTTTGACACGATGTGTGACTTTACTATAGAAGTAAGTAGTCATTATTTCGAACTCGTAGGTTCAAAGTTATTGGCGCCTTGAATAGTCTTTGAACCCTCGGTCACCTGCGTGGGAGGCGAAGACTGTCATTATCACTCGGTTGTCGCTTACACAAGCATGCAATATAGAGCCACTTTGCATTTATCAAAAACTCAGTATTTAATTACTCAACCTACTCGAATTACAACTACGGTTAAAGGTATGTTGTAACGTCTGCTATAGAAATATGAGATAGATAAATAGCCTTCCAAACACAAACACATAAAAATATCACTCTTGGGGATACTAAAAAGTCCGTGACGAAGTAATTTAAGGTCCTAACACCAAAATTACATTTGAAACCAAACAGTGGGACCCTCGGAACCCAGCCGGTAACACATAAAACAAATTTTGTTCATTAAATTTCATTGGCAATGAAAGTTTCAGAGAGAATTTCAGACTTTTCAGCGGTTTAGTGTTGAAATTTCAAATACATATTTCTAGGGGAACGCGAGTAAATGGTGAACTATTTGAATATTCGCCGCCGGGGTTAAAATTTGAGCGTCGTTTTTTCATTGAATATAACCCGGGATTGTTTTCGGTGCAACGATACGATGTACACGATTTTTCCTAGAATTTACGAGTTTAGAGCTGTTTTTTTGGCAATTTTTAGTTTTTCATGCGATGTATTTTTACGATATTTTTTATAACAATGTTTATAGTTAGTTCTAAACCAAATAAAGGGGAAAATATAGTATAGGATGCTGTTGTTTGGTCCGAATACTGACGATTAGCTAAAGGTAGATGAGAAAAGTTTTTATTCTCTTCATGTGACAAATTTTATGTGAAATATAAAAATAACTGGTTCTCTGTATTTGACACAATCGCCACCACTAGATGGCGCTTTGTTAGTTTCTAGTCTTGAAAGCATAACAAGATTTATACGTTTTTTAAGACCTAACTACTTACAGCACAATTCATATTATTTTAGAAGCATTTGATCAAACACGAAACATTTTTACGTTGTCGTATATAGGTATATAGACGTCGCAAAGTCTTATATTACTCATAAATAAATATACAAGAAATTAACCCATGAATGTCCCACTGCTGGGCAAGGGTCTCCTCCCATAATGAGGGGGGTTAGTCATTAAGACCAGTACGTCGATTCTCTACCACTATCGACTACCGGCTAGCTATCGAAAATTTGACATTAAGAATGTACTGCCAAAATATTTCCTACGACGCCCGTCAGAGGCGCTGATCAGATTTTCATACAAAATTTCGCGATGACAGGTCGGTTGTCGGTAGCCGAAAGTAGCAGAGAATCGAGCTAGTACCTACTATTACTTGGAGTGGAGAACTATTACACATTAAATCGAATGCACGTTGGATAATCGTATCGTTACCGTTAGTTGTAAAGCATGCCTACTTCAATATGCATCATACGGAAAACCTTTGGCGGGACTCATTTAGCTACGGCATGTTTCAATTGGGATACGGCTATGTTAGCCTTGAGATGAGTTAAGCGGAATTACACTTTTTAAAATATGCTACTGACTTTGCAATTATCGCAGAATCAAGTAAATTAAGAACTGAATTAACTATCGTAGATCATGTATTAATAAATAATTTGTTAACAAAACACAAGTATTCATTCAATAATAGTATGGAAACGACTTGCGTATTTTTTTATCTTAATCTAATGATAAAACTAGAAAGTCTAATAAAAAATACACGAATATTTTAGTGAATAAGAAAAAAATTGTTAACCACAAAGACATCTAGACTTTAAAACGTAAAATTCACCCGAAACAATAAAAAAAGGTAACTGGAAACACTAAACCTGAAAAAATCCAGTAAAAAAATATATTTTAAACAGAAACAAAAAGCTTGACTAGATTTGTTAAGAAGAGAATTTTCTAAAGATTTTCTAAATAAACTAGCTAAGTTAACTTGGCTCTCCCTTTCTAGCTACACTCACAACCCACCTCAACAAGGAAATGAGAAAAAATACCCTTCGTTTTGTAAAAATGATAATATTTGACTTGTTACCTTGTAATATTGATTACTTCAGGGAATTTCAGGCGAATGTTTTAATAACAGTGTTTAATTAATTTTTGTATGAATTTAAATTCAGTTTCGTAGCACTAATTGAGAACAAATTAATTTATATTTTTGGCGCTGTGTTAATTGTATTTTTTAAATTCAATATGAGAATGAAGTTATATTTCATTTCTGAGAATATGTTTGATGATATTTAAATTTTGACTTCTCTCGCATTTAAAGGCGTTACTGAGAATTATTTATTTATTACGAAAGTCCAATATTCTGCAGTTGATGGCAAAGAAGTAAATATGGATATATTGAGTGCAGGATAAATTGATGAATACTGTTTTACTGATGATGTTGCTGGCGACTGTTTGTAGTGGGTCTACTACATATATCGGTTGACAACAATTTGATAGCCTCTATTTGTTACCTGGCGTCTTTTCTATGATGACGGTGAGTAACATGTTAAGTCAAAGCAGCAATGTACTACAAAGTGGCTATCAAATTGACGTAGGTACACTAGATGTCAAATGAGATACACAATACGCACGCAGAAGAGTTTTACAAAATTGAGTAGTCAATATATTTCGGAATTTGCAATCTAGAACATTAATACTACGACTTTCTGCTGGACCTCCGTGCTAAAATAATCCTTGCATACATTTTCTAAGCATTACACATGGTTGAAAAGTGTATAAAACTTTTATAGATGTAACAATACGAAAGGTGTCTTAGTGCTGTGCTGTTTTTTTCTTAGTTTACGAAGATCAGCCCGTGTCGGTACATTGTACTAGTTAATTCAAGTAGGGTTGCCAATGATATAAAGATGATACAAAGATATTTCGAGCTTGAGAATAAAATGACTGCCAATATTATGGTGGTTTATATAACTTTCGAAATGAGGAATTTAATTTGGACAATGCATAAAGTAAAGATACGGTATACGGAGTATTTTTTAGTATTAGTTATTTAAAATTGTTAGCTTGTTCTTTTTACAATATTTCGGACCGACACAACTTAATGAGATTTTAAAATATGATAGAGTTAAAATATGCGAAAATGAAATTTTAATTATATTTATGAACTAGAACTCTATTTCAGTCAAAATAATTTAGATATAAAAATCAGTTTTCACAAGTTAACTACTATTACACGAGCAGTTAATCAGACTTCCTCTCTAAATTAACACTACGTCATGACAGCCCTAATGCGAGTTCATTCGATCTACACAAAGCTCCGGCCTTGTACCGTTGACAAAAAAATGTTGAAACATCAAGATATTTTTTTGTTACTTTTCACGAACGAATGCTGAAAACAAATCCGAGGCTGTACCATACGCCTCTGCAATGAGAATTTTCACGTATTTCCTTTCAGTTTTCTATTAAGTTTTACATACAGATAGTTTGTGATATCATGGTATTATTGCAAGGCTTTTGATTTTTCTATTTTTCCTTTTTTTTGGTGAAACAATATTTTGAAAGATTGAAAAACATTATTTCAAAATGGGATTGAAAAAAGTTATATTTTCATTCATTCGTATTTTAATGTTTAGTTTTGACCGGCTGACCAAAAACTATTCAGAACGCAAAAAACGATACTAAAATTAATATGTAGCCTATCATTTCTATTTACCAAGCAATATATCAAAAACGAACAAGTGATTTAAATAACCATTTTTTATGTATGGGGAGTTTGGGGGAGACACTTACCCGACAATGGATATGAATACAACAACATCAAATCAATGAAAAATCAAACTACTAATTTACTCATTGCTTCACCCATTCTTAACGTAACCTTAAAGAAACTAGCCTTTATTACGTAAAGTAAGAATTACCATACAATCGAGGTGTATTGTCCGTGTTATAATTAGTGACCGCAATGGTACTGCGTGGGAGGGGGCGTTATTATATAAAGCATTTAACTAAGTAGGTATTGAGTAAGATGACTTGGGATGTTGCATCTTCGATCATGTTAAAGATTCTTTTTTGTCAGACCGACATTGTTTAAATAACTCGTTTGGCACAGTGGTTATCGTGGTCACCTTGTGGCAATAACCGTAGCGCCGCGTGTTTGGCGGGTTCGAATCCCACCTGGGACAAATCTTTGTGTAATGAGTAGCAGTGTTTGTTCTGAGCCTGGTTGCTAATTTATGTATATTAAGTATGCATTTAGACGTTACTATATAAATATGTCCATCAGTTGTCTAGTTACCATAGTACGGGCTCTGCTTAGTTTGGAATCAGATGATCGTATGTGAGTTGATTTTTTAATTAATGTCATTTTCATGCCAGCTAATTTCAGTTTTTTCAAAAGTACAATCATACAAATTTTAATAATAAGTATGTCAACCTCAGAAATCATTGCAATCCTCGTAGAGAATGATAAATGTCTCTGCCACTAAGAAATAAATATTAACTACCTTAAAAATATATTTAACAAGTCCAAAAAGATATTATAATTTAACCTGTTGTCTTCCGATGAATAACATGTGACTTGTCACCCGGCCGTTAGCACCAAGTAGTTTTATCCATCTCTGGCCAAAAACACTCCAAAACTAATTAATATTAACTATCCCAAAAATATTCCTACGGATATACCAATGTATGCCCATATATGTATACTTGTATACTAATATGATTTATGCGAAAATCTGTCCGTCTGTCTGTTGTCTTTCACGATTAAACCGCTAAACCGATTCTGATGTTTGACTTAGGGAATTATAGTTTACAGTACCATCAATGTTCACATTCTTCTATTTACTCAAAAAAATGTTTTTAATTTTACTTATTACACGTGGATTGTTACTGTAGTCCGGGTCGTAGGGTATACGACAACTGATCACTGGTCCCGGTTTCGTTTCCCGGATTGGTAAAGGGCCATAGGTTTTTTCCCAAGTCAATTCGTATATTTTTCAAGAAGAGCACAGAATTTAACATCTTGCTAAGAATATGACAATTTACTCACCGTCATGAGACTAAAATTGCTAACGGGGAAGATGTACATATTTCATACACCTCTGCTTATACTTCCTTTGGTATACTAAATGGGCCTTATGTAATGTATGTTTGTATATACATAAACGCAGGCGGAGTCACGCGGGTCAACTAGTGTATCATCTTAAGTAGGACCTTGGTTATGACAAGTGGTTATCTTATAGTCCACCCACACCGAACTATGGTGCAAACCACTTGTTATTCAATGCCTTTTACAGATAGTTTTTTCTTGTATAGCATAATTAATATGGTAAGTTTGTGGTTTTAGACCATTAATGTAGAAAAACAAGCAGTTTGATCTTTCAATTAGTTTCTAGTTATCGTCAAAGTATGAATCACTCAGTACCTCGATTCTCTACCACTATCGACTACCGACAACCGGCTAGCTATCGAAATTTTGACATTTAGAATGTACTGCCAAAATGTTTCCTACGACACCCGTCAGAGGCGCTGATCAGATTTTCATACAAAATTTCTCGATGACAGTTCGGTTGTCGGTAGTCGATAGTAGTAGAGAATCGAGGCACAGGAAATAGCATTTTAACAACTGCGTGTTTTTAACCGCCAATTTTACCTTTGTTTCAAAATCATTTGTTGTACCAATAATTATTTATTTTCTATGCGGTGTAGAATAAAAATAATTCTACTAAATACAACAGCATTTTATAAAAGAAACTTAGAAATCCAGAACAACAAATATCTACACAAAATATTTCCTTTAAAAATCCTTCAAACGGATAAACCACGAAACCATCTCATTACATTAAACAAGATACTGTACAAAACTACTTACTTTATGCCCTTACAAAAGTAAGGACCCTAATTAAAAAACCGGCGCGTTCGTCCATGACATCACTAGCTATAAACATTGAACACTACAAATAAAGGCGGATTTGTGTAGGATAGTTACTGGCGCTAGTAGTGAGCGAGTCCACTGGCTTTAAAAAATGCCTGCTTTTTTATTTCTACCCTGAAATAGTGCGACAAGGTTTGAGTACGGTGGTGAAACAGCTAGACACAAATACACTAACACAATAGCAATAATCTAAATGAAGATCATAACAACAGTTCATAGAAGCCTAATCGGAGCCATGTGATCGATATAAGCTGGCAGAAACGATGACTAAATATTAATATTTTCACAAATGTTGTTAGATGAAGGTAATCTTTCTAATAAATACCACAAGCGCTTTAACTCTTATGACATTGACTTTAAAATTTATGATTATTAGAGAGATCAATTCACTAATCACCACAATGATCATTCACAGCTGTATCTTCTTCAGAGCATAAACCTCCTTCCATTTATATCAGTCATCCATATTTGGTATCAATAGTGTCGTTGTAGTCTTAATTTTCTTTTCTTAACTCACGTGATGTGAGGTCGGCATTACATGCCTACTCGAAAACATGATGTTAAGGGAATTTGGCCGATGCTTTTTGACAACAGGTTACCTTCAACAACAACAACCTGGGTAACATCAACTCTCATAAAAATCCTCTTCATTGAAAGTCATTAAAGTACATTAACCAACAATTTTACTAAATCTAAGGCAAGTAACTTAAAAACCAATAAAATAGTTTTACAAAGCAAGTAACTAACTCAATACAAAGGCAGCACCAGTCGAGCTTTACTCAACATTGCTCAACGACGGCTCAACTCCACAAGTTTAGACTCTACTCGTCTCAAGAGGTTCTTCATGGGAAAAATCCCTTTGTTTTTAAATTTTAAATACTTAACGCTGAGGGGCCTTGAAACAAGTGGCTTGGTATGATGTTAGATAACGTTACGAACTATTCGAAGAGATTTTCGCTTGTGTACGCTATTCTATAGTACTTGAGATGAAGTAGAAAATAGTTTTTACCGAAGAAAATAAAATACATCGTGAGGTGTTCATACTAATGTTCTTAATGCGAAAGTCTGTCTGTGTATTACGTTGTCAAAGCTTAATCACTGGAAAAGATTGCATTTTTTTACACGTGATTTTTTGTAGTTATAAGACATTCCATCCGTGATTTCCATCATTTCATTCGTTGTATCAAGTGATACCGCCTCGATACGTTTTTGAAACAGAAGTTCGTGAGAGAAGGAAAGCAGATAAAAAAATGGATATATTATGAGTACTTCATGATTTTTCTTAAAATTCCTTTAACATTACAGTAATTTTATAACTGATATATCAATCACTAAAAGAGATGAAAACTCCACATAAAATAATCGCAAAGAAAAATATACCTCACAGTTCCACCTTCAAGTAAATAAAACACAAAAATAAATCACCTTCAAAATATCAAGTGAAGTCCCTTATTTCTTGAATCAGAAACACTAATTAAGGTAGCGAGTATTCAAACTTGAGACAGAGCTACTCGTGCCAACTAATTGGACAGCTAAAAATGGCTTTTTCACAAATAAAACAAATAATTATCTTGTTTTTCGACACCTGTAACTAAGGATGTACGGGGAATTTATTTATGTTAGACTCGTTTATGTAAATACTCTGCTTGTGATTTGCTATTTTCTTGAAAATGTCGTTTCCTGAGGAAAAATCTATCACTCCACCAATTTTTTTTTAGGTTCAGTCGATTTGATGTGATAGAAAGGAATATATTATAAACACAAGAAACAAACACACTTACATTTATATAAAAAGCAGATTTAAAATATAAAGTTAACGTTAATCTATAAATCGATTTAATACTTAAGGACGTATTTAGGTATACTATGAAGTACGGGAATAAGTAGACGTAAATGTAGGACATAAATTCTCGCCTTATTCCTGTAGGGATAAACATAGACTCAAAAATATCACTAGCTATGATTCCTAAAGACTAAAAATAGTTATCCCTTAGGATTTAATGTACAAGGCTTAAACTGTATTGGTGAAATTCTCAATGGCCAAAAACATTGTCACAATAAAACACCAAACCAAATAAATCCTGACCAAACCATAATAAAATCCTAGTAAAGCCAAGTTTTGTAGGACTCACACAAATCCAAGCCACACATTCAAAATCCCTAATTAACAATCACATCTAAAACAAACATAAACTAGTCTTTTAAAAATGGTATTTAAAAGTACGCATAGGAAAACATTTAGCCGCACCATTTCATAGAGATTCCGTGAGGACAGAGCTTTGCGACCACAATAAAAATATGTAAATTGAAGCTACGCCGCGGAAGTCATTCCACTTAATTGCCATCCTACCACCAACGGTTTATATATTAAAATCACGCGACAACCCTAATGAGAGCGGGTATACCTACCTCGTTTGTTTAGAAGTACGAGCAGGGATGGCGTTTTATAGAAATGTTTTTTTTCTTTTGCTGAAGATATTTTGTTGGTTTTAAGTTTTCTTTTTGGAGATGTAGTGAAAGTTTTTTTTTACTTTTTTTGTAGTTTTAATTACCTAGTCTTCATTTAGTAAAATAAAATAAATAAAATCTAAATCATTACTGCCCCACTGCTGGGCAAGGGTTTCCTCCCGGATGAGGGAGAGGTTAGGCCTTGAGTCCATTACGCTGGACAAGTATGGGTTAGGGACTTTGCTAAACCATTCTAAACAACTCTCAGACATAAATTAAAGTATAATATTATAATCACAGGTCTTAAACGCGATTGAAAATTAAGTGTATGGCATATGTGTATTAAACAAATTTTAGGCATGCAAGATTTCCTCACTATGTTTTCCTTGGCCATGTGATAATTATTTCAATACACACATATCTTTGAAAATTCATTGGTGTTGCCTCGGGTTCGAACCTGCGACCACTTGCGTGGGAGGTATCAACTTATACCACTCGGCTATCACTGCCAATTAATGTATGGTATTTAGTACATGTTCATGAGTTAATTTTGTAACATGCTGAAACCAAACTTATACTGACAAAACAATCATAAGTAGACGATGACATACTATTTTAGAAATATAGTTCTAGCTTCAAACGTTAATATTTCTAGTGTAACCGGATAAGGCTGTTGACAGGTATATTATAATTAGATCTAGTTCCCGTATAATCGTTGGCGCGTGTAACAAAATGTCAAGGTGGCCACGTCACCATCACTGCACCAGGTGTCCCGAGTTCGGTTCCCACGTAGGACTATCATTCCCGTTGTATAATAACTATTATTTCAAGTTTACTGTCTTGTGTAATTTATTAGTAACTAGTTGGTGCCGCGGTTTTGCTTGTGTGTAATTTTGTTAAATATTTTTAATACTTATGTTTGTATGTTCATGGTATCACGCCTTTTTCCCATATGGATAGGCAGAGGCCAAATTACAGACTTTCCGTGCCTCATTACTTAATTTTTCATAATAAAATTAATAATTAAATTTAACTTTGACATAGTTGAAGCTAGGGTTTAACTATAACACAATGCAATATTTCATAAAAATCTGTTCAAAGATTTGGAGGCAAGACAGATAGACTAACTATTATAGTATATAATATAATAATATGTATTAAGCACTGCATGAATCGATAATAAAAATCTTTTTACTTCATAAAATCATTTTATTAAACAGAAACGTTATTTTTATATACCTAAAGGTAAAGCCCAAAACCAAATAGGAGGAACCAATACAAAAATAATGCTTAATTGCTTGTATGTTTCAAAAATACGACATACAATGTGAAATACATTGATAGGATTCTATTAAAAACAAAATAGACTATAAACGGAATCATTCAGGCATTAAGAAGTGAAATCACAAAGTAAATCGGATAAAACGTCAAACGTTCACACAAAGTAGACATTAACGACATTCAAATTTCAATTAAAACCCGAAACTCAATACATTGTTACAAAACATACATATAACTTGGTTCCGTTGACTCAGCAAATAAAAAAAAAATACTCACATATGATTCGTTGAATGGAAATAAAAAATCCATTTACCATGCCTCGTGGCCATGTAAAGGTACCAGTTTGGGAAAAACCCGGGTATACGTAACCCTCCCTGAATTTTCACCCCGGCATGCTTTACCAAAGAGAGCCGCGGGAGATCTTGTTCCACTGGTCACTTCCCGTATACATTATGTCCGTACTATGTTTGAACGGTCGCGAGTGCATAACCGGAGGCGATGCAGTCCGGTTGATTTTTTATTTTTTACCCGGGTCCGTTGAGAGCCGGGCGTTAATCAATACTTTGTACATCGTGCACGCAAAACAAAAAAAAAACACATATTGTTTTGTACACGGATAACAATTTTTATCCGGATCCACGGCCGGATATGGGGAAAATGAAAGAGTGCATTAAATCGATCGTGCACAATATTTAATATTCGCTTTGTATGGGTTTTTGTGAGCTCTGGTGTAGTACATGAAGCTTAAGGGGATTGTACATAAGACCATTTACTTGTAACGTTGAACTGACGTATGCTCGACGCAGCTAATGCTGACTAATGTACCTTTAATCACCAATACTATCCTTCATTGAAACATTGTTTCTTTATCTTCATAGTTGTATTAAAATTAACTACACGTGTTAATCGCTGTCTTTGGTGAATTACTAGACAGCCAGTAGTGGTAGAATGAAAAAAAAATACATTAAAGTTAGTTTTAGAAACATCAACCCTGCTTTTTATTTCCTAGGCTATATAAATGCATACTGACGCTCCACTGTCTACGAGTGACTCGTGTTAAGTTTACTTAAATGTTCGCATTAAGACCAGCTTTAGTTTTGTTACGACTAAATGCACTAGTCTGTATACACCATTATGTTTTACGTAAATCCGGATTAGAAGTTGAAGTTTTGTTGGATGTTGAATTATTATATATCTCTGTAAACTTAGTCGAAGGGTTTGTTTTAACAAAACAAACAATATGCCATATATTTTTTAAGTTTTATTTGTTCAGTTGTTATTTATGCAAGGTGTAGTGTGTACATATTTCTATTTGCTTTTTTATTATTATTTTTAGTCCGTTACTGTCCTACTCCTTGAGTCCACCAAGTGCAGTGCTGGCTAAGTGCAGTGGACTTTAGGGCATGCCGTCAAGAAATTATACTTGATTGAACAATAACAGTTTTTTTTACTTTTCAAGAGTACTTTCAGCTTTCCGTTTGTTTTGGATATCCAGCGATACGTCTAGTTCAATTTCGAAAGGCGTTTTCATGTAGATAAATAATTAGTGAACCCAGTTTTCTTTAATAAAATGTAATTCTACAATAATTTCAAGTACAGATTATCACGTTGAACACATTCTTTTCCACGTCATTTAATTTTCTTATTACGAAAAAATATAAAGTACAATAAGTTATATCTTAAAAAAAGTACCGTATTGTTGCTAAAGACCATCCTTTTAAGGAAAACAATCACAAGCCTATTAAAACATACATATAATAAGTACATTATTTAAATATAACATGTAAATGCTGGGATTTATATGAATAAGGATAAAAAGGTACTGCGCGCGGATTAATGGCATCAAAAAAGAATTAAGCATTCATTTCTCTGTGAAAAACATGTTGTTTTACTGCAATGAGAATTAAATATGTATATGGAGGAAAGTGTATGTTAGTAAGTATACTATAACTTATCTTTTATACATTAATTATTAGACAAGTGAGTTAAGTATAGTCGTGAGTAATTGAGGGCTCTAAATTTAGTGATAGTAGTGTCATGTGTCATGACCACGTAAGTATATGTAAAGAAATATAAAAGTAAAAATATGTGCACAAATACACATATTAGGAATGCCTTTTTAAGTTACTGTACCTTTTAACATAGTGTAAATAATATGTCTTTTGTTGGTAATCCAATAAATAAATAAATAAATACGTTTAAAAATATTATGTTACCACTTAATAAACATCAAAATAAACCAGGCATACCTGATTTTTTGGAAAAACGTAAATGACCTAATGACGTGCGCCGATTTCGCCTTAGTTTACATAAAGATTTGTGATAAAACATAGAAAGCTTACTTTTTATACATCATGGAATTTGAAATAAGGATTTTTTAGACAAACATATCGGCGAGTGTCAACTAACAAATAACCCTTTACAAAGTCCCACATCGAACATCGTACAGCCGTGAACCGCGAACAGAACCAATAAATACTAGAATGAACTTAATCTAGAAAACAACACGAAATGTTACAGCGATCAGTTTGGAGCGGCCTCATTTATCCCCCAATTGTTACAATAAACATGATTCTTTCAATTAAACCAACCAATAGGACAATGTTGCAACTAAATAATCCAGTTAGTTGGAACTAAATATTGTTGGAATACTGTTGCTAGGTTAGAAAATGTAGTAAATTTGTCTGTTTATGTACCATTATTGTACATAAATATTAAATAAATAAATAAACTGCTAATTTAGTTTAGGATATAACTAGCTCCTACTTATATATTAAGCGCTGGTTTTAAAGCTTCTAAATGAGTCTTGAATAGCTTTTCAGAAGTAAGTTTAATTGACCTTAGCCAACCATTCTTTATTTATAGGTTGGCTGTCATTAAGGCTTCGAAATAAGTATCGAATAGCTTATTAGAAGCGTTTTTGATTGACTTTTTTTTTGTTCATACATTTGCTGTCATTTTATTTATCGGATAGGGTATCCAACACATATTGGTAGGCTGTGACCGATAATTTTGTGTTACCGCAATTTTTCAAATATACACGGCGTTTTCTATATTTCACAACAACTAGTCGGCAAATTGAAAATACCTACTTATTCTATATACTCACATAAAATCAATACAATATTTTTAACTATGTATTTTCAAAGAAGCTCGGCAAAAAATAGAGGTAAGAAAATACAGACAAAATCATGTTATCGGATGTATCAGCTAAACTTACCGTTTTTTAAGGTAGCTACATAAAAATTCTCACAATAATTTAGTCTATTTCAAAAGAGGCTCGGCTAATAATACAGCCAAGTAAAAAAAGCGCCAAATTCTAATCTCAGTTTTCAGATAACAAACAAGCTTGTTTTACAGGAAAAAACATATAATCGGATCTATGAGCTAAATTTATATATGTAACTACATTCTCACAATAATTTGTCTATTTCCAAACAGAGCCAAGTAAAAAGAAACACCAAATTGTAATCTCAAATGAAACCGCGATAAAAGCTCAATCGATGGTCGCCCCACGTAACTTAAGCCCCTCAAAAAACTATTATAGCACAGTTATGTCACCTAAACTCATAGTGGAGTTCAGATCTTAGACAACAGACAAGTTGTTATACAGAAAAAGCCATGTAATTGGATCTATGAGCTAAACTTATAGTGTTATGAAAAGTCACTACATAAATTTTTTTACAGTTATTTGGTATATTTCAAAAGGGTCAGATTATCAAAAAAATTAAGCTAAATCCATCTTAAAAAGCGCCATATTCTAACAGTGGATTTTAGTTCGCATACAACAGTGGAGCTTGTTTTATAGGAAAGACTATGTAATCGGATTTATAATCTGAACGAAAGTAAACTGCATAAAAGTCATCACAATAATTTAGTCTATTTCAAAAGAGGCTCGGCAAATAATACAGCCAAGTAAAAAAACACCAAATTGTAATCTCAAATGAAACCGCGATAAAAGCTCAATCGATGGTCGCCCCACGTAACTAAAGCCCCTCAAAAAACTATTATAGCACAGTTATGTCACCTAAACTCATAGTGGAGTTCAGTAATGTTTTGTTTTAGCTGTAAACATGTAGTAACGCAACGTTTTAGTGTTATTCGTCAGCGACAGGCGACAGATATGGAGCTGTGGCACGCTATTACAGGTTGAGTCGGTAGACTTAGAACTTTTATATTAAAAGGAATCATATTTGTTTTGTGAGTAAAAGTAGAAATTTTATAATGGTAGTAGGTATCAAGTTAAGAAGGCATTACACATGTACAATTTGATTTAATTTGGTAAGTGTCATTAAAATTTTAACTGACTTGGTATGTAGGCATAAAATGTTATCAAAGATCAGAAGTTAAAATAACGGGAAATAAATGTTTGAAAAGAATCCCGATTAATTTATGGAATTTTAACAAATCAATGTGTATGCCTTAGTTTTTCTCTAAATACGTTGTATTAGTCTAAGTTCGAATAATTTTAATCAGGTACTATGAAACGAGAAAAAACTGTGACCGTGTAGTTTTTATGCGCAGCTACTAAGAAAATGTATCCAAAACAAATGCATGGGAATAAAATTAAATGTAACTATTCCGACTTACTCATCGTCTTACCCCAATGCACTTTACACTGTGGAAGTGCGCTTCATTAAACATTTCAAAGTGCGTGTACAAAATGTCCCAAGTCCACACTAACATAAGTGGTAATAGTAAGCAAATACATTAAAAAGTTGAACTGTTAATTTTGGGGTCAAACTGTCATTCGTGACCGAATTGATGTGTGAATAGATTTCCTTGGCAATTTCTATTCAAGTTATTTTGATATTTTAACCGAAAATGAAGCAGTTACTTTATTTACTGCTTTATTTTGGTGGCACTTTACACGTCAATACTGGTATAAGTTAGTGGAATATATTCGTTATTTTTGTGGTGGAGTATTAACTTGGTTTAATGACTACCGAATTAAGCCACGTCAAAGGCCTTTGGGCGGCTTGAATAACTTTGACACTAGGTTGACCACTGACCATAAGATTAGAAGAAGAAGATTACCGAGTGATGATATGACAACCTATAATAATGTTCAATTAACTATTAATAGGGTAATACGATGTTAATAAACAGTTAATCTTATTTAAAACACACTTTTATATATGGAAAGTTCTCAAAGCCATTTTTACATTACCTATTGCCGATTCGAAATTACCATACTACAGTTTAGTGCCCAAGTTTCTGTAATTATCGCTTAGATATATTATAATGATGAGCTCAAGATACAGTAATGTTTTGTACCTGACCCCAGTTAACGTGTCAGTCTCAAAAAACTTGACGGAATACTTTTTGGCCTTAACTGGAAATCAAACCTAAAACTTATTTATCACTATAACTATCACTACCACATCGTTACAAAGTTAGTCATACATAAAATATACACCTTTACGAAACTAACCTGACAGATTTGATCACTCTTAACAATACAATTCGAAAACGAACAGTCCTAAATTAATTAAACTACATTACTACATCCGTTAACCCTGCGAACGTCATAAAACGAAACGGAATCCAACAATAAAATTTAATTTGTTAACCCTTCACACGTTTATGGGGTGCTATTAAAATTCGCTTAATTAAATACTATCCTGTATACTATATTGCATAAGGAGTTGTTTTTACGAGATAATGTAAATTAATGAGAAGTGTACTAAATCCATAGGTTTTTTAATTAAGCTTATTCATTGATTTGCAATATTTCTATATCGATTGCATTGCTATAGAATATAATACAAGTTAAGATATATTATCTAAAATAAAATGGCATTAAGCAAAATGATTTACATCATTTACGTACAGATCATAACGATATACATATATTTTGGTATCGTATGCTCTTGTTTTTGAGTGTTGTGTCGTGTTGAAGCAGAACAAGAATGACTCGAATAAATCATCAAAGTTTTAATTCGAATGAAAATTTTGTTAACAATATTCAAAAGGCCAAATAAAACACTATCTTGAATGACTTTCGAAATTGATTAAAAACTGATAGAAAAACCGTTTTCCAAAGCATTCAAGAAATAGTCTTCATAAACTATCTTAAAAGCGATACCATACAGAACAAAGTACTTACAAACCTATTTTTAACATTACAAATAAAATCTTTCCACCAAAAAGAGCACAAATGGCCGTCGGCACTCGCTCATAGCGAGTCGACTGAGCCATACTCGCATTCATTTAGATTTACAGATAGTATTAAGTAAGGGCCCGATTAAACTGTCTGTCTTCAAGTCGCTATCTCGTGACTATCGGAGGGTGAGGGCTTGGTGATAAGCGAAGCGCACAGCGGGGAGGGTAGCGGAGCGGGTAATGATTAGTTTTGATGGTAGGGATTTTTAGTTCGGAGACGAGAGCTTCTGGTGTGTTTTAGATTTGGTTTTCAGTAAGTATGACAGTAATTTAGAACAACGATGGTTTGAACCAGTTATGTTGCAGATAGTTATTATTTTACAGCAAGATGTATGGTTTCTCCCTTAGTAGTATTTTTAGGACTCCAAAGCTTGGTCCTATTAACTGAAATTGTGTAGATCTATTATTGTTTGAAAGTTAAGTTATCTTAATACCTTTTTTGAGAATTTTACCTTATTTATCACAAAAGTTTAAAAGATAATCCTATTATTTTAATCTGGTTATAATAGAACAGGGTAAAAATATAATCACAAAGACTCAGAAAATAGGCCTAAGAATTACACACAAAAAAATACTTCATCATTTAAAACGTAGTTAATCTAAATCGCTCTTTATCAGCATCTCTAAGGGAAATCCTAAACTGAATTTGATGCATCTACCTGACCGCTTAGAATTTAACGGAGTGATGGTTTGGTTTACTTTCGTAATTAAATATGGCTACCGTTGGTGGGACCACTGGTTACTAGTGGTTACTAGTGGTTACATTGTACTACATACTTGTTAATTGCCTTGATTCACTTCAAATTGGTGTTAAAATTGTGATTTAATTTCTAAAAGTTATCGTCTTTGAAGCGGTTATTATTGAGTCTTGAATCTCTTTCAATTGCGTTTAAATAGAGTTTTTTGGTTACAATAAAATATCTTGATTTGGATTTACACATACGTATGGGTGAAACTTTTGCACATAAAATATACTTGAAATTTTGGTAGTCTTGAAGAGTCATTTGCACTCAGTAGTCGGCACGAAATCAAAGTATTAGTCTTTGTAAAAGATACGACATATATTATATTGTTGGCGATACTGAAGCTGTGCTTCAGAGGCTGTATATAAGTCGACCCCATTGATATTTTGACAAGTAAAAAGTCTTTCACGCATCTGGAACACCTTCAATACTTTCAACAACTAACTATACAAACAAACAGCAAAGATTTCAACTAGTTATTGACATGCAACAGCACAAGCTAAGCCTTTATCGACCGTTCAAACCCCAACAAAACTAGAACACTACACGTTTAAACATAAAATATTCCCAAGAACCGAAGTCAAATGTCTTCGTGTGTAATAAATAAGGAATCTTCAACTTGCTAATATCCCACATTATCTACTAAGTTATTTATAAACGTCCACTTAGTTAGACAGCTGGTCATTCTGCATGAAATGTCTATTAAAGCAAATATCCCCTATTTCGACTAACATTTTGTGTTAAATTGATTATGGGGAGTTGGTTTTACTGTCTGGCTTGAAATAGAAATATGCTGAAGTAGTGAATTCTGAGTGGTATACACAATTGTGTCGTTTACAAATTTTTGCAGTATTTAAGACAAAGTTTGTAAATACAGGAATTTCTGTAGTTATCTTATATTTATTCACTTAAAAGTAAAAAAAGAATTGCGAGAAAACTGATTGCAATTTTGGTGTTTCTTAAGTCATTTTGGAAGCAATAGTCCTCAATCGCCAAATGGCGATATGGATTCAGGATGTTATAGACTGTCTTTCTAGAAGGAGAGCTTTTCCCATCAGTGGGAGAATAAGATAAAATCTTTAGCACCTCGAACCCATACTCTTGATCACAGATCTGTCAAAGATTACCCCATCAACCTAAGTGTGTTAAAATAGGTTTACTAACCATAAAAATGTTACAGTCATAGGACAAGCGGTAAACGCCTTCCACGCGGCTTGTTTAACTTTGACACTAGGTCGAGCACTTATCATACGATAAAATGACGGTTAAATGGCCATTTAAAAAATTAAAAACTTTTCACAAGAAAATAGTACCTGAAAATTGGTCCCATTATAACACCTCCACACGTTACCTGTAGTACAGTAATTAAGCATTTAAAACTAAAACAAAAATGTTTACCAACTTGAAATTAACTACGTTAATTTTGTCCAATCAGTAGCGCAATTCTACTACTACAGACAGTAGTGTTTGACACTTAAAATGACTGAAAAAATTGTTCTTACGGAGCCCGGTAGAGGCGCTTGACAGATTTTCATATACAATTTCCAGAAAGCTAGTTGGTTGTCGGTAGTCGATGGTAGTAGATAATCAAGCGACAGTAGCGCAATTCTCTACAGTCAGTACTGTCGAGTATCGAGAGTTTGACATTTAAAATGTACTGCCGAAAAAAGTTCTTAAGGAGCCCGGTAGAGGCGCTTAACAGATTTTCATACAAAATTTTCCGAAAGCTAGCTGGTTGATGGTAGTCGATGGTAGTAGAGAATCGAGCTACAGTAGCGTGATTCTGTACAGCCGTCACTGTTGAGTATCAAAAGCTTGACATTTAAAATGTACTGCCAAAATAGTGACTCCCGTCATAGGCGCTGATCAGATTTTCATACAAAATATCTAGATGACTAGCCGATAGTCGATAGTTGTAGAGAGTCGTACAGTACGAGTGATTGCAAGTTTATAATTTACAAGGAATCTAGTAGGTGACGCTGCTACAGTAATTACGGACGGCAAACTGCCTGCGATCGGCCTATTACCCCATCAAATATTTACATAGCCTTCTTCAACTTTGTGTCGTATACAATTGTAGAACAGAAGTTCCAGTCAGATCATTTATACAGACGATGAAAATTGGTGAACTTTCTGATTAGCTTTGTGTTGTAGTAATAGGTCATTTTTATCAAAGTAAGTTCGATGGGTTTTCATAATTATATGACGAGATATTTGAAAGTGACAAAGCAAAAGAAACCTTGTCCATGATGTCTATTACTGTACGCTCAAAAAATACCGTGTATTATGACAATGTGGGTGGTGGTTAATAATAAAAAATAAGTGAAAATTAGTAAATGACAACAATTTATCTTTGCTCAAAAGAAGGCAGATAATAAATAATGAACATGAGAACAAGTAATGAAAAGATGACAATAAAATAATATGCTCTTCCGATGTTAATTTCCCTATCTCATTATTGGACACGTACTATTTCTCGCAATAAGGGCAACACAATGCCATGAGTCTACAACGCTGATCAAATGCGAGTTGAGAAAATAGCATTTTTTCAAGAACTGGTTATGATAAAAATAAAAGAAAAAATAAAAGACATGTAGTTTAACTTTCTGTAATATCCCTGTGTCGTGGTTACGTAATACAACGCTCTGTTTAGCTTCGAATCAAATGTTTACTTGTTGGCTACTGACAGGAAATTAAAGTTACATATTAAAATTACAATTTCATTACATTACAGATTTATACATGATAATATAGTTGAAGTTTTCATATTAATGTTTGGGGAGGACTTCTAGATTATGTTTTGGAATATTTATTACAAAGTATTCTTTTACCTAACATGTTATATACTAGAATGATAACGTAAACTACTTTGTTATAGTAATTTTCCATTTAATCATAAATTCAAATATGAATTTTGAAGTTTTTACGATTGCCATCTTTTCAACCTTTTCCTCCTAACTCAAAACCTTACAATCCATTATTTCAGGCAATTACTTATGCAGATGCACTTTCTCCTTTAATAAATTAAGCCAATTTTTTCCGTTGATTAATTTAAAAAATCAATTTTTAAACACGTTTTTTTCGTAATAGAAATCGGATCTACCGTGTTTAAGTGAACACAGCCAAACACACTAATAGGTCATCATTTTCATCATCATTGGCCTGTATTCATTTATCGCAGAAACCTTCACAACACTAAAAATCCTAACACAATCACACAACATAATCAACAATTAATTATATAAATTAATTACGTCCGCCATTGATTTCCATCGCAATTGTCATAACAAATAATGATATAGAGTGACGCGGATGCTGCTCCGTGATTCATTGCGAGATAAATCACGTACTTATGCGTTTAGTACGGGTTAATACTGAAGTATGGTGATTGTTCGAATATACGGAATATCTGAACTGTATGCTGATAGATTACTGTTTAGTATTTGGAGTTTTAATGTAGATTAATGATTCTTGATGAATACAGTTTCTATTGAAGATAGACAATATTTATATTAGCCCATGACTATCCCATATCTGGGTCTCCTCCCGAATGAAGAAGGGGTTAGGTCTTGAACGTATAATGTAGTACGTAGACTTACGAATTACTTATAATCTACTATTACATACTCTATTCGACTACTCATACATAGTAGCTTATCATGCTTGATTTGCCCGAAGGTGTAAGCTATGCTATGAAATGCAACCACATTTCGCCATTAACAATGTTAGTTCCCTGGGTGATTCTATTGTCATTCTATCGTTACGTTAACTCTGGGCTACTATTGACAAACATTCTTATACAGATTAGAAAACAATAGTTACTCAATCTAATCAGAGAATCAAACCTCAGACCTCGAGATCAGGAGCAGCCTTAACCACTATAACCCAGACAACAGAGGCAGTTCAGGGCACAAATATGACTAACAAATTATTAATCTAAGATATATTAAACAATGTCCACAACACAACATCCTACACGCTCTCACAAACATCCAATTTAAAACGCCCACAGCGTGAAAATCTACATTGATGCTACTAATAATTTTTTCACGCGACCAAGGGTGGTTTTTCCCAAAAAAAAAAACAACAAAAATAAAAGTTTTAGGCGGCAAAACCCACGTGACGTGTGAAAACCGGATCACACCGGATTAGGCCAGTACTGCCCGCATTGTTTATTTTTTAATAATACAAATGGCATGAAACAGGTGAAAAGAATAGGTATTTTTTTGGTGGAAATGTGTTTTCTATTGTGTGATATTTTTAGTAAATACAGAATTATATTATTTACCTACTTTTGTTCGTAATTATTAAA
The DNA here is from genome assembly GCF_050436995.1 of Anticarsia gemmatalis. Classification (NCBI taxonomy): domain Eukaryota; kingdom Metazoa; phylum Arthropoda; class Insecta; order Lepidoptera; family Erebidae; genus Anticarsia; species Anticarsia gemmatalis. The sequence goes on from NC_134761.1 coordinate 11,482,373, forward strand.
TTAATTAAAAATACAATTATTTTAGGCATTTTGGCATGTGTATAAATAAATGTATTTCTTCAGTAACAAAATAGAATCTGCCTTAATTTTTTCGAATGACATATTTTTTCGTAGTAACTTCGTTAACAAGTAATACATACGTGATAAGTGTTATTGAGTCATTCTTCTGCTGGGCAAATGTCCACATGATCTCCACTTTTCTCATCTTATAGTACCTACAACTAAAAATGTTCATCACTTCCGACCAACTACTCTGTAACACATCAATTTTGTTATTAACTCAACATTTTCATCTCTTCTAACTACTTACTCCCTAACATATCAATCAATATTTTTCCTACATCATCTCATCAACAAAATCTAAAAACCAGTCTATTATTTTCTAGTAGACTAGGTAAATTTCCATTTTCTATAACTTAACCTTAACTCGAACCAGATGAGATCTCAAACAAGAACAAGAGCAGGCCAGTTACTCGTAAGTCGTAATCGCTCAAGACCCATGAGTCATGGTATCGTGAAATCACATAAATGCCTTTATTGCAACACCTTAAAGTTTCAATTTGTTGTGTTGCTAATCAGGATTGTGTGGTGCAAAGTACAAGTGGCAAGAGGAATATTATTTTAATCTTCGTTGTTTTTCCAACATCAACATCATAAAGTAATATAGGTTAGTCTTTTTTGGGATTTTGGTTTCAACATGGTTGCTAAGCAGTCAGCAGAAAAAACGACTTTAAAATATATTTTATTGAAATATTGTGTTCTTGGCGGAATTAGGCATAAAGCCAGGATTGCCACAAAGCTAAATAAAGCAAAAGTCTTTATTACACGATCTAAATAACGGTCACTTGTAATTAGGGGGGCCTAAAAGGCTCACAGGCGAAAGTAAATTTCTGACCCCAGACAATAACAGGCTAGTTATATTTACGCATAGTTACAGTTAAGCGTGTTTTCAGCACAGGTATATACACAGGCAATACTGCAGCACAGGTAATATCGGCTTACCGTCTGTATAAATTTAACTAAAAAACTTATTTAACTTACTTACTTAAATTAATTTAATTGAACGATGAGCCATTAAAAGAAAACCCACGAAATTATAATAACAATTCCTCCCGTCCCTTGCACCACCAGCTAACGGTAGTAGAGTTAGTCATATTGGCTTATCGGCACGTACGGGGTGAAGTTTATCAACGAATGTGCCAGATATCTGCCGCTATCGGGGGCTATCGTGGACCACTTGTGATGGACGCAGTTTCTACTACACTAGAAAGTTTGCGATAAATATGCTTGTACAATGTACCTACATGATGTTAGTTGTACATGTTTTGCACATAGATTTTAACGTTAAATGTTCTTTTTGTATAAAATGCTAGTAAGTTCGAGGATTGGTGAGTTTGCGTCGAGGAAAAACAGTTGTAATATTAGTCAGAGGAAAAGGTAATCTAGTTTTTGGGTTGGTGACTATTTTCTTAGAAATTTTATGTTTTCAAATATTATTATAGAACTATAAATGATACGACCCATACGGCAGTTGTTACTAAGCCACGAGCTCCTCTAGATCTCTAAACTAGTAAATTGTTTCTAAACATTATTTAATACTTGTTTTTCTAATGTGAAGTAAGTATGTATGTATGTAGTACATATCTATCAAGTTAATTTTAAATACGACAGATTACTCGTTATTGAAATATATTGCATCAAGCATCAAACACAAGATATTGCATTTAGCATAAAACCGTCAACCTTAATTCAAAACCAAACAAGAACTAAATTATCAACTCAAAAATATTCATATTAAAACGGAAATCACTTCTCATTCCCCATCACATCATTACTATTCCAGAACGTTCAAAAGCAAAGCTATATTTAATTTCACACAAAATGCGAATAACTCGTGAAACTGACAGACGTTCAAACCACTATAACATGAGCGTCTTCATCGAAATTACAATTTTCAACCCCTAAAATATTAACTGTCTAACATTTAGAAAAGGGTTCCGTTAGTTAGGGTTGGCGAGGGCTAATCATGAAGAAACTTCGCGTTAAATAAAGTTTAAATAGAGATTCGGGGAAGCTCTGCCTATGAGTATTATGGAAACAGATTTTGAAATATAATCTGACAACTTATTAAAATGCCTTGGCATGCGCTATCGACACGCTATAATTCATAGAAAAAAAATTAATTAATAAAATTATTAACTGCATGCCTAAAAGTTTTTAAACACATTTTTTCCAGGTATGTAAGTTCCTATCCTGCACTTGACCAGCCCGGTGGATACAAAGCATCTCCCACGTTAGGAAGGACAGCCTTTCCCAGCAGTGGAACAGACATGGGTTAAAAAAAACTTGTGTATTTCGAAAACATAGTAGTTGTAGCAAGCTTGCGCCTTGCATACAACACTCTCTACAAATTTCTCGGCTTATAGTAATATTGTAGGTAACAAAAACAGATTTTATACTAAAAGTATCTGAATCGCATTCCTAGAATTCAGTAATAATGTCTAGCCTTTGAAATCAGCTTGACTTAAGCAGGGTATTATAAAATATTTCTGTCCAAAATTATTTTATGAGCTTCTAATTAGTGTCTGGAGTATTACTTTATATTTATTTTATTTCAAAACTAATCTGTAATTTTCGACGAATTAATGTTTGAATTAATGACAAATACAACTACATTTTGCAATCATTAATGAAAAACATATTTACAATACATATTAAAATAGTCTGAGTATAAATAATATCGTAGATGTTTTGTAACTGTCGCAAACGCATCTTATGGTTGCATTTTTTGCTTACGTAGAATCCATACATAATATAAAATCACGTCTTTTCCCAGAGTAGGCAGAGACCAAAGATCATATACGTCAAATATTTTCTTTGTTAAAACTTGTTTATATAAGATGCAGGTTATATAACCTGCAACTTATATATAAGGTAGGCAGTAACAGTAAGTAGGCATATGCCTAGTTACTGTTATTACACAGTTATTCTGAAACCGAGTAAATGGCAAAAAAATAGAAGACAGAAATATATTTTACGTGTTTTTTTTAACAGCAAATAATATTATGATAGGAAGAAATTCAATAATTTATATTTATTGAATCATTTCAATAAATATAAAATATTTTTAAAAACAACAGTTATTATTGGTAATGAAATTAATCTACTAAATGCCAATTCGTTTTAAGTACGGTAATGGCTACAGTATAAATTGGTGATTATTTCACATAATATATTTTACTGAAATGTTTTTTAAAACAATACTTTGCCTTTTTAAGAGTTTATAAAAAACAATTTATAATAAAAACTAAATAAAAATCGTAAAACCAGTCAAACAAAAGTTTTCTACATACATAATGTAACGCTTTTTTACCATAAGGTTAGGCAGAGGCCAAAGAACGCCACTCGGTACGATGCCTCAATCACATCCATACATCTTGTAATACAAGTTAATTAATAATATATGGTCCTAAAAATACATAAATGAAATGATAATGATTTCTTTTTGTTTAAGTACCAAATACCATAAGTTACAAACAGTGAGATCAGGACATTATAATACCAATAGGCATATCTGTATAGCGGGGTAAATCAAATCAAATCATTTTTATGCGAATGATTATGAAATAATACTTCCATTAAATTGTTGATACTGATACCCCTAAGTTTCGTTACGCAGCTTCGGGCGTATTTGATATATTATGTATGACAGTGGTGTTCCTCAGACAAGTTTTCACGCCGTTTTGACACTAATTATATGAACGGTTAAGGGTTCGGTTCCCGAAAAAAAACCTTTTTGAGGGCTTGGAAAATAGACTTTTTGGGAATTGAATGAAAATTATTTTGGTAATTCTTCAGGTGTTGTTTAAAATTATTGTCGTGTTTTGAGTGGTTTTCAGACAGAGAATCTAACGTGCCTGGCCTGGAAATTGAATGTGAAATTTATATTAGAAGAATTAATATTTTTGTTACATTATTAATAATGTATTGTTCTACAATTGTTTGTTATCCTGAATAAATAAAAAAAAAAAAAAAAAAAAAAAGAGAAAATAAATTAAAACGGTGATTTTTTTAACTGGCACCAAATGTCAATAAGAGAAGTGGTTAAGGCTTTGAGTTTAACTAGCTGACATCAATGTTCAATCAGCTTGTACACTCAAAGGTAAGCATGGTTTCATACGCTGCTTACCTTAATTGTTAAATAATTGAATATTGTCATTACATTATAAAACAAAATTGTATACTTCAAACAGGTAATATTGTAATTTTCACCTTTTACCCAAATAATATACAGTCATTGATCAACCAAACAACCAAGCTTTATAATATTTAAAATATTAGTGAAACAAGATACATTGTTCTCACATCCCTCGAATAAATCATATTACTGTGAAGGACTCTGCCAGCTTAGAGGACCCAAGGCCTTAAGCTCCTAATATTAACACATATATACGTCAGACCTTTGTCTAATTAATATACGTTTATGTAATACTATACTTATTAACACATGGGGTGTATGGGACAATAATTACATCTTTTTGTCCAAAGTCAACCTCACCTGCCCGTGGTGCACCCTGCTGAACAACGAACGAGGCTCTGACGAAAAACTCACCAAGACGCATTGGCCAGCGTGGTGTTTTAAGGCTAAAATCCCCCCCTCCCAAATGAAACACGCCAATAAAAATCGGCCCTCAGTCCCCAGCAGTTCTACCATTCCTAGCTCCGGCAGCGGTTACGGTTCCGGTAGAACAGAGGGTGCTAAGAATCCCTGGCAGAGATCCGGCTGTCAAACGATGACCCTGGCTACGTTTAATACAAGGACTTTGAGCAATAATGATCGGCTAACGGAGTTATTAGAAGAAGTTGATAAGATAAAATGGGATGTTATAGGCTTGTCTGAGATTAGGAGAAAAGGCGAACATCTGGAAAAACTAACTTGCGGACACGTATTTTACCATCAGGGGCTTGAGGACTCCTCTTATGGAGGAGTTGGATTTCTTCTCAACAAAAGGATAGCATCTGCCATTCAAAATATCAAAAGCATCTCTTCAAGAGTATGCTATGTTATTATTAAACTAAGTCATAGATACGCCCTTAAAGTTGTACAAGTTTACGCGCCTACCTCAGATCACGCGGAAGAAGAAGTTGAAGTCTTCTATGAGCAAGTAAGACAAGCGTATGATGAAAATCCTTGCCACTATACCATCCTTTTGGGTGATTTTAATGCAAAAGTAGGCCAACCTCTGATGAATGAAAGTGCTGTAGGACATTATGGCTTGGGAAGACGCAACACAAGGGGACAAACACTCGTAAATTTTCTAGAGCAACAAAAGCTGTATGCAATGAACACGTTTTTCAAAAAGAGACCTTCTAGAAAATGGACGTGGGTCAGCCCGGACGGAAAAACTCGGAATGAGATAGACTACGTTATTAGCCCAAACAAAAATATAATCACAGATGTCAGTGTCCTAAATCACTTTAAAACTGGAAGCGATCATCGCTTAGTTCGAGCCACATTTTCATATAATCTTACCAAAGAAAGAACAGCTTTAGTAAAAACCTGCAAGCCTTCTTACGATACTGCCAGCTATAGTTACCTGCAAGAAGAATTCCAACTAGAATTAAAAAATAGGTTCTCTATTCTCATCGAAGATGACCAAAATATTAACTCCTTGAGTGAGAATTTCTGCAAAATTATTGTGGACACCACTAAAAAGCACATTGGTATAAATAAACCCAAAGAGACCAAGCTCACTCAAAATACGTTGTCGTTGCTTGCTCAGAGAAGAGAGATGCGTAACAATAACATTCCTGATCAAAAACAGCTTCAGAATATAAATAAAATTATTAATAAATCCATAAGAAAAGATATGCGCGCACACAATACAAGAGTAATAACAGAAACCATAAAAGAAAATAAAGGACCTAAAGTTTTTCGGAGAAAATTAAACACCACAACACATGTAATACACAAAATAAAATGTAGTGACGGTAGCACCACAACGGATTCAGAAGCAATATTACGCGCTGTTGAAGAGTTTTACAAAGAACTATACACAAGTAAAAAATCTGAACCAGATACACTAGACCAGAGAGATCCTAGAGCTGAGCCCGTAGAATACCTAGAGAAAGACGGACTACCTGCCATTATGAAAGACGAAGTTGAGTATGCTCTAAGGAAAATGAAACGTGGTAAAACATCAGGGGTGGACGGTGTATCTGTAGAAATGCTACAGGCGGGAGGCTCGCCTGTTCTCAATGTGCTCACTAAACTTTTTAACGCAGTGCTGTCAAATGCTATTACACCTAAAGATTGGAAGAACGCAATCGTCACAATTCTACACAAAAAGGGGGACATCACTGTTCTGTCCAACTATCGCCCTATAAGCCTCCTCTCTCAGGTATACAAACTGTTTGCCAAAGTCCTGTGTAATAGAATGACTCGCCAGCTTGACGATTACCAACCTGTAGAGCAAGCTGGCTTCCGGAATGGATTCTCGACCATGGACCATATTCACACGGTAAAGCAATTGATGGAGAGAAGTAAAGAATATAATCGACCGCTAAGTGTTGCATTTGTAGACTACGAAAAGGCTTTCGACAGTGTCGAACACTGGGCGGTATTCAATTCCCTCCATCGTTGCAATATTGACAAACGCTACGTTGATATACTCCGAGAGCTATACAATACAGCCACTATGCAGGTGCGTATGCAAACTTTAACTGACCTCGTACCCATCAAGCGGGGAGTACGTCAAGGGGATACTCTCTCACCCAAACTCTTTACTGCCGTCTTAGAGGACATATTAAAGACCATAGATTGGAGTGAGAGAGGCATTAATATCAATGGTCAATTTCTGTCGCACCTGCGTTTTGCCGACGATCTGGTCCTATTTGCTGAGAACGTTGCTGATCTCCAAGACATGCTTAAGGAGTTACATGAAGCATCATTAAAAATCGGCCTTAGGATGAACATGTCCAAGACCAAGATAATGACGAACTCCACACGAGCTTTACCTGCTGTTACGGTAGGTAACGCTCACATCGAAACAGTACAGGAATACATCTATCTTGGGCATCGTTTATCCTTTGGTTCCGACTCACAGATCAAAGAGATTGCTAGACGAATCCAGCTAGGTTGGGCTGCTTTTGGGAAACTGGATGACGTATTCAAATCGAAGATACCACAATGTCTGAAGACCAAGACATTCAACCAATGTGTCTTGCCTATTCTCACTTATGGAGCCGAGACATGGTCGCTCAATAAAGCATGCTTCCACAAAATTAAAGTAGCGCAAAGAGCTATGGAGCGTGCCATGCTTGGCATTTCTCTCGTTGACCGCGTACCCAACGTCGAAATACGCCGTAGAACTAAAGTCGTAGATGTGGGCACGCGGATAACCAAACTTAAGTGGCAATGGGCAGGACATTTGGCTAGACGTGAAGACGGAAGGTGGACCAAAGCAATCACTGAATGGCGGCCATGGAATGGGCGAAGGTCTCAAGGAAGGCCTGCAACTAGATGGTCGGACGACATTGTTAAATGTGTAGGGCCGAAATGGATGAGACAAGCGGAGGACCGTATAAAGTGGCGTGCTGAGGGGGAGGCCTATACTCAACAGTGGGTGGATACGGGCTGATTAGATAGATAGATAGATACTTATTGATCGGTTGAAACTGTAGAATTAAATCGGGTTATGAGGGAGTAGGAGAAAACAATACTCACATTGAAGGAACTGATTATTATATTACTATTATTATATACTAGCTGACTCGCGCAACTTCGCTTGCGTCACATAAGGGAGACTGGGTCAAAATTTTCGCCGATTTTGTAACATTTTTAGTGGCACTCTGCTCCTATTCCTCCTATCCTCTATAACCTATAGCCTTCCTCGATAAATGGGCTATCTAACACTCAAAGTATTCTTCAAATCAGACCTGTAGTTTCTGAAATTAGTGCATTCAAACAAACAAACCCTTCAGCTTTATAATATTAGTATAGATTCCTAATGCCCGTGGTTTCACTCGCTATTTATGTATACATCTAATCACGCCTGTTATATCTGGAGGTGAAGGCTGAGATGTATGAAATAAACCCACGTAGCGCCATTAACAATATTAGGCACATGTTATAAAAGGCGAGCTCATCGCCATTTACAACTAACCAAACTCTGGGCTACTATTGAGAAATATTCTAATATTAGTAAGAAAATCCCAGTACTCAGCACTTTGCTCGACACGGCAATCGAACCCTAAATCTCATGCTTAGAAGTCAGATGAATTATCGTCCGTGCCACAGTGACAGTCAAACTTCTTAGTCAGACTAATTTGTTTATTTCAACAATAAATAGCTAATAATAATAGCTAAAGCAACAATTTAAAAACATACTTTTTGCTTACTTTCCGTTAAAGGTGGCTATACAAAGTTATGTTCCAATACAAAGTAGTAAATAGCATTGAAATAGAAATGGTAATAAAATAAGAAATGCTCATTTTATAGATAAGGTAATTAAAAGACCACTTACATTTTTATTAACTACTCCGGTGGTCTTACCGAAAGGTGTTCAGTGTTTACTAGTGTTTATACTATTTAAAACATATCAGCTGTTGCAACAATTTCACATGCATTTTTTTTTCTTTAATTTGACATATCGTGAATCTAATTTCTATCCTACTTGGCTAACCCCCGGTTTCTGAGGTACATTTGGCGGTAGTTTATCTATTCAATAGCGTTTTAACTCATATTATTATATAAAAACGTCAAAGGCTTCATTTGCATAGTTTTTAAATAATCTACGATATAACAATCTAATCTTATATCATTACAAGCAGTACAGTTGTTTTCACATGAGAGAAAGTCATACACAATTGTACATTTAATTAGAATTAAGTGTACAATTGTGTATGAAATCAATTCAAGCACACCGATTAACGAACTCCCATCTTAAATTTGGTCACGGTAAACACTCCTTAACTTTGAAAAATTATATCCAACTGGCTACAAATTACCTCCAATACCTATTAATCATAACAATTCAAATATTCAATGCATTTAACACTCGATAACATTTAACAGGCGGTGGAACCTTCACCCGCGACAATTACACCCAGTCACACCTATTTTAAATGACACACACCGTCACGTAAGTGCCATGAATGTTTTACGAGGTGGACAATCGATTCCGTAGGGTTCGACTAGGGGTTTACCTGGTGAGTAAGGATCTGAGCTGTGTTTGTATATTCTTAGATTTTTTGTGCATTCAATAAAAGCATTATGTAAAATAAAGAAGAAAAATTGAGGGTATTTACAGAAAATTATACTGCAAGGAGACAAAGTTTAGCAGCCACAACCAAGACCGATGAAAGGTAGGCTAATAATTTAAAAATAGAACGAAAATCTGCATTATGTCTATCTAAAAAAAATATATTTTTTTTTATACAAAAATGGTGTGTCCGATACTATTACCTTATTTTAACCTGAACTATTAGGGAGACACGTTAAGAAAAACAAATTAAAAGACATGCGTCGCCGCATATATTTTCCAAAAATCTTCCAACTTTTGTTTAGTTTTTCTGAGTAAAATTATGTAAATAAAGATGAAATAAGGAGAGAGATATATCGAATACTTATATTAAAAGATTCGCAACGATAAATAATACTTAATAAAATGTGTTAATATAATAATGGAAATTCAAGGAAATGACCTATTTACAATGTAAACAATATAACCTAGTGACCATGTAATAATTATGATAATAATAGGGTAGGTATTTATCATATTATTGTGAGTTTTCCTCTTCATCAAACGTAATAGTTTTATCTAGTAATACGAGTATATAAGACAATGATAGGATGTATGAATGGGAATGAAAACAAAGAAGTTATTTATTAAGTTTGGTTTGGTATAACGTGAATATTCTAATAAAAAAAAAAACATGTTTTTAACTAGATACTAGATGAAAACCCGGCTTCGCTCGGATCAATTGAAGTCGCTTTAATATTTTATCACTGACCCGCGCAGCTCCTCTCACGGTTTCTTGTTTTAATTTAATACCGCGTATTTTCAAATTCATTCACCTTTTACACCTTCTCTGGACTTCCACAAATATTTTAAGACCAAAATTTGCCAAATCGGTCCAGCGGTTCACGAGTTTTAGCGAGACTAACGAACAGCAATTCATTTGTATATTTATACATTTTCCAAACCCATATTTTTCATCAACTTCAAATAGACTCCTTAAGAATCGATTTTTGAAAAATAAGGTATCCAAATTTGCCTCCCGGTTCTTTAACTATACCAATGCTTATTTGCAGGCACTTTTGAATTTAAGCGGATTTCGTTTAAGCAGGAAGGCTTTTGACAAAGCTTAAGGTCCTTTTATTTTCTTCAAAAAAACAACTGAGCAACGAGTGTTATGTTATATTCATTTAAATTATGGAGGTTTTCTTGTATCTCCGTTGACAGCTATCTAATAGCGACTATTCTGTACATTGTTTTCTTGCTTAAATAGTGATAATACATTCGTTGATATCAAAGACGTGTGCTTTGTAAAGAAAATCATTGCTTGAAATGTATTATTCTAAGTATTGTACCTAGTTCGAAATAAAAAGATAATCTTCTAGACTATCCCGTTTTATTTCTAGATATTTCCTCAGTACATATATATTCCAATGCAATGTAAACAAGACACCATAAATAGGATGTTACCAAAACTTAAAATTACATTGCCTTTTTTTAATATAGCCAACATTATTCTTTAAAAAAATATTGAAGTCTTCAAAGCAAGTACTCTATATTATGAACAACTGAAATAAAAATAAAAAAGTACAAAGGTATAATATACGTATTAATCAGTTTTTCCTCAACAATGCTTGTTGACATTAAGTTTTTGCGTCGAAATGCTCTTTTAATTAGAACAATACGGCTCAAAGTGCGCAGAAATTGACAATTACACGCAAAAACGTACGAGTTAGCAGACAATGGATTGTTATAGTTTATGTCAACAATATACGACGGGTGGAAAGCTTTGTGTTACTACTGTAAGTCGAAACTAAAGCGTAATTTCGTTTAAGTGATATGACAATGAGAATCTAGTACTTTTTTATGAATGTATCTTAAAAATTAATTTCAAAACAATAACAATAATTACTTTTCGACTTGGTATACATATATACCTAGTTATCTATTCAGTCGCACCGAACTGAATGTTTGAAATACAACTACATTTCGCTATATACATTGTTGGTAATAGGGTGTGAGCCAGTATTGTACTAGGGCTTTTGCCACACTCAAAGCTGTTATTTTGAGCTGACAGTCAAACCCGAGACCTCGTACATAATTATGGAATCAAAAATGTAAATAATGACAAAATACTATTTTATTGAGTATCAAAAAATCATCCATCAAAACTCACTCGCATTCGCGATTTTAGTCTCACTCCTATATAATAGAGAGCGATTGCTATAAATATCGAGTAGCACAATATCTCGAAAACCAACAGTAGTGGTTGTATAACAACAATAGGACTCGTGCGCAGCGTACTATAATTATAATAATAACAATATTATTTATTATATTAGTTTTTAGCTCGTATATAAACACCTGGGTGTGTTTACTAAATATTGTAACTTGGGATCCGGGTTGAGACAATGCTTTTATTGAAAATAATGCGATAATTAAACAGCTTGAAAGACTTTGATTGACTTGTGTTATTTTCTAACTTCTTAACAGAAAATATTTAAGTTTATTTGACGTGATTTTCTTGATTTATATCTGTTAAGCTTACATCATTTATGTTGTTGAATTGAGTCAGAATAAAAATATTTTGAAGAAATAATTCGTTACATTCAAGAGTATAATGTAAGTTTTTCAGTGAATTAATTTCATTTACAGAACGTTACTTTTACATTTTGTATCAGTTCCGACTTTTTCAGGATGACACCCGGTAAAAAAGTAAGACAGAGGACCACCAAAGCATTCGAAATAATAGTACGTAACTCTTAAAACTTATTTACAAACAAACAAAAAAAAAACCGGAAACTGAATCAAAAACAAAATCGAAAACCCAAAATTAAACGCAAAGAGTTGGATATTTTCTAAACGAAGCCACCATATTGATTTATAACACGTGTAAATTTACTTTGCTCCCATTAAAAGTAAATCAAAGTGGGCTGTAAATCGTCAAAGCCGGGAACCAACCAAAAACACATGACCCCTGACTGTCCATACAAGTTCCAACATTTGTTTGAAAATTGTGAGGTGGAAAAGGGGGTTGGAAGGTCAAGTTTTAGTGGTGGTTTCTGAGGATAAAGCGCTATGCGGTACCACACAGACCGCTTTTGTAAACTCAACATTTGTGCAATAGCACTAGGGCTCATAAATTTAAAGATTTTTTTACACTATTTTATATAGCAGTCGATTCTTTTGATCGTTATCTTTTATCGGACTCTGTGGAGTGTTTTAACTGTTTATTGAATTGCTTTTGAATTTTTGTTGGCCGGTTCTATATTTGCACTTACGACGCAAAGATTCAACGTAAAATTAAATTCACTTAAAACCCTCTGCTGAAACTACCGAATTCTTTAACAACAGACTTTCTTTTAACTTCATAAATGATAAAAATATTTAGTCCCTTATTATTTCATATCTTAGAACAAGGTTTCTTTAACTTATTTGAGTCCAGATCTTAAACTGCGTTCTTTCAAGAACTGTTTAAAGATATGTCGGCATTCGTCGCTTATATTCAGTGCCAAAAAGTAACAAATTACTGAAATGCGACTTTGCATTTTACATACCATTATTATATACTCAAAGCTTAAGAAGAAAGTACAAAGTATAATAAAAAAATCTTACACTAATATAAATTTTTAGACTGCAAATTCAAAACCTAAACTCGCACTTTCTTTTTTAATTTATATATTGTATATATATGATAATATAATTCAGTGTAAGTATCTTTTAAACTTGTAATTATCTTGTGTAAATAAAAAAGAAGTTCAAACCAAAAATTGTCTGGTCCCAAATTATTTTCACCCCACTTTCCTCCCAACAGAATCCTTCACCCGTTATCTAAAATTTCTAAAATTAAGCGTTTAATATCGTGTGTAAATGGAACAATAAAACGCAATCAGCGTACGCGCGGCGTATTAATTGAAAATTGACCTGTCCTGCACACTCGCTCGTCTTGTGTGCACTACTATAAAGACGGGTGAATATGTCTGAGGTTTTGTTAGCTTTTAGCTAGCTACGATAATGGTGTCTGTATTTTTGGGCTTAGATTTTGAGCTAAATATATTTTTATGCTCGTAACGTCAGATAAATAAATAAGGTATCGCAACGTTTCATTTTCAATCGCAATTAAAATTCCATTAATTATAATATTATGTATACGAGTCGCTAAAAATTAAGACCTTATAATACAATGTATAAAAACTAAGCAAATAAAATAGTTTAATAAAGGCGTCATCGTAAATGTTTATGATAAGCCTATGTGTTAATCGGTGGGTATTTAAGCAGCAGTAAGCTGAAACCGGCGTAAAAATATCCGAAATTTGAAGTCAATCCTTTTTCAAATGTGACATTAATCTAACGTTTATGTTATGCAAGAAAATCGCAACAGATTTTTGCATATCACAAAGAGCCAATACTCAATAACATCACCATTTAAAATATATTAGCAACTTACACTATCAACAAAAAAAATCAACCCCATTTTCTCTCACCGAAAAAAATAAGTTCCTACAAAATATCAGCTGCATTTAATTAAAAATAGCTACAGTAAACTGCAATTAATTAACGGTTGTTTCGTCACAAGTACAGAGCTACTTAATTGAAAATAGGTGTCACCCACCTTGGTGAAATCGGAGCTGCATTCTGCCTACTGCCGACGAGTATCGGAGTAAATACATGCAATTATATAAGGTATTTACTGAAGTGTAATAGTGTTTCCAAGTACTGTGAAGGCTTAGACAGAGTGGGAGAAATTAGATGCTGTAGAACAATATACTGGTGTAGTATGGAATTTAATTTAGTAGGAAGATGATGATTGAAATACATTTCCTTTTTTCGCACTTTTATAAACAGCGGAATAAACCGGATATATCAATTAACAATATTCTTTCTCGAATTTTCTGAGCCTGACCTCCAGTTTACCAAGATCTCACCAGAAACGCACTAATGAAAGACACAAAGTATAAAACTAGCTTCCGCTCGCGACTTCGTCCGCTAAAAGATTTCATGAAAGATTTCATTTTTTCATGAAAGAGTTACGAACATACATAGGTCCATTCATGCTCCCAAACTTTCGCATTTATAATATTAGCAAGTTGAAGGATAATGCAATCTTTCATTATTTGCTCATTTGGAAATTATTTCATGCAAGATAAGTGAAATCAAGATCACATAAATTTTCAAATTTATGTGATCTTGATACTCAACACCCAAATCAATTGCTCTCACTCCTCAATGATAATAAACGTTATGATTTTTAACTTATTATTCTAAGGAAAGGCGCAAGATTTCGTCTGAACACGGCTTGGTTACTGAAAGCCCAGCGAACCCGCGTTAACATTCCCGTCGCGTACAAAACGTACAAATTGTACTAACCTCGTATTTTAACCCGGGTTTTACTTGACATGAAGTAAAAATTTCCGGCATTACTTGATTTTACGAGGAATATTTTTGAAAAATATACCTCTTGATTTTGTGGTAGGTTTGGAATAAGAGGTTTTTAGATGTGATGAAAACTTTGCACCAACGTTTTCATATTTTCGTTTCTACAGATATTTTGGTTTGTATAGCAGAGAGAGTAAACAATCCAAAACCTAAGGCATTATACAAAAGAGTTTTCGAAGCGTTGTGTACCTATATTAAAGCAATTGAAACTCTCTTAACAAATAAAGCCTCGTAAAAACAGCCTTTCATGACTCTGAGTTCTTTATACAGTTCTTCAAAAAAAGCTCAATCCTCGACCCACACTTGAACAATAGAACAATTTTAAGACCTCATTCGATGCAAAAACTCTTGATCAGCAGAAAGCTACATTTATTTACGTTTCTAAGACTACTTATAATCCTGTCTAAAACAAATCAGTTCTAAAATTTCCATCGCTTTCCTACAAACATACCTTAAATTCAAACGAGAAATATGTTCCAATCAAAAGGATATCCCATTCATTATCAGAAGCAGGAATTCTATTTCAAAGCTCAGTCACAGGACACGCAACTAATATGGCGAACTCTCTCAGAAATTCTCACAAATAGAAGGGAACGGTATGTCCACCTGTGTAACTATCTCACCGGCTTATTCACAAAGGAATCGGGCAGAAATATAGGTATTCAACAAGTAAATTTACCTATAATCTATACTAATATTATAAAGCTGAAAAGTTTGTTTGTTTGTTTGAACGCGCTAATCTCAAGAACTACTAGTCCGATTTGAAAATTTATTTAAGTGTTATATAGCTCACTTATCGAGGAAGGCTATGAGCTATATATAATAATATCATCACGCTACGACTAATAGGAGCAGAGTACCAGTAAAAAATGTTACAAAAACGGGGAAAAATTTCACCCATTCTCTCTGATGTGACACAAGCGAAGTTGCCCGAGTCGACTAGTAATTAGAGTAAAGCTAAATAATTCTGTAAAGTAATTCTGAAAAGCCCTTTCTAATATCTTAATTAGTTAGTTTGTTGAGATAATTGTTACCCAAATACGCGAAATCGGCCAGATTAAATAACTTACTTCGGTCATAATCAATTTATTTATACATTCTTCAAAAATAACGACAGTTAAAATTGTCGAGAATACGGTTAATGAATTTACTGCCAGTTTGGAAAGTAGGTAAGTTCATAGTATATAAGAAGGTAGGTTTCTTTTTTAATACAATTTTTCAGGGCAGTGAGCACCACAACTCGTAAATGATAGCTTTCAAACAAAGGGGAAGCTAGATATTTCTGCCCATTTGCAGCAATCCGGCTCAAAATTATGACTGAAATATAATACCTGCCTATTCGAATGTACTGCACAAAATACCTCCTAAAATTAAATTAGCCCTGCAATCCCATCCATCCGTCTGTTACACAGAAGAGACATGGCATTTGTTTATCACAAGCTATTGGGTCAAAAGCAATTTCTCTATACTAATTGTACAAGCGGAGGCATTCCATTGTAAACGGTATTGTTTTACACGGTCGGTATCTAACCCGGTGGATGTGGGGGGTGCAAAGATGAGCTGAAAGCGAATTTGGGCGAGATAAATTGATTTTCGGTTATTTTGGCTTTTCCGTCTTCTGTCTGCCTTCTTCGTTGTTCGAGTAAACACAGGTACTCTACTGTATTAAAGGTTTCTAATTTGGTTGCTGACAATTACAGTTTAATTTCAATACCCGGCTCTGCAAGTAGAAGGATTAGTCGGTTTGAAAAATTATAGTGAACGCTTGGATTTTGGTAATTGGGCCATAAAATAAAATAGAAGTAGCTTTCTATTGCATTGGTTTGTAAATCATACCGAACAAAAGATTTCGTAAAATAAATATGGTACAATTATCCTATCATGGCGACGGTACATGTGTCACATCAAGCTAACTTATTTAGTTTGATTCAATTTCTCTAAGCAACTTAATCCTATCCAGAGAAAAACATATCTATTGCCTTTATACATTGTATATTAATGAACATTACTTTGCATACCAAAACAATCTACACAATTTCCTATCCAAAAATATTTTTATTGATTTTCAAAAATTGTTCCCGCTACCGCTTGTGCCGTGTCCCCCATAACAATACGGGTTCATTATCATTTCATGGCATGTGTCGGCATGAATATTTCTCTTTGATTAATTTGAGCACGACATCGCAGCTTTATTAGCCGTCATAGGTGAACGCTCCTAATTGTAAACTGTTAATCTTCGGGATAATTAAGTAATGTGTTGTTTATTTAAGTTAAAGATTTTGTTCGGTAATATTATAGCTTTTGTATTTATATTTTTCTGAAGTAATTTTGTTAGAAGCGCTAATGCGTGAGCTGCAAGGAGTATTTGGTATACTACGAGTATGAAAGTAGTAAGTGTTTGTAGATGATGATTTCGATCTTGGGCTGGTTTGGAATTAATAAGTGCTTATAAGAGTTTTGGTATCTTGGTTTCAATTTAAACTGCTTGGGCAATTATTGATCTAAAATCTCTACTTTGTAATTTATTGCTGCTTAGAATATTGGTATGTTAAGAACATAATATATGATATTTTTTTTCAATGAAGAATTCGTATCGTATTCATATCTTGGATTTGAATTGGACATATCAAGGGTCGATTCCTTATCTAAATAATTGTTTAATTGTATTCCTTTTTGTAAAATCTCAAATCAGTCCATCCAAAAAATTCTCTGCCTGTTAAAATACTTGCTATTTCACAACTTCAACTGAAAACCCTAAACACGTCTAATTAATACAAAACACTGACAAAACACCTCAACATTCCCCATTCTACATATTCTTGTTCAACAAACACGTAATACACACTACCATGAAACAATCCCCACTCACCATGACTGGGAGTTCCATTGATATTCAATTTATCATCATTATCCGCACATTTGATCCGAGCGCCCTCTACCGAATTCATTTAGCAATATGTTTTGTATACCCATCTATGTCTTTAATCTTCTGTTGTTTGTTTTCTTGGGTACAGTATTTTTGTACATATAGTACTGTAGGGGTTTTGATATTTTACTTTAATTTCGTAGATGTTTTTTAAATAATTAATACTTACCTACGTGACTGATGAATATTCGTTTTTTTCAGCATAAACGAGTATAATTAATTATTAATGTTGCACAAAATGATCCATAATTAATTTCTTTAATAGTTACGTTCATAGTAGATTTAAAGACACCATTGGATAACATTTTTGTGATAGAAATTGCCTTCGCCGTATAGAAATACTCATAACTCACTTGTATACCAAATATTTTAAGATCTATAATGAGGTAAGCAAATTCGAAGATAGGAAGTCTTCTAGTACAGAAATTGTTAAAAGTTTCAAGTACCTAACAATTAAACGAATAAAATCTGTGCAGTAATAAACTCAATTACATGTTACTGAACCATGTAGTATTAATTGACCCATACACTTGATGCTGATCTATCTGCCACACTGCAAGTAAGATATCCTTGATATAAGAGTTTAAACACATTAGCTGTTTAAAAACGTGAATTTTAGAAACTCGTATTTTGAAAATCCACTTTTTTAAAACCTACTCATTAATATTTCAGGAGGTTCGGGCTTAAAAACCTTAGAGCTGTGAATTCGCAATTAATACATAGACCTGCAGTACGAATTGCTATGATGCGATTTCGTGCGTACATCGATTGTTTGAGGTTTTCACAGTGATATGCGAGTCATTGTAAGAATGTTCGATGCAATCGATTTGCAAGTTTTTGCTGAGTATCGTGCAAAATCTAATGCTTGTACGATTTGAAATTGCATTGTTGACATTTTTCTACTGACAAGATGCATGAAGTTTTGTAGCATTTAACTTGAACATCATTACTTCAATTGACTTTTACATGATAAAGCTTTGGTTTTTTGTTATATGTGTGCTCCAATTATCAAGAAATATGGAGTAGTGGCAAGAAATTTCCGAGAATTGTGCCTGATAGAGAAGGTTGGCGAAATTTTTTGTCCAACAATGAGTAAAATAGGTTAAGAAAAAACCTTATACTACAACCATACTGTATATTCAGTTCCTAAAACCTTCGTTTCCAGAACCAAGTGTACACAACATCTAAGAACATCTAATCCATTTTAATTTAACATCTAGTGAGCACCATTAGTTAGAACGTAAGTCCAAAGTGCATCTTAAACCGTGCATTAATTGCAAATTAGTGGAACAACAGCGATCTGTAACAAGTTGTTTAGATTTGTTGCTTGTAATTTGTTAGTGTTATCTAAGTTTGTTCAGTTTAGCTTGTTTTGGGACGATGGAGATGCAGCTGAGATAATTGGGTTGGAAAGAGAAGAAATAGCAAGACATTGCGCTAATATGTGTGTGTGTTTGTATGAGTCTGCGGTTATAATTTTGGTACTAAGTAAATGAATGACTGTCTTACAGTTTGTCTAAGATCCGATTTTGCACCATCATTTAATAATACTCGACAATCGAAAACGTTTTGCCAGTTCAGAAGAATCAGTGAAAATTTTCAAATTATGAATTGAAGTAAATTGTCTTACGATGGATGCCTTACGTTTTATTAGTAAGTAATCTATCTTAGACCAATAGTCTAACCGTCTGACTAACAAGTCATACAAACCTCAACAAAACAATTTTCAATCTCTAAGATTTGTTCAGAAGATTACAAGGTAGTCAATTTTAAACCAATCACTAAAAAGGCAAAAATGTTGCTTAAATGATTGGTAAGTATCTTAGTCTGAACCAACCAGTTGCCTAACAAATCACAGAACCAACTACCGTTCCACCAACAAAAGGGCATACGAAATACAATAAAGACACCATCAATAAGCAATAATGCAGTTGTGTGCAAACTGTGCAATTAAAGCAAAGTGCTGTAACTGCAGTGCGTCGTTAAGTTGACAATAATTTAAATTGGTTCTTACACTCGATACGTACTTGTAAATGAGCTAGAATACACGCTCGCTGCGAAGTAGTTTTGCTATAGATGTTGAATGTGAGAGTCTGAATTTATGGAGCGGGTAATTTATTATGTATTTTGAAATGTATCTATTAGGTCGGTAAAAAAGTCTTTTCGCATTACAGTATGTATGAACTTGTAATAAAATCTCTTTGGCTTCAAGAATCACAAGTGAGTACACGGTTCATCAGATTTCTTTCAGTGAGCTCGTGAGGTAAATATCGAGCTTTTTTGTGTAGAGAAAAGAGTTTATTACAAGTTCATACATACTATAATGCGAAAAGACTTTTTCCCCGACGTAATACATACATAAGGTTTTTTTGCAGTAGTGTAGTAGTCAAGTAACTGACTTACTGATGGATAACGCTCAGCCGAAACTACTGAGTTTATAAAGTTGACAATCTGGTATGAAGATTCCTTAGGAAATGTGTAAGAGCACTAAAAGTATTTCAATGCATAATTGCTTCGAAATATAAAACGTAGTAAATTTTTAAAGCTGTATCTTAAACCCTTGGCCATACATAATGCATACTTAAGTTTTTCTCATCGACAATTTACAATTTGGATACCAACTTAACATAAATATATAAGCACATTCATAAATTATAACATGACTGGGTTTAATACAACAGTATTATATAACATTTATTATTAAAATTCACCTCCCTTTCTTCCCAGCTCTTACTCCCCGCGACACCACCGCTTGTCCTAGCAAGTCCATCAATTAATTGGCAAGCTCTCTCGATTTAACTTGTAAACGAGTGCATGCGAAGCCTTATACAACCCGTTCAGCAATTAGACATACTGCTAAATCCTATGTGATTTGTGCGGGAGAGATTTGAAAAGAATTATGGGTTTTATTGAGTTCCATGTAGGGGTTGAAAATGGGGTTCAGTTTTATAAAACTAGGGAAGTTGGGGTTAATGATGAACGTGTTTACAGGTTGAATAGTGGAGATAAACTATGAATATAGAGGTATGTGTATAGTAAAGTTTGATATGTTTTGTACCCAACTGAAAATTTTCTTTGTGAGACGTAATGAACCACTTTCGAAGAGAATGGTTCCTTATTCGGGTCGAATGAACTAATGAGTATTGTTTTTATAGCTTTAATCTGAGTAAAAATGAGATTAGTTTGAGTCTAAATTATGTTTTAGCTTAGACAGTATGATAGATTCACTTTTGTAACCACTCATCATGTTTGTATGAAATTTTAAACGTTCTCGAGAAAGTGACATGTTTTATTGAATTATCAAATTCCTTTGTATTTTCTTCTTTATAAATATTGAAATAAAATATGACTCGACTTAAAAAGCAGTGGACATTAAAATTGAATTTTAACGAAGACGAACCATCATTATCACAACAACACGGTTCACACAATCGACCTGCCATGATTTTGTTTATGATAGCTGACCGAAGGACAAGCATCTTCATAATAATGACAACAAAGACTTTAAGGGTTAACCTAAACAAACAAACGCAGTCAACATTTTGATCCAACGATGAAATTATTCAAATCCATGATATTTACGACCAACTGGTCACCATACACAATTCTTAAAACCGTAACAATGTGACCCTATGTGATTCAACATTCTCAGATCATTAAAATAATTCCCGAAATTTTTAATAAAAGGTCTTAAACATTCAACTATTCATTTCCATTCAAGTATATACCCTTTTATTTTTATGAACACGCTGCAAGCCGGAGTACAAAACCAACGTAAGCTGGGGGCTAGTTTCAAACAGAAATAAACAAGTGAAAATCAACTCTATTGCTTTAGTCTTAAGGGTGGTTCGGTAAGCAATGTAAAGTTGGCAAGTCTGTCCATACAACAGATGTTACAAACACTTTATAGAAGACCAGTTGAAGAACTTAGCTCAACTTTCTCAGTTCGTGAGATGAAATTTTATTTGGCAAACCTTTTTTGAATATTTGCTAAAGTTTGAAGCAACTACAGTCACGAGTATCAGCTGACAAACTTAAGATTGTTACGATTGATTTCACCGCTTCTGTTTAGGTATATTATTTTGTGTTAAGTATTGATCAGCTTGGTACAGAATTTTTGGCATAATTTTCCATACATTTGCCGACAGGAGATGACAAATTAGTCTGTTCCGTGTTGAAACCAATACGAATATTTGCATTAATAATCTGAGATAGTACATTGCTCCGCTCATCATTTTGTAATTTTGACTCAAACACATAAATTCAAAACGTTAAGATAGTATTATAATGTTAAGCGCGATTGAAAATTAAAGGTAAAGTTTGTTTACCTGACGTTTTAATATGAAGGTTTAATCACAAGTCGTCACCTAATACATATCTTTTTGCCATGACTATACTATAGTTTGATTCGAACTAAGTTCCTCTGTGGAGTGAATATTTGGCAGCCAATGAGTTTTATTAGTTTCCTCAATCTGTTTGTTTTTGTTTCGTGTAATTCTTGGCTTAGTGAATGTGTTTGGGTTTGCAGTAAGCTTTATTGTGTGGACCAAGTTTAGTTGTTGATTGGTCTATAGTTTTATATTGTAGTGATTTTTGCTTTTGATTGTTAAGTGGATAAATAACTTATTAAATTACTCTCATCAAAGAATACTTATTATTATAAAAATCATTGGTCTCTGTCTATCCCTGTGGGGAAAAGTTATGATATTATGTAAATATGTATAAAAAATACAGCAATATTGATTTTTATACACCTTACACATAAAGTACCTAAAGATGATGGAAACCCCATGTTTGGTTTAAAAAGGTTACCTAGAAGTCGAAATAATGCGACTTTAAGATATAAGTGGTTATTCCCTGTGTCATTTGGCATAAAAAAAAGACTTTGGTGAAGTTAATATTAGTAATACATAAAGAGTAAAGCGTTAAATGCGAACAATTTCAGTAGTCTAGACTGTAGTAATCTAAAAACATCATTGAGAAAAATTTTGTACATACTTTTTTTTATCATATTTTTAAGTTATACAAATTCTTCATTGTTGTTTGTATAATTCAACAAAGAGTTAATTGTCGAAACAAAAGTGTGGTATTTAAACTATTACTAAGAAGAAATGGGGACAAGAAATGCCATCACAATTAAACCAGTTCCTAATCCACCATGCATGACAAAAGCACGTTAGCAGACTTCCGAAACAGGGGGCCGAGGGTCCAAGTTTCTCCGTGAACTTCCCCCTTGCTTAAAGAAAAGCAAACCGATTCTAATATGCCAATGACTTCGAAAAGTCAGTGGAACGTGCTTTGGGTTTAAACTGCGTTGATAAGTTAGTATGGATAGTACAATGATTGTTAGATTAGAGGCGAAATAACTGCATATATTTGTATAAAAAAGGCAATTCATAATTGAGAATTAAATATATGCAAGTGACAGAGATCTTAAAATTATATACTTGATTGGTTCAAAGTGCAGCAAGACCCAGAAAATTCATTGTGTGCTGGTCTTGTCGCTTCTACCTTTATTATAACGTTAAGACATAATTTCTGTAAACAGCACATTTTACATAATTCTTTACGCTTTTGATATCAAGTACGAAACTCAATTAGAGTATTGAGTAGTGTAGTAAGATCGAACTTTTTTACAGTTTGGCAAATGTCAATACTCACTCATGTCAATTATCATTTTAGCGTTTTTTGCTTAAAAATGTCTCGAAAATATACGAAATTCAGCTGCTATTGGTCACACGGAAGTTATAAGAGGCACTTGAAAGCATGGGTCATTAATGGGCGTAACGTTTGCACCTGCACTGTACCTCACTACCAATTCACACGGTATGATACTTACAATCATTTATATTGTAGGTATTTATTGGCTGTTTCTGTGGTCCGTTGCAGCATATTCAATCTTGTGCGGGGTTTTGGAAAATATGAACGAAGTGTAGTTAATAGAAATGAGTATTTGCAAAATGCTATAATAGAAGGTTATCATCCATAATTTCTGTAAGGTATATTCTCACTAAAAGTAGCCTAGAGCTTGATAACTGGGCTCAGTAAAGATAAAATATATAGAGCCTTTGCGAGGAAGTAACATCTACGTGTAAATAGCAAAACGTGGCCTTTTTATTTTGTAAGTAACGTTTCATGACATTTATATTTTTTCATGATATTTCCACACATACACGTGCCTATTATAGATATAGCCTTACATATATCTGGTAATATTTCGACCACCACGACAACTCTATAAGTATAATGATTTGTTTTGATACCATTGACACTTCAAAAATCCATTTCAAAACATCTCCCAAAGCACCTGACTTATTATCAATCTTTTTTTCAACCCAGATTAAAGTAAAATCATAAATACACTTTTTACCTCAAAATCGCCTGGAGCATCCATCTTTTGTACAAAAACCTTATTTAAATGTCTATGGTTATTCGATTCATTATTGATTTATGGTAACCCACAGGGCCAGTGATCTTCAGTTTTGTTTCATTTCTTCCTTAATTTTTTTCTGTGGCTACATTATTTCACTGCTGTCATTAAAATATTTGCTGTTCGAATTTCAACCTTATGGTGTTGGAATAAGGTTGTTAAGTTACTTTTTTGTGTGTGGTTTTGAGTTGGTTTTCACAAAATAGTAACACAAAAAATACTTTTTGAGCGTTAGCAGGTAGTTCCAAGAAATTCACGGCCGTTTCTCGGAAGTTTTTTTCAAGAGGGTTTCCTTGTTTTTGTATTGGAATATATTATTTTTTACAGGTGCTATTTTTAGAAATGTCTTTATAGTTTATACGAAATATCTATACACGTGTATGATACATCGATGCAGAACTAACCGTTTCAATTATGTAGTTAACGATTAGGTATTTTTTAATAAGTCCTATAAAATATATGCCTTAAGAAACAATTTTTAAAAAACCTCTGGCCATTTTTTTCGTAAGACAGAATTCATGTATGTGAAGCCGAGGGTAGAAAGCTGGTCAGAAAGTTATTATGTATCTCAGTTGACAACTATTTGAAAGCTACTGTGTATATTGTTTTCTCCCTTACATTATAGCGATTAGTAACGCTTATAGTAGTAATGACGTACACTAGTTGTCAACTGAAATGCGTATCTCAGTTGACAATTAGTGTACGTTATATTGATGTACGTACGGTACGGTACGGTATATTACGTAATAGGAATATTAGAAATCGATCCCAAAACCCTCATGATTGGTAGCAAAAACACTACAGCTCAGACAAAAAAATATTATCAGTAAAAAACTTGACCTTGTTACTAGGGCTTAATAAACCGTAGTAGGTATGTTTCCGCATTACGAGGGTACAAACAATAGCCTAACACAATAGCCGGTTGCTCAACCTGCATAATTGTACACGACAACCACTTAGGGTTCACGCATCATTGGCTTTACTATTTTACGATGATGTTGTTCTAAATGGAGGAGCAGTAGAATTCATGGTGGAGCTACTATTTTGGAGGTTCAGTGATAAGGCATAAAAGTCTTTCTGAATGTATTTTGGAAAATACATAATTTTGTCAGGAGTCTAATAAATGTATTTCACTCGGCATTTTTATTAGCTTGAAAATAACCAAAAGTGTCTAACGTTTGATAATGTTTATGTTGTTATTGTGCAATTCATCATACTAATTATAAGTGCGAAAGTTTGTAAGTATGGTTGTATGTATGTTACTCTTTCACTATGAAACTACTGGTCAGATTCTAATTAATTTGGTTCACTAATAGGTTATAACCTGGATGAACACATAGAATACTTTTTACCATGAGAAATCAGTACCAGTATAATACATTATAATTAGTCAAAAAAAATGTAATATAAGCATAGTTTAGTTTTCTCAGCCATATTTATTTTATGAATACTTTTTAAGAAATCTTACTCTTATCGACACCTACTCCAAAAATGTCGTAAAACCTGAACAAAACCTAAGTAATCATAACTAAAACTACACTCCATTTGTTTCATAAACTTTTTTACGGCTTTTAATCAGAATCAAAGAACACGAACGTGAGAGTCTTTTTGTTTGTATGTTTGTAAAACGAGCTCAAAGTTCGGTTGTTTTATGGCCACGCCTCGTATTACACGTGGTAGTTGCACGTGGTCTAAGGGCGGTTGAGTTGTACGCGATCAGAATAATATCAGCGAATCAAATTAGGTGGGACTTTTGGTGAAAACAACGTGAGCAATCTTGCTCTTTGAGTTTATGGAAATATGTGCTTTAAGTGTTTTTGTTTAGTAAAATCCATTTACTGTAGACAAATAGATAGTTTAACCCCCGGTTTCTGAGTACATTTAGCGGTAGTTTATCTATTCAATAGCGTTCAATTTTGTATGAGTTTAAACGCTATTGAATAGATAAACTACCGTTAAAAGTACCTCAGAAACCGGGAGTAAATTACTCTCTTAATGATAATAAGGCAACCGTGAAATAAAATGTAACTGTTGAGAATCTGCTCATGATGTAGTTTTACTTTGGCTTAGTTACAGCAAGCTGGGTCAACTTTTGACGTGCTGTAAGCTGCAGAGAAATGTTTGATTAATAATTTACTTAAACGATATAATTACCTCTATACTTGGCTTTATAATTATCCATCTATATGACATTTGATTAGTGTTTTACACTATATATTGTAAACAATTCTAAGATAAGGCTGTCCCCTGTATTATGTCGCTATAAGCTTATCTAATTGAAAATAAGTACAAAAAAACTTTCATAATCCCCGAACACGAACATTCTATTGCACAATCGTTCGTCCAAGACTCAAGTGACCTTACGAAACACGTGGTCTCTCCCTTACCAGTTCACTAAACAATGGCGGCCATAACCCGGCGTATTCAGAACTATTTGTTGTACTGTACCCGCTGCGATCTCGCTATTATGTTAAGTAACCCATTCTTGAATACTTGTTATTAGTTCGAATAAATTATGGTCTTGCATTGTCACTAAGACCAAGTGTGAGTGCCGATTATGAGGGCCTGAGGTGTAATTTTGCTTATATTTTTAGAGGGTAAATGTTTGACAAATGCTTTCACTTTTCACAAAGAAGTTATAGTTTAACACAATATGCTAGAAAACACTGGAACTATGATTAGTTAAAAACCACGCTTCGCTGCTGTGAAAATTTATATATGTAGTCATTGTAAGTTTCAAACCTAAAATCTACTGAGCAGTTTAAAGAATGGTCAGACTTACCTTATTCAAGACAAACTTCAATGAAAAGTCTACTTGACCCCTAAAAATTAAACACCATAAGCTAAGCTTAATACTATAAGCTTTATTTAAAGTCCCCAGTAAAGTAGATAACATCTTAGATAATTCTCATACTGGCCAAATTAATAAGTTGATGAAATTATCAATAAGGTTTCAACGGAAGCGGCCCTGTACCTATTTATTGGACACGGTCCAATTTCCGGCCCTTACTAATTATTACATGAAATTCTCATTAAAATTATGATAGATAAGAAATAATAATCTTTAAAAAGGTCGAACTACCTTTGATAGAAAAAAGGGCGAAATTGTTCAAGATACGCAAAAAACACCTACGTTTAAAAACAAAATCATTTTATCAAGAGTTTTCTTGTCCACCACTTACCTACATTCTGTAATTTGATGTGGTAATATTGAAATTATCTTATGTTTTATTGTGATCATTTCTTTTTCGTTCAGATAAATTGATTTATATCATTCATCACATAATCACATATAAACAAATACCACGTATTTTGTAAGTTAAGCACAAGTTGCTTGAGATGTATTGGTGTTTTCACATAAGATAGTTTTAACCAAATGCATTCTTCGCTTAGGAGCAAGATATTCCCTAATACCATAATCTCTTTGACCTTAATCTGAACAAGATTTCGATTAAATGAATCTTTGTCAACTCTATCAAAATCTTTGAAACTAAACTTACTTCATTAACTAATGCACAATAATAATAACATGTCAATATCCTCATATCACGTGCATTAAGACCAGATATGTGAACTTTGATGATACGTAATACATACATTACAGTCAAATCTTAATTTGACATGAGCTTTCAAATTGAACTGTCTTCACCAAGACGTATATCACGACATGTCGCTTTCAGCTACCTTTGATACGTTAATAAGACATGTTTGAAACCTATTGCATATGAACTAGATCTATCTAATGAGTATTTATTCTGAACCTGGTTGTCAATTTATCTGTATAAGTAGAAATTTAAAAGTATATAAGTATGTTTATCGGTTATTTGGTTACCATAGTACAAGCTCTGCTTAGTTTGAAATCAAATGACCGTGTGTGAGTTGTCCAATAATATTTATTTATTGATCCTACTAATATTATAAATGCGAAAGTTTGTGAGTATTCATTAATTTTTGTTATTCTTTCACGCAAATACTAATAAACCAATTTCGATGAAATTTATGTAGGTAGCTTAAAACCCAGAATAACACATAGGGTACTTTTTATCCCGAAGTTCTCGAGGAATCGGAATTTACACGGGAAGGGTTTCCACACGGACGAAGTCGCGGGCAGCCTCTAGTGATCTATATATTTTAAGCACTAATAATTTTATTCTTTAAAATAAAATATGCTAGGTGAAATAATTTTCGTACAAAAATAGGTCTGAAGCTTCTTTCAGAAAACTTTCTTGATTTAGTTACATTTTTAATTACTCCGTCTATTAACTTAGGCAATATAATTACTTCTTTTTCTTTTAGAGTTAAATATTTATTCTGATAAGACTAGTTTGTTCGTAAACAGGTAAATATATAACAACCTGTTGCCTGTGTTATTATTATTATTTAAACTAATTTATTTTTCAACCATTTTACCATAAAAGGAAACTTATAAAATAATAGGTATATAATAACTACAATAATTCAAGCACTGTCTTAAGCTCGCTTAGTTAAAGTAGATACAATTAGGTTCAATTTCTATTAACTGTATATGATTCTATCTGTTAGTATCATTACCATCTTTCAATATCAATCATACAATTCTGCGACTGTCCACAACAATCAATTCCCATGGGCCCCCATTTCGTCCGAGATCACACGGTAATGCTGTAACTAAATTGACTATCCATATCGATTCCAATAACCATCTAACTGCAGACAATGTTGAAACTAGATTCAAATAACACAATGACTAAACTTGGCTAGACACGTAGCTATGAAACCTAATAACTTTGAACACTTTGTTGTATGATATTTAGAATTTGAGTGCGAGACACATTAGAACAGCGATATGATTAATATTATGGCCTAGGAACACCAAAATTCTTAAATGAACGAAGTTTTGGATTGGACCCTGAACAACATAGATCTTTGCTTTAAAATGACGCCATTGAAAAACAACATCGCACAATATCCACTGGCTCTAAAGCTCATTTAAAATAATAATTGAAACAGTCATCAAAAAAGTAGCAAATGCAGTAGAATAGGCGATTGAATTCCTTCACATAAAGCCTCAGTGTGTTGTGTTTTGTTACATGTCTCATGTATTACCAAAAGTCCTAACCAAATTAGCTTTAGACTTCAATACGTAGTCTTACCAATATAAAAAAGTTAAATTATAAAAACTCTTATAGGAATATCCCTTTATATTTCAACAACCAAATGTTACAACCATCTTTTGGGAATTCGTCCTATTACTTATCTAGGCATTCACAGATTGTTAGCCGTACGCTTACAAACTCCTATTCATAACAGCTTCAGATCAAAAATCCGGTTCTAAAACCTGGTCAATTATAAACAGAACCACAATACTGAACGTACAATAGACATCATAAAATCCAAGATGCATCGTCCAAATAGTACAAAACCGAATCAAAACAATACAACTAACTTATGCAAGTAATGTGCTTTACTATTCGTATGCTCACCCTTTCTTGAAGGACTGGTATAGTCAGAAAATAGAAAAAAGGGAGGCGTACACACACATGCATACGAAACACGTGAGAGAGCAAAAAATAAAACGTGGTAGGGTATCTGGTGAAACGCCGATGCAAAATCCAACCTTAACTTGTGAAGGATAAGGTTGATTTTTGAGTGTAGTGTTAAATATTGTTTATGATAAAACATCAGCTGTTTAGACGAGTTGCAAAGGGAGTATGGTGCCGATAAATTAGTGTAAGCATTTGGTAACTGTCACGTGTTCCAGGATAATATTGTAGTGAGCGAGTGATGAAATATGTGTGGCTAAATTGTATTAAGTTGCTTCTTGTATGTAATGAGGAGAAAAAATAGAACTGCTGACTGTAATATAGAAATGAAACAGAACTGACAAGTGAATGTTGAAGAAATGCTGTCTTTTTTGTAAATTACGTAATGGTATCATAATAAAAAAAATATTGCGCAATTTTTGGATACTTTATCCAATCTAGAAAATAATATTTAGTACATACATCTTTTATTTGATTCCATTTGGTCAGATGACACTGAATCGATGCCTTTCCGGTGCATTTTACGATGAAGCTAGATTACAAATAGGCATATCAGTTTATTAAAAACTATTTTTGGGTTTAAGTTTTATTTCGATATTAAACTACTAACATTCTATTTAAGAATCAGTAGACTTTACTAGTCTTGTGATTGGTGGAACAGAAATTAGTTAATCGATTAAGACAGTTTAAAATAACTAATTGAAACTCAAAACCAGTGCATACTAATTGTACAATTCTAAATATTATATCAACATTTTGTATTAAGTTGAAATTTTCTAGGTAGAATATACCATAAGCCGTTTAGGTAAGATATTTCTAGGAATCGAGTTAAAGGGAAGCAAAGCTTATTAAGTGGAGGGTGAATAGTAACATCTGCCAGTATTATTGATAACATCATTTAGTTTGTACATTTCCTAGAACATTCGCCGTAACTAGAACTTTTAAGGTTTTGATTTTGATATGAAATTATTTCAACGTGAAATTTTAGTTGGTTTGTTTTGATTTGGAGTTTACCTATTTCTAGTGAATGTACCGTAGAACGGTAATAATCTATGTTTCTTAGTAAGTATCGATAATTAGTAATGTTGTTATACAGTGAAACAGGACTTTATGGCATATCTGTGAGAAAGGAATCCATAGTTTTGGTAACTGACGGCTTAGTATTATAACATATGTAATTAGAAAAGAAAAAAAAATCTACATATAGAATATGCTTTGGGAATATGTTTAAGTTTTGTAATTTTTTAATACTTAATGTTTAAAATATATTTCCAGTTGAGTATTGATTTTGTAATTTCAAAAATTGTTTTAGCTACAAGTACATGTCAGCTAGTTGAATTCATTTACAAATATAAATGGCTTTTTAATTTACTTTTTGGGCTTCACGCCCAGTTATACAATTTACACAGCCTATATCGTAAGCACGTATGTTATTTGAACCTAATAAACAACGCACGTCTCCCATCGTCTCATAGTCTGCAATATCTCTTAAAACCTGTCTCGCAATCTCTCGTCGGAATATGAAATATAAGCAAAAGATCAAAGCAACTTGCTTTCGTACTCTATACAATAATATAGCCGTAGCCTACTGCACTTACTAGTAGGTAAACGATAAACGTAAGCACCAAATGGTGTGTCAGTAGTCTTATTGAAAATCATCCAGAAGATTGAAGCTTTTGCTAAGTAGAATTTATTTAGCTAGCTTTATTTTTTCAAACTATTTACTTTTAAAAAATGGTGTTATCATACAACATAATAATGATAGCACAGGTAACATTTTGAACTGTCGTTATATTCGTCGGTAGCCTTAAATGTTCTGTCAAAGAATACGGCTATGTCTATCCTAGATTGTCACGTCAAATTGTCTGTCATTAACTGATTTTGGTAGGAATCCCTATCCATCTATGAGTTCAATACAGCGAATCACCGATTATATGATAGATAATGCTTGTTTTTAGTGGCTAAATAGTGGATAGATAGAGTATTGAAAACAGACGTAGGATTACAGCGGTTAAGTCAAAAACTTAGTACGGCATTGACACTAGATTGCCCACTAAAGGAACAATATAGAGTTTATCACTAACTCTTAATTACCGTTCAGAAGTCTTACATTGTAAACGTCTTTAGAGGATATGCCAATTGACGTTTTCTAACCACTTAACGATTTGGGAGACTCAAAGAACAATAATAATCTTCTTCCAATTCCCAACCGTGACAACCATAAATATACCTCTTAAAGTGAAAGCGATTTTAAACCTTATTCGGTGGTAGTAGGGTTGGTTTTCGCATGTCATGTTTTTCGAAAATACGAAATAAAAAGGCACCTACCTGTCTTAGAAGTTTGTTCATAAATGTCTGAATTTTTTGCAATAGATCTTGAAGTTTCTGTTAACCGTTCGTTGTTGCCTGCGTTATTGTTAAGCGTAGTAAAGTTGGTGAATCTGCTTTCTAAGAAACATTTATGGCGACATAAATGTACTCGTTGTATTACTTGTAAAGTTGTTGAATGTATATACAACAAGGGATAGATTTTAGTCACGGAAATAACAAGCATGCTTATCACGTATCTCAGTGGACAAGTAGAGTACGTCAAATTTATGGTCACTATTCAGTTCATTGCTGCATTGAGTATCGTTTTAATCATTATAATCTAAGGGAGAAAACAAAGTTCACAATGGCTTTCAAATAATTGTCAACTCAAATACGCGACAGTCCCCTGGACGCTTTTTGTTAAGTTAATCTTTAATATTGTAATTATACTGCTGGGCTGTAGTCCTACAGTTGAATAAGGAAGAGATTAGACTTTAAGTCCACCACGCTGGCCAAATGCAAGTTAAGGAGTTTGCATGTCTTTTATGAACTCTTATATATAAGTTAGTAAGTCGTCACAAAGCTGGAAAATTAAATTTTCAGTCATAGACCTATAATTAGATAGATCTTATAGTTAAAGGTCTGCTTGGTAGACACTTCCACTCGAGTCTAGAAATCACTACATAGTATAAAACAAAGTCGCCCATTTTGTCTGTAGTCCCTTCGTATACATAAAACTTTAAAACTACGCAACGGATTTTGATGCGGTTTTCACTAATAGAAAGAGAATTTTCTCCGACAGGTTTTTATATATAATTGAAATACATTGAAACTATATTAGCTGAGTTATAGCGATTTATGTCCAAGAAGTCAGAAAAAAAATCTAATTGAAGATTGCATTTGTGCGTGCGCCGCTTATACCGTTGGATACAAGTAAGAACAATGTATAGCAAAAACATTGGTCTTTATTAGTTCTACAAAAAAGTCCGCGATGACATATATCCAGCTTTTTTATTTAAGTCACAAAAACTACTTTTCTGTATTAAAAAAACATTTAATTCGTTGGGTGATGTTTAACTGGTGATAATAATATAACCAATAATACATATATCCTTATCAAAATAAGTAAGTTCATCATCACGAGCATTTAATTTAGATTATTTTTGCAGTTTACAGTGTGTTATTTAGACATATAGTTTAGGAGATATCACGATATTAGTATTGCGGCACGGTACGGGCCGGCCGCGGCGGCGGGGGCAGCGTCCCTATAAATAGCGCATATCAAGCTGTCAAATCACTTTTTCAATCAACGGAACCTTAGACTTCCAAGTCTAACTCACACTTAAAGGTCGAAATCTATACTAATATAATAAAGCTGAAGAGTTTGTTTGTTTGTTTGAACGCGCTAATCTCAGGAACTACTGGTCTGATTTGAAAAAATCTTTCAGTGTTAGATAACCCATTTATCGAGGAAGGCTATAGGCTATATAGCATCACGCTACGGTCATTAGGAGCGGAGTAGCAACGAAAAATGTTACAAAAACGGGGAAATTTTAACCCATTCTCTAAGGTGACGCAAGCGAAGTTGCGCGGGTCAGCTAGTTATTTATAAATTGAATTGAAAGGGTTATCTTTCGAAAACTTGACATCGACAAATTATATTATATTATATTACGCAGCTGACATTTTTTACCCTATTCCCAAAAGAGCACAATTTATACAAACATACAAACTTTTCTAACAAACAAGAATAGTTTTGTACAAAATTGTCAAATCATCTTGCCTGCGTATTGTGAAAGGGAATTTGACTGATTGCTTTGCCCAAAGTGAGAATTCCTACAGGGTGATTAATCTGAAGCAATTACTTTCGAAATTGTGAATTGTGGATTCAATGGGGATCGTATTGACAGTTTTTGTTAGAGAATAATGTTTCAATTATATGGTAAAATTGAAGCCACCATTTTGTCATTTGAAGAGGGAGCTTTTAAAAACTAAATGAAATGTACATTTTGTTACTAAGTTTATACAAATATCTAATTACTAAACTTTTAAATAGTCTTTGATTTAGAAATACGTAAATGTAGCCTGAAGAAATATTTATATAATTTTCAATTTGATGGTTATTTTTGAAATAGTACTTAGTTAAATGAGTATTTCGATATTTTAGAGATATATTAAGTTCGTATATAACATCAGTCACGTGGTCATCAAACTTTAGGCATCAAATTATTAGCTGTATAGGTTACAATTAAAATGGTTTCAAAATAAATTAGCTTTAAATGGAGTCTAAGTAAGTACCTACTTAAAATACGACATTTAAAGGACATTACCGATTTACACTATTACTTAAGGTTATGAGAAATTTTGGTCACACACTTCAAAATAACCTAACCTTAAATAATTTGTATCACAAATAACTAAGCTTCTTAGATTTTAAGCTGGCAGACAGATTTCACAAGAAACCAATTAATATAACATACTGGTATTCGTGTTACACCTACATGTAATCAACTGAATATTGAGTCTGTTTAGTGTTTAACATAATATATATTGATATAATAGTTCTATGACTTGATTTCTGAGAGTTTACTAAAAGGGCTCATACGATTTATGTAGAAGCAAAATAAGTAGTGTCTTAGAAAGTTTTATACTATCATTGATAGGATGAAAATACCTAAAATGGATTTGCATGCATGCAAATAATTCTAGTTCATGGATGAAACGATTAGTACGAAGCGAAGATATGATGAAAATCATGATGCAAAACCTAACACCGAACTAGTTAGACTTCGTAGAGCTATCTTAGTATTTGAAAAACAATTTAAATAAATTGAAAGTTACTAGGTACTACTGATATTTTACAAAACTTATGATACTAATACCTATGTAATACTGCAATAAAAATTTTTAAGCTATTCTATCGATATGTTACTGTAAAAGCCCGAACGGTGGTAACTCCTAAGATTTTCCGGTATAACCTAAGATTTACCAACTCGCAATGGTAAAAGTCCGAACAATACTTTTATTTCGAACTTTTACCTATATTCACTTGATGATATCGAGATGTCGCCGGAGCCCCGCTTCGCGGGGCTCCTCCTTCTGGGTGGTTAAAAAAAAATAACCTAACCTACCCATGTCGCTATGCCCAAAATTCCTTCTTTATAACTATGTCACAGTATATAATTATACCGTGAAATAGTTATAAACATAGTTATGGAGGAGGATTTTTTTATATATCGTAACATAGTTTTTAAACTCTGGCTTGTTCGGACTTTTCCCATTGAGAGTTGGTAAATCTTAGGTTTTACCGGAAAATCTTAGAATTTACCACAGTTCGGGCTTTTACAGTAACAGATACACTCAATCTATATTCGTTATTCAGTCAGGACAACTTGACATAGTTATATTCTAGTCTCAACCCCAAGTAATTAAATGGCATTTAAAACACATCCTATACTACCCTGTTTAACTTAAACTAATAAAGTCTATCAACCAACAATAATCAACTAAAGATTCCTTAATAGAACATTGTAACTATAAAACATTTCTTCGAAAATTATCTCCCGCACACACACAAGCGCACTCACGCACACATACGCGTGCTTGTGTGCGTGTAGTGTCAGGTAACATCAGCTGTTGCCCTTGCTCAGCCCATATGACTTCAAGGACATCGTGTGGGTAGGTTTTTTCTATCTTTTTCTTTTACAATTCCCTTCAAATGTGCCTATATAAGATAAGTAAGTAATTTGACAGTAATTGCGTTGCATGCAACTTTATGGACTAGGTTGAAGTTTTGTTTAGGTTTTATTGAAATATTTTTGTCTGGGAATATTTTATCTTGCCTATCAGACAGTATCAGGTATCTCATATTTCAAAGTAATCAGATTTTTAACGTTTTTATTTAGTCTAGTGGAGATTATTTAACATGTAGACTGTTTTCTTTTTATTATATTCTACAAAATCGGGTGAATGATAAGTAAAACTATAGCGCTTAAATTAAACTAGTGATCGTGATGTGATGCAATCAAACAAGATTATTTTCATTCATTCATTTAAGAGCTAAAAATATTCATATCCTATCATTGCTCTTAAATAGCAGTCGGTAAAACTGCTGGTCAAACTTTCAGTGGCTTAAAACCTTAGCCCTAGAATATGACCATAAAAAGTAGTCTTAACACAAGGTAAAGTACTTTTCGGAACATGCATTTCTCCAAAGAAACATACAGCTATAAATAATTGCAGTTCTACCACAAATAATACAAGAATATTAACATCAAAAGCATAAAGATCTCATGAAAAAAATCATCTAAAATTACATCTCTCATCCTGTACACTTCGACACCTAAACAACACACACACGCACACACTCATAAACACACATGTTGCGCCGAGGATTTACTCAGCTGACTACACACACATGCACAAAAAAACAACACAAATAAACAAACACCCTGTATTTACACGACTCAACTGCGCATGTAGTAGTGTATCCGTAATGAGAGGGTTTCGAAAAAAGTACAATACGGTGGTGCGACTGAAACAGCAATAAAACTGTGCATGGATGTTTTGTTCGAGTGTGAGTGAGATGCAGATGTTTTATTTGTGTGCCGTCAAATGGTTCGTTTTTTGTAAAGCTCGCCGGGAGGCAAGGTGCACGAATGCATTCGATTTTTAAATTGTGACCTGAGTGATGTGTGACGTTCAGTCATTTTGAACTTTAGTAGGAATACTAGGACTATGAATTATTGGAATCTATATGAAATCATTGTTAAAGGAAAATAATGAAGGAATAAAAGCCTATCACTATTTTAAGGTGATGAGACAAAAAAGTTATCCAGTCAACTCGAAAATAAATATGCTATTGACTTTCATAATATTTCAAGTCAGTGGCAAAGCTTTCAATAACTTGTCAAATATCGTTCTAGGTTGAGGCACAGTAATGTGTTTTTATTTTCTTGATTTCACTAGCTAGCTTCCAATCATCTGCGTGTACAAAAAATCTAAGTAAATCCTTTCCGTTAACCGATTCATTTAAAATTTCAACAAAATTAATTGACTAGTTTCTGCATGACATATCAACAAACTTCTGTATACACTTTCCAGTTAAACTAATATTGATATCGTGCAAATAATTTTGATGAATATTTTTCACTTTAGTGAAATTACGATATAAAATGCTAAATAGCTCTGCATTTAAATTCCTTAGGGCATAGATGTTAATTATAACATCCTAAAGACCATACAAGACCATAATAATTTGTCTCGATGTCATATAAATAATAAAAAACATGCTTTTTATTAATAACTTTGATGATCACTATAATAAAGTCGCAATTTGTCAAAAAAAAAGCATTATTAATTGGTGCAAAGTGTAAAAAAAAAAATTGTTTTTTATACTTTTTTGTATATATAAATAACAATTACTTACAATTACTATATCTATAAATGTAACTGTCAAAGTGATCGGCATACATAAAGCAATTAATTCTAGTTACGTACACAAAAGTCTTACATATTTATGCTTCTGGCTGTACATTATAGCACCGACTATAAAATGAATGATATAATGTTAAAATTAAAGTTGGTGAAATATTATTATGTTATATTAATTGGAATTGTAGATTGCGTGTTTTCGCTGAGTTAGCGGAGTCATTCTGTGTTTATAGTTAATTATATGATTATTCTGTTTATACCAAGGCTGTAAGGGAATCTAGGAAATGATATTTTTTTGTTATTTTTATAGTGTCTTCTTTAGGACCTTATTATTACTTCGGATGGCACGTATAAAGTCGGTACCGGTTATTGTCCATTATGATAATAATCGTTAAGCCATATCAAAGACCTGCGGCTTGAATATTTTTGGACACTAGACTTTACACTACCTTTATTCAAAACTAATATATGTATAAATATGGTTTAAATAATAGTGAAACTTATTATTAAATTCGTAGGTTTTTATAATAATATTAATAAATTAATGCCTCTTTACAAGTTACACATGATCACTTGATTCCAAACTTAACTTATACTATGGTAACCGGACAACTGAAAAACATACTTTTAAACCTATTTCTTTAATTAAACATTTGAAATTGTCTCTAATAACCCATGTCATAAGTAATTAAGTTCTTGGTAAATAGCAATTAGCAGTACCAGCTACATGCAAGTGAACATCTAGATATATAGAAATAAAAAAACACCTTTCACTTTTGTATTTATAATATAGTATAATCCACCTGACTCTTGAATATAAAAACTTTAAAAAACATCTTTACTGAGCCAATAAATGTCGAAGTATCATTTTCTTAGCTTTTATTTTGCCGACGCAGTCGTACTTTACATAGCAGGAAACGAATAAATTTTATTGGATGGAATAATACAAAAAATAAAACTGAAATAAATGTTCTGGAAAGTAGTTGGTAAAGTGGCGACATCTAGTTGTAAAATAGTGGAACTAAAAGTTAAATCGATTAATAATTTTGTCATATTTCAAACTTCATTTACACGGGACTACATACATATATTATACAAACAAGCCTGTTAGACCTTTAGTTATATACAGCAAATGTAAGTTTTAGCTCATACAAACATGAGAGTAAAAAAAATCTTTTTTTTTATTTTTATAGCCTTAAGTTAGTTTATTTTAATTTTGCTGAGCCCTGGTCGTCTTCAAGACTAAAAAAGTTAGCTGGCTTCCATCACAATTCATCAAGTTCACAGTCACACCAAGATTAGGTTATGTGCATAAGCAATGTAAGGGTTAAAGCATTCACATCTTCTCTAAAAATTCGCCATACCGATGTCAAGTTACAACATAATATATGTACATACCTATCATTCCATCACGTCCAAAAATTCAAATTCCTCCATCAAAAAGTAAAAAGCCTTCGGTCACTCCACGCATTCATAACTAATATCATAAAGGTACCATCCCTCGGACTCCATAGCAACACCCTCAACCCTCACATACCCTCAAGTACAAAAGTTTATAGAATACCACCCCATTGATATCACACAAGTTATGTGAGTGGATCTCTTAGTTAATCGTCATGGATATTCTATTGGTATGAAAATTATGGTGAATGATGCTTTAGAAATTCAACTAGAATATTGTTTGTATGTCTGTATTTTAAATTATTAGTTTCTGTTTTGAGAGGAATTGTCGTATTGATTATATTATTGAAACATCACAGTTGTAGTCTTTCAGAAAAATTTAAGTAGATTTAAGTGGCTAAACTAAAAATAGACACCAATGTTCTTCCGTGGCTGACTCTGAAAACGAATAGACGATTGTCGTTATTTAAGCCCAAATAGATAAGATATCAAACCATGTCAAAGCGTTTACAGAATACAGACTATAAACTACATCCTGACTTCATGTTCCCGACATAATTAATTTATTAACCACCCAATTTGTATCAAATAAAAATGAAATTATCAAAACAAATTATCTAAAATATCAAGATAACCAATCAAAATTCCTAACATTGTGCTCCACCCCTGCACGACCCGTCAAAAATCTACGCATTCCACAATTAACCGAACATTGACGATCTTTCCCGAAGTTTACCGATCGCTGACATACCAAAGTTACGTGGTCTACAGCTGTTCACATCAGCTGATCACGCACACAGATGTAAAACTGTTGTGTATGTATATTGTGCGTGTTCTTGTGTGTGTGT
Source organism: Anticarsia gemmatalis (assembly GCF_050436995.1). Classification (NCBI taxonomy): domain Eukaryota; kingdom Metazoa; phylum Arthropoda; class Insecta; order Lepidoptera; family Erebidae; genus Anticarsia; species Anticarsia gemmatalis. Next base: position 11,521,918 of record NC_134761.1, read on the forward strand.
GGGTCCGAGGCCGTAGGGGCAAAAAAAGTGGGAACCAGTCAAACGGGCCCTGCCTTTGTGCATCCGTTGCATAGATTATTATGCAGATGGTCGAGTATATTCATGATTGATTATATGAAATTATAAAGTTTTTAAAAGCTTCTTTTCTCTTCTGTTGCTAGGTGTGAACTCCGATATCAAACATACTGAAAGCTCTTATAGTGAAGACGTGGAGGATAGAATCCGGTCCCAAAATCCCTGATCCTATTTGTGCTACTACAGACCTCCAAGTAGTTGAAGAATATGCAAAATGCGTCATCCGGTCTCCGAATTTCATGTTTATGCAGTTCAATTATTGTCAGTTACGATCAGGCAAATAGTGCTAAGAATCTGTACAGGAGTGGATGTCTCTTGAACCTTATATATCCAAAGATTCTAAAGAAAAATATGCCTTTGAAGGTATGCTAAAGAACTATTGAAACGACTTACGGCCTAATTCTTTACTCATTCTAGACGAGAGCTCATCAGTCTGTTGGGATATTAACGGGTTAAAGTAAATATGTAATCATACATTATAATATGTTACTCATAATGTACAAAAAGCGACTGAAAAATATCGTGCTACACACTTTTCTAAAATTTGTCCTACATAATGTACCACAAAACTTGTCTTTCCGAACTTAATCTATGGCGCTGCTATTTTTTTCGTTTCCATACCCTCTATGAATGTTTTACAACGCATGTCCGAGCCATAGTGATTTCTAGTACCTGCCTCGGTCCGAACCCGCACTATGGAGCGTGAAGATTCCTCAGTTCCGACTCGAGTGAACTCATGCGAAAGTTCCGAACCAAATTAGTTTTGATGTTTAGTTGTAAATATGAAGGATCGATAGAAGAAATGTTATGAAGTATGTCTGGATGTTTGTTGACATATGATAATAATATAAATAAAATTCTATATTTTTACAATTTCATCAAAATAGGTTTCGTACGTCTCTGCCTTCCCCTATGGGAGTGATTTTGTGTCTGTATGTATGTTTCTTGTCAAATTTGTTTCTATTAGTTTTAGGTTATGAGTGTCTTTTCTGACGATAGAACATGTGGTAGATTCTATCCTTCCTTTAATACTTTAGTTCTTAAAACTATATAATTGTGACAGACGTAGCTAATTATAATGCACAATATTTTTTGATTAACAATATGTATTGTAGGAATATTTTTAGTACGTAAAATGAATCAGCTTCCCTTGAAAGTTACATCCCTATGATTGTTATTCTATGATTATGAAAATAATGAGATCCTCTATTTCACCTACGAGTATAATGTCATAATACTGCCAAAAACTGTTAAAGCAGAACTTTGAAATTATAAACCTATTCTACGAAATTCCATTCGAAAAACGAATCAACCGCCATCTACCGAACAAAACACGAAACAAAAAATCCTACAACTCACAATCAGTATGCATAACCTGGGAATTGAACTCCATTACAATTTTGCCTCACGTCTGAATTAACCACCTATCAACATTGCCTCCACATCCAATCTGTTAGTAAACCAATCATTCTACTATTACAAACGAGAAAATTTACTAAAACGGACGTTTGTTATTCTTTTCGCAAAACTATAGAACGGGTTAGGATAAAATTTTGCTAAAATATAGTTTAAAGCTAAGATTCTAAGATTATAACGTAAGACTCCTTAACCATTTATGCCAGGAAATCTTTACACGCAATCTAAGTTGTAGGCAGAAGCTAGTTACTAATAGTCAACTAAAAATATTATCTATTTGTCTATCTCAAAAACTCCTTCACAGACAACAACCAGGGCTAACTTTTACCGTGCAAACCACAGAATCGCTCAGGCCTTAGCTCAAAAACTACTAAACGGTCACCCATCCATAAAATGACCGCGTTAAATACTGCTTAACCCATGACCGTTTACTGACTGTATAGCACATCTGGAAATCAACCTTGCAATCATTTAAATCGTCTTAAAACTGGTTGTCACAACTATGAGTACCATAGTTTAAAGCAAGTTATAACGAGCTAATTACGTATACAATTGCTATTGATAGACATTACCCGTCATATGGTATTAAATACCATCTAATACCAATTACTGATGGAGTCGAATTGTTATCGTGTTACTTAATAACGTCATGTATCGGACCATAACTGGCTACTTGCTGACATTTTAATCCTGGCTAATCCCTGGAGACAGATGGTAGAAAGCTTTGGATGTGGCATTTGGTACTTCAGATTTTCTTTATGATATAATTCTATATAATAGATTATTGTGTAAGTAATTTTAAGGACAATTAAAAGACTGTTATTTAAATAACTAAAGTTTGTGTAACTGTCTTTTAGGCTTTCTTAACGAAACCACTCAACCGATTTTCATGAAACTTGGTTTGTTGACAGTCAAAACCCGCGGTGCACCCATAGATAACCATTTTTCTACGCTATATATGAGCTTTGTGCTACTATTCAAGACAATTCTACAAAAAATTCGAACCTCCAATCACAAATTCAATGTACAAATCGGAAATCGAATCTAAGAGCATATAATATTTGTAAATTCCACTAAAGAAACAAAATGTCGTTACCGGTTTCTCCTAAACGTATCGATGTTTTGTCATAATAACAATAGATGATTCGATAGTTAGAAATAAATACGATCGTTATGCCCATTCGTCCCTGGAGCATCCCGGGAGATCCATCAAAAGGAATCCCTGGAGGCATGAGGGTGTAGTTCTGTAAAGGTGATTTGAGTTTGGATATTTTACTGTTATTAATACCAAAAGGTGGTACCAGCTATTGAATCTTTGGATTTGCGTTTGGGAATTTATATCCCGTAGAAAAAAAGTGTTTGTAATAAATACATTGGTCTACCGATATGTAGATAGTATCTACTATAAAGATGTTCGAAAACTTAGCTAGAAGGTGTCTCTGAATTTGATTTTAAACAGTAGGTACTTAGTCAGTTTAGTCGAAATTTTTGTAGCTTTTAAGCACTTTAGGTTTGCTCAAACAACTAAACAGTTATGTTGAAAGCGAATGAGCAAACACTTATTTTGCCGTCTATTCTTTTTGTCCCGTTTTCTCCCTTTTAATTAGGTTCAAAAGTATTGCCATGTACCATGTGCGGGGCAAATTATCATACTCCAAGCAGCTAAAAAGGTAGCAGAAACAAAAATAGAAGAAATCTAAAATGATTATGCAACATGAAAGTTCCACAAGTAAACAGTAAAACTTTTATCGATCCTTATAATTTCAAAATGATTACTTACTTACACACTGACAAAATCAAAAAATCCCAAACTACCACATCAACATGTTCGCAAGCTCGTACAAGCGACATTCAGTAGCATACTGTAATGCATATTTCATAATGCACGCGATACCTCAGCGTACGCGTACCGCGCTAAATATAACCCGCTCCATTGCATGCTCATCGATTTTTCTACTACTTTTATTTCCCCGTAGGTTTCCCTTAATGTTTAGTAATCATGATTAGGTTTAGTTTTAGGTAAAACTCAAAAGACTAAACTTACTGTAAATAGTTTAACTCATTAATGTCCTACTGCTGGGCAAGGGTCTCCTCCCATAATGAGGGAAGGGTTAAGCCTTGAGTACACCACCAGAGTTTGGTTGGTTGCTGTAAAGCATAGTTAAAATGCTAAATAACTCCAGCTTATCCTACGAACATAGCTATTTCATTGGAAATAATGAAGTTCGAATCAAAACTGACTTCCAGTCAGAAGTGTGTTTAATAATCTCTTTAACTTAATATTAGTATAAAAAAATATGGGCCAGTTTACTAATTTTAGATAACTTATTAGATGGAATACTTACAATGGCCTTCATGTACTTGTGGCCACTTTATCTAGCTGATAGAAACTGTCCTTAAATATCTCATTTGTAAATACCGTATTTGTAGTTTTTTAACGAAGCAATGACCAGTTCGTTGCTCGGCTTTACCATGCATAAAAGGGCATTCGCAATTAGTTCAAAATCTGTTGGATATTTTATGGTTAAGGTATGTTTTAACAGTACCTAGTATGTACTTCAAACTAACAAAGAAATTTTGTAAATCTAATTAAATAAAAAAAAGTACAAGTCCCGTACATTACCAGTAGGTACCGCTTCTTAAAAACCAACAAACAATAAGATAAAATTCTTTAAGAGAAAACCACAGATAACCGTCACCAATAAATCAGCGACAAACAAAGACCATAAATAATAGAGCGCTACGTCATAATTAACAAAAATGAAATATATCACCTCTTTACACCGTGATCTCTATCTGTACCATAAACTATAGATGTGTAAAGGCTTCACATTCCGACAAGCTAACTTCCTGTTTACCCTATAATATTGTTAAAAAATATAAGGCCTATGTTACGAGACGAGCTGCCCGCTCCGCATATTCATTAAACTTGTAATGAAACTGCTGAATCGTTATGTTTTACACCTATATAATGTTTTTACATTATCTTTAAACATATGCTTAATGAACACTGATTAAAATCCACAAAATACCTAGAATTTAACACCTTTAGTACAATCAATAAGTTATGATATTTATTACGCTAAAATATAATTATGTCAACATTGACACGAATGAAACAATTTTCCCATTTTTTTACGAATGGTTCTTAGATGTTTTTGGTTATATCTGATTAATGACATTGTAGTCTTGTACACTCACCGAATCTACTATTTGTACGATAGAATATAAAACACGTTTACTCTCCGAGAATGTATTGGAATAGATGCAAAACGTCCCGCTCAACGCTCCGCGCTTCTAAGTCCTCGGTCTACATTATGATAGACATACAATAGCTGAACTTCCGTTAGTGGGACAGTTTAATAAATAATAAGAATTAAACTAGTGATAATTATTATTAATTACGTTTTGTTTCATTTTTAATTGCCTATTATTATTTTAATCAGTTTGAAAGAGTTGAGATATAAGTGCATTTTAGGTTAATTTAATGCCATTTTTGGGAATGATAATGTTCTTTTCACAATTTATTTTAGTCCCATCTTACAGTAACATTTATAAAATACCTTAATTTACCTATATAAGTAGGTATATAGAAGTAGATAAGTATGTTTATGAGTTATTTAGTAACCATAGTACAATAATCAAATGACCGTGTATGAGTTGTCGAATGATATTTATTTATTTAATTTAAATGCTAATGTATGTACCAAAATACTGAACAATAAATAAAAATAATAAACCTCAATTGAAATTTCATCAAGAAGTAGCCCGTAATAACAAATATTCACAGAACGAAACGATTAATAAACTAATTTAACATTTTGTTTCATACAAAAAGTGTAATTTTAATGCTGACATAACGTCATGGAGAAAGAGTTTATACGTTTGACTCTTAACCTCTTTGCCACGTTAAACGGATAGCAGTCACTCAGGATAGCTCTCAGCTCGAACTAGCAAAGCTGATACAATGCTTAATGAATTTAGTCTTAATGTCGAATCCTATGTAAGAGAGGAAAGGAAAAGGGATTTGAGTAAACCTTACCTGGGACTGCACTAATTCGTACCTGTGCCTTTTGAAAGCTTGTTGCAAAGATTAAAGTGAGAGCCGTGAGTTTTTTGCTAGCTCTTCTCATAAGGCCCTACCCCTTTTCCGAGCTAATGGTAGATTCAGTAATTGTAACGAATATCATAAGTGTCAATATTTATTTTGACCTGAATGATTCAATTTTGAGTTTGATTTAAAGGGAAAATCGTTCGAGTATATTGTTCATGTTTTCAATCTATCTATCTGAAATTATTATGTTTCTTTCAGAGTTCATAACATTAATTGAATTAAACAATAAATTTAAAGGTATTACTGTCTGACATGTAGTATACTATTTATAAGGCACTTAATCACGCGGTTTCAGGTTTTATTTAAGGACCAGCTCCATCATGAAGTTTTTCAATTCATTCAAATATTTAAAAAACTAGCCAAAAAAACATATAGCGCAAACATTTACGCATAAGGCATGGCAAGATTCGCCTTGCATAAAACAAGGGAACAACAATTATACAGAGAAGATATAATATATGTAGTAAAAACCTATCTGCCTATACTTAAATATCATTTTAAATTATATAAACAAATAGAAAAAAACTCCCCTCATCTTTTAAAACACTTAAAACTTTATCAAAAACAAAAATACTAATATTTTTAAGGCATGACCTTCTTTTTTCAGTATCAAAAATAATTCTGTGCATGATTACGTCACCACAATGATTAGTAGTTGTCAGGATAATGTCATGATTGTTTTTATTTACTTGCAGTTCGCGTGAACTACTTACTATATACTAACACTATATTATAATAACTTTGTGCATATAAAAATGGGAGTGACTTGTATGTCTGTCTGTTTGTTATACATATATCAAGTGAAGTCAGTCAGTCAAACTGAACTGAATAATTTAAGAAATAGCAATCAACCCTGTGTGCTGATTAAGTCTTAGGTTTGATTTCCACGTCAATGCGACGATATTTTCCTATTTCCTGCTATTTGATAAACAAACAATAATTTTCGTCAACGAAAAATTACTTGTGGTGTCTAGATAATAACAATAATAAAGCCATTAATTAAATGCAAGAAACATATCGGGTTACTTTTGATCAACTTTTTGTTAATAATAAACCTAATTTTATATAATTTCTCAGGCTTCACGAAATAAAGGCACAAAGTTATGTACATCAAAAATAACAACTCCAAGAAAAAGGCTCTAAGTGTCTACATAATATTTCTAACTAAAATAATACTATAACGAGCAAACCCACGTGTGAGTCTAGTATATAACAAAGTAAGGTAAACGTCCCGGCGACGTCACGCGAGGTGCATAAAAAAGTAAATTATTAATGACCGTTTGAAGCCGATATCATTAATCCTGTGGTTTTGTTTGGGGCCATAAAACTTACTATTGTTTTTCTTGTTTATTTTAATATAAGGAACAGCTTTCAAAAAATATTGCGGTAATGAATTAAATATCTAATAACTGGGGTTTGATTCTCGAATCACGAAAAGTGCTAATGTAGGTTTCCGTTCGATTATTCGCTAAAATATACGGGTCTTATGTAGCATTCTCAGTATATAGTAATAGGCTTAACCTGTTTTAAGTGAATAAAATGAAATCCATTTAGATATCAAATTATTGCTTAAAAATACGTGTACCTTTAAATTAAACCTTGATTTTAATAAGTTTAGTAGTTATACGTGTAGAAGAGGTACCGTAAAGTAAGTAACTGGCATAATGCCCTTGACAATAATATACGTAGTAAACAAAATGGTGGGACCTAGACGAATTTGCAAAGTTTCTGCCCACAAGTGGGAAGTGGATAGTGATAGAATAAATGTAATGTAGTAATATTCAAGAAAGAAAAGACTACACCTATAATAATTGATCTGATAAGACGCGGTTTTCATAGCCTCACAAGCTAAACTAAAATCAGTTAAGATGTGGTGTGCGATAATAGTCGATGAGTCGAAGACGACACGGCGACGACACGACAACGAGAGGGTGACGAGGCGAGACCGACCGGAATTATACGTCATTTAGCAATTTATTAAACAGACTGTAAGATCAGCAAGCTTGTTTTAATTTAGTAGATGACTTTAGTTGGAACTTAATTAGCGGTTTGAGGTTTTTGTATGGGATTGTTGATCTCTAAGTTTTGATTTCTTTTTAGTTTATGGCTCATAGCAACTTGTACTAGTTTTTTTACCTAAAGCCTAACTCGTGTGATTTTTAAATATCAATTAGGCGTCATCCATTCCCTTGGTATGTACATATGTATATTACTATGCATGCCTAAAATGTGTTTAAAACAGTTATTGAGGGCATGCAAAGTCTCCAAACCGCACTTGGCCAGCAAGGTGGACTCAAGGCATCCCTCCCTCGTTAGGGAGAAGACACTTGCCCAGCAGTGGGACAGATATTGTTAAAAAAAAATAACTGCTTTTCTAAACCGGTTCAATTTTGTTTTCCAAATTGATTTAATAATTTTGTCACGCAGTTTATTTATACATTAACATCAGTTAAACTGTTTTTACACTTACTATAATTTACACTACTCACTATAAATTTCTATCTTCATTAATATTCTGTTCACTGTACTAGCTCTGAAATATCACTTGAAGTGAACACAACTCGTTTACCTTTAATTTAAACATTTTACTAAATGTTATCGATGTTATCACTAGCTATCAAACTAATGAATGGACATCTTAGTTCCTTTCACTTTGAAGTACTTGACTTTCTGACTTATAGTTTATTACATTCGATGGTATTAATAGTACAAACTTATAATGATATCATTTTTTTCTAGGTTTGATTGGCATTTCACCTCGCTTCATAGAGCGTTGTTGCAAGCTGCGTATTTGACTTCAGAAGGCTTATTTGACTAATTTCTACACTATCGATCTCGAGTCAATCTAGTATGGAGACTTTGACATTTTAAACGTATTCAGAAATGAGTCCCTACAATAGCCGCTAGGGGCGCTGATCAGATTTTCATACAAAATATATCTGTCGCAGTAAGATAGATAAAGCCGTAACATAGTTATATCCCTAGGGATATAATTATATGCCGTAACATAGTTATAATGAGAGTTTGAAGATGTCGCCGGAGCCCCGCTTCGCGGGGCTCCTCCTTCTGGGTGGTTTAAAAAAAAATAACTATATTACGGTATATAATTATATCCCTAGGGATATAACTATGTTACGGCTTTATCTATCTTATATCGATAGAAAGCCGGTTCATAGTAATTGTGAATTGCGCTACAAGCTATGGTGATCGTGTGAATTATCTTGTTAAAATTATATCTGGACGGTAAATAATACAAGCATGCATTACCTTGGTTTGCTTGACGTTTCGGCGTAGACTGCATCTGTGGTCCTCGGGCTTGAGCTGTAATAAACGCAGTTTATTACTTGACCTGCTCTCTTGCTAGAATACATATTTTGACTAGAGGTAATAATAAACATTTTTTCTTTAATAATAAAAAAATGATGATGATTTTGACTAGCTTTTTATCAGTCTATGTGATTTCAGGACCGTGATGAATTCGGTAACTCTGATCAACTTTTGACCATTTTATTCAATAATCACAAGTTACTAATTGATCTGATTGTAATCGAAATATATAAAAAACCAAGATCTCTTTCTTCAATCATTAAAAACTTAAGAGGGCTATCACGTATCTCAGTTGACAACGTCAAATTGATGGTCACTATTCAGTACATTGCTGCTTACATTGCTGGCGTAACGTGTTGATCACTATAATTAGAGGGAGAAAACAATGTACAGCATAGTGGCTTTCAAATAGTTGTCAACTGAGATACGTGATAACCCCCCAGGACGTTATCAAGTTACATATTATAGAATCCTCGATAGAGCATCTTATTTCGTGTATCTAGGTAGCAGGTGACTGAAGTACATTCGTAGTGGAATGTGGGCGTACAATGCGCTGAGCCTGTTCCTTTGAAATAAATAGGCCTAGACAATAAACAAGCGATACACGATAGATGATACTGATATATTTGTTGTTGGCAGTTATAATAAAAGTTTTCAAGGATATCTCTACCTATGGAACTGTCCAATAGTAAAACAGAGATATTCCAACCTATTCCAGTCACTGCAACCTTCACCAACTCCTTCCCCACAGCTGCAATTCCAACTATATCCCAGACTTCTATTTCATTTACCCGCATCCCCATCACTGCCCTAATCATCCCTCTAAATTTTCTATTGAACATAGGATCCAAAAGGAAGGCTGTCGTTAGGCAGACTGCCGGTCGTAAAAACATATTTTTTGCTGTATGAAGGCCCCCCAAAATATTTATTTTATTCTAGTTTTTAATATCTGTTCTTCAAGCGGCAACAGAAATAAATCATCTATGAAAATTTCAACTGTCTAACTATCACGGTTCAAAATATACAGCCTGGTGACAGACAGACAGAAATACAGGTAGACAGACGGACAGACAAACAGACACCAAAGTCTTAGTAAATTGATCCCGTTTTTATCCTTTTGGTATGGAACCCTAATGAATATATGGTAAAGATGCAACATTGTTATAAATAGTGGTAACCGCACCCTCTTATTATGTCATATTGAAAACAAACAGCCACTATTATGATAACATCCTATCTAATAATTAACTCATTCATTAAACTGCTTCTGTGCGGTCGGCAGTGTATTTAACTGTTGATCATGAAGTCTTGGGTGCCATTCCCTGGTCAAACGTAGTACTGTTGGTCTTTTCTAATTAATATTATTATTGACTGCCTCCGTGCGAGGAGGTGAGGGGAGGTTTCCGAAGACGATGTCGAGGACAGAGCGAAGTGGAGGAGAAAGACCAGGAAGGCTGACCCCACTACCATATGGGATTCATAGCATGGAAGAGAGAGATTGACTGCCTTCGTGCCGCAGTGGCTTAGGTCGCCACGCTGCTACCTTTGCATCGGGAGGTCGTGGGTTCGAGTCCCACTCGGAGCAATTATTTGTGCGATCTGCAAATAACTGTTTCGGGTCTGCTTGTACTTTGTGCTCGTTATTTGTATGTTTGTAAAAGTCCCCGCGACACAAGAGCAATTCATAAAATGGTAGTTGGCTTTTAAAAAAAATATTAATAATTGTTAATTGAATACTCTCAACATGGTAGCCAGGAGTTTGATGACGTGTCTTAATGTCATTAACGATTTTAAACTTTAAAATACTATGAATCCGTAAGTATATGGAAATTAGCTTCTTTTACATTTTATATTTAAATTATTAACCGTGTCTATATTACACCTTCGTGTTAACAGGGGTGATGTTATTGGAAAATAACTAATCTTATAATATATGTACTGACCTATCACGTTAATAATACGTCTTCTAAATGAATCCTATAAAACACTTATATTATTACAAAGCGAGACTAATATTATTTTAAGATACTATGTCAGTCAGTTACACTTTCATTTCTGGATTCAAACTGCTGAACCAATTAAGATTTGATTTTGGTAGTATTGTAGCTTATGTACCAAAATACATATATAAAATCACGCCTTCTTCCCATAGGAGTAGGCAGAGACCAGAGAACGCTACTCGGTACGATCCTTACAAACTCCTTACAGACTATATAATATTATTTCAAGGGACTAGAAATGTTAATGGCGAAACGTGGGTGTTTTTCATCTCTGCCTACATCTTTGAGCATAATAGGCGTAATATTATTGTATACGTATGTAAAATGTATGTACATTTTTTTTCCATAATTTTGTTCGTGACGTAACATAAGCCATATAACTTTAGTCTACGCGAATGAAGTCGCGGGCAAGGGCTAGTTTATCATAAAATTGCATATAGACAGGCAATATAAAAAGTATCACCTGTCTGCAAATGAAAAATGTATGGAAAAAAATGACAATAAATATTGGTATCATGCTAACTAGTTTTCCTGACTTGAAACTGATTAGTTTAAAAGATAAATATTATAAATTATGACCACACGCAAGAGACTGTCAAGTACCTTTGTAAAATGTGTATTATAGTCCGACAACTTAGTTCAGAGCCTTACAATGCACGATTTATCTATAGATATTTACATGATATCATACCTGTTGTACCTAAAGGTGTAAAGAGAAGTTTATGAAATGTACCCATTTGAATCGCAACCGAGACCTCATGATACACTACCGACCGCACCACCATGTAAGTATAATTAAAATAGAGACGTATTAAAAAGAAATTGGCAAAAGTAACAAGATACATAAGATATCAACTACATGAGACTGCAGGGTAAAAACGAAATCTAAATCCTAAATTTGCTTGCTTCGCCTTTACCAGAACCTTGCATGCAAGGCTTTCTACTAAGTTGTCAGACTATAGGTACTGGTTAATATAGCTAATCAGTCGTGTGCAGAATATTCTTTTTAATATATTCTAACACCATATTATATATTTTCTACTCATTATTCATTTTATTAATTTATAAAATGACACCTTTTATTACCGAAGGTGCAAGCAAAGGTGTCATGAAACACACCCTTGATACGCCATTTACGTTTTATCATTAGGCACCCGTAGCCAGTTGCGCTCATCGGTCGTTAAACTATCTGCTGGTAAAGCAAACCTTGACGCGGTCATTTTATAGATGGGTGACCGCATCGTGGTATTTGAACTGGGGTCTCATTGCTTCGGAGGGCACGTAAAACGTCGGTCCCAGTTGTTGTCAATTAATATAACAGTCGTTAAGCCACGGCAAAGGCTTTCGGACGGCTTGAACAACTTTGACACTAGGTTGACCACTAAACATACGATAAGAAGAAGAAATGTATCATTTGCTTGCTAGTAAATAGCATCGACTGTAGAAAATAGCGCTACAGTATTAATTTTAATACATAATTTCGTTTGTAAAGATCACGGTAAAAGCCAACGGATCTCTACTTTCTTAAACTAGTCTAAGCATCTTCATTAACTGCATTGAGTACCTTGAAAATTACATTAACCGATTTAAAATATCAAAGGAAATCTCTCTCAAAAGAACATAAAAACGTTATAAGGTAAACTTCCCTATTAACGTCTTTTCATTTTAATATTAATATCTTTAATGTACTGTTAAAACAGTCAAAATTAAAAACAGATTTATTGAAGCATTAGCCTCATATTATGTAAGTATGCGGTGGTTTGAAATCTAGGAAGCAATTCAATGATTTTTTTCAAATTATGAGTCTTTCTACCGATATTAGAAATGAGTAAATAATTTTAATAGCCAACTGTTACAAATATTTATTAGCAATACACACATAACTTTTAAAAACCATTACTATTTTTGAAAAATTAACCACTTGCGTGCGATATAGATTCTGACCGTTTCACAAATAATGCTCTTGATTGTCAAATCTCAACCAAGACGCGATTACTTAATTCTTTTACTAATCTTACTGTGCCTGTTGGACCAAAATCCCTCTCAGACTCCTGTTTCTGCCCTCAACTATCTTATATTTAGTAAAAAAAGTTCTTAAAAGTAACTAGTAAACAAAAACTTTTTCAAGTAAAGAAAGTAACTAAACTAATCAACTATTTCAGATAACACCAAATACTGAAACCCATTCATATCTTCCTCAATAAAGCGCCTATATTCCATATTCTTTGATAAACAAGTAAGTATGACAAACAAACGTCGGTACATTGTACGTTGTATGAACAATCTCATTTTTTCTTTTATATTCACGTTCGGTAATCTGAGACATGTGGCTTACTGTAAATAGGTCGAATATGGTTGTAGGGTAAGCGTTACTGTTATTGGCCCCCTTATGATAATTTTTTTGACGTATTTTAATTGTTTATGTATTTATTTTCAAATAAAATAATAAGCATGTTGGAGAATAGAAGAATTGAATTAACAAACTCTATTGTATAGTTTGCAAATAATATATTTTATAAATATGGCAAAATTTTTAATTTCACGGTTTTTGCGAGAATTTTGAACTAAATTATAAATATTTAGAATATTGTAAATTAAATGTCTGTGTGTAAATAAAAGCAAAACAAGCTTTACTTATGTATTCTTTAAACAGTTATTAAAGGACTATAATAGAAAAGCAATAGTTAGAAAAGTATTTGTTGAGAGTCTATCTTTGAGCTAGAAAACCAATTAAGAATATTTTAAAACAAAAAATAAATAAATATATGCATTTTTAAAACAATTTTAACTGTTTTATTACAACAACTGTTAATAAGTTATGTAATACAAACATTTTAGTATTTAGGTTACTAATCCGTTTCCCAATTTCACGTCAAGTACATTCCACACCCGAAATCTAATCCGCACTAACAATCATAAATCACTCTCTATTTAATCACAAATGAAACCCAAACTGGGAAACTTAATTAAAAACAAATCAAAGGACGCCTGTGGTCTGGGCGGGGCTGTGTACTGGTAACGGAAATATTGGGTTTGATTCCTGGTACTGGAAGTATTTTGTATTCAAAAAATAATCACCGAAATGTATGTACACGCATAACTTTTGATCAACATAACTAAATAGGATATATATTTTTTTTTAATTTTGTAACTGTCGTAACAAGTTTTGTATGGAATCAACGGGATTTGTACTATGCCCAGACGACGTAGGTTGAGTCCGCTAGATTATATAAAATTATTTTCATCAAAGTCTGGAGTTTGGTACCATGCCCGGTATATAGCAATAGGCTCGTCCCAATTACATAGGACTGACATTGCAAGGTAAATGGTGAAATGTACGTATATTTTACACGCCTCTGTTTATGCATTCAAAAATAAATAATAGGAATAATATTTACTAATCTTTAATAATGACTCAACATTACTAACTTACGTTTACTAAAACTTACTTCACAAAATATTTAATAAATGAAAGGACAACAACTGGTCGCGTCACCCTACATCTTCGTCTAGGGTCAAAGCCCTTAGTGACTGAGAGTTAAGCAGATTAGTTTATTTTTTACTGTTTACGTGTTAATGAGGTTAGTTGATAGTATTGCTTATTAGTTTAACGGTAAATGAAGGGTTTTGTTGTACGATTGTAGAATTGGAATAAAATTAGTATTGAAGTGAAACAAAAATGTAATCGACTTTTTTAAGATGAGCACTATATTCTAACCGTTGTTTTAGCTTTAGAGATTTAGGTTATTCCTAGTTTGATATTTTTGAGGCTAGTAACATTAAAATTTTGCGTAAGTATTTATATGTTACACTCTCCGTGCCCCGTGGCTTCACTCGCCTTTATACCGTTTCCGTATAATATATGTTTCCTTAGTACGAGATTATAACCATAGAAAGCCCTGGTAATGAAAGCCCGAAAGACATGGTAGTTCCAAAGATGTATACATTTTTGACCGTATTAGGTGATGTATATATTATTTAATAAAAACAAACAAAAATCTTTTTAACTCTGTCATTGTAGTTATTATTTACTTTCATAAAGTATTACTTAATCCTATAGTTTTCTTACACAGATACAAATCTATCACGAGTCCTATTTGTTACAAAAATCAATTTTGAATCTTAAACCGACAAAGGGAGGGGTTTCTGAGGAGTCGTCATGGCAAAGGGTCGGTCACGTCGACACGTGTACATTGTGCCTGGGCTATTGACACCTCGGCCCTTTAGGACATCGTGATGTAGGTAGAGACTGTTTCTGAAAGAATATTGGATGGTTCGGTATGTTGGGAAATGATTTAGAAAGGAAGGAGATAATAATATATGCATACTAGAAAACAAGCCTTTTAAGGTATACTTAGACGAAATAATTCCCTACAATATTTCGTTTTCTTCGTTAATATTCATCCATACTTACATACATGAGTGCTGGTTACGTCAGTAATTGTCATTGTTAGTGCATAATTTCACGATATTTCGATTAAAAGCCCAATATTAACTGTTGCGCTTATAATCAATCTCATTTTTCAGGGCACATAATATTCAGTCTAAAGTAGGTGCTAAAACTAGAAGTAAAAGAAGAAGTACTAAAATCTATTCCTGGATTTTACAAATTATTATATTTCAGTAGGTAATCATATTTCTTATATTTTAGGCAGTGATAAACATATGCAACAGCAAACAAAAAAAAATAGAAGAAAACGATCTTCAAACGTCATTTAAATTACATGTAATTACACACTGGCAAATATGAAATCTATCTACGCCAAAAGCAACACCTCCAAAATCTTTCAATCGCTCGACAATAAATAATAAATTCGGCGTGTATCTTAAAAATGTAAGGGTTGTTAAATAATATTTCATAATAAATTGGCTCATAATTCAACGTTTACAATAGACGGTGACGTCAACGACTGCGGCCACAATGCCTGAGAAACAATAAAAAGATTTAGAGCAGTTTTAAATTAAAATTTGATTATTGGATTCGTTTCGCGATGGTTTTTTGGTGTTTAAGTATTTTTGTTTGATGTTATGTAGTTCTTTAATTTTCTGCCTAATCTAATATAACGACACGACAGCTATTCGTATTGGTTTCTTTAAATTAAAACCACGCACCCCCAGTGCAATAGAGGCAAAAGTACGAATACGTTTTATACATAAAAAATAACCCATGTAAATTAACCCCCTGACGGACAAGGGTCTCCTCCCGGAATATGGTCAGCCCTTGAGTCCACCACGCTGGCCAAGTGCGGGTTGGGGACTTAAAAGCTAACTTAAAAATATGGTTTCGTTATAAACACATGTAGGATATGTCTCAAAAGTATTTTGAAAATCCTAATTGATTTGTTTATCAAAACAAACAACACCCACATTACTAAAAGTTTTTCAACATTCAATTTCTAAACCAATTGAAAGTTAAATAAAACTCTTAAACAAAAATATATTAGCATTAACACCTACACTAAAATCTATAATGACGATAATATTCTTAAATTATTTACTCAAAAATAAACAATGTCCTTATTTTAGCCGGTCTGAAAATACTCAGTCTTAAAGGTCAGAGTGTATAAAAGGTCAATATAAAACTGATGTGATCCATCACCATGACAGATACTCTACTAGATTAAGATTTAGACCCTGAGGTACAGCTACAAACAAAAATGCGAATACACTTTCGCATTTTCAAACGTACTTTTTTGTATGAACATACAAAGGTACGTGTATGACGTACACCCACGTTTCACCATTAATGAGTCCCATGTAATAGATAGCGAGCATGTTGCTATTTACCGAGCACGTTACTGCTCATTTACCGCACCAACTAAATGAGAAAAGACTTTGCTCGACCCGGGAGTTGAACCTGAAATCTCATCATCATCATCCACAGTCGGATTCACTACCGACCGCGTCACAGAGGCAGTCAATATACCATTTAATTATTGATATGAGGCAACAATTTATATTATACCCAGTGATTGTAAGACTACTTTTACATGATTTAGTTTTAATACTATTTTATGAGCAAAATGCAGCTGAAAACGTACACATTTTTACCTTTAACTGTACACAGATTTTATTTTTAGATATTTTGATACAAACTTTGCGTTTCATTTTTGGCATTGATAGTATTTGCTTGGGTAATATTGTATTTTTTTTTGTGGCCTTGACTGACTTTAAAGTGTAATATGACTGTTATCTCCAAATCTTAGGCTAGAAACTTGATTCGGGTAAAACACTACGGGATTTTTTCAACGTCTGTTAGAACAAAATCAAAATTAAAAAAAAAAACCGGGATATGCTAGCCCCTTGATACAATATCAAGAATTAAAACGACGAAGCCTACATTTTCAAAGAAATTAATGATCAATTGAATAATAATTAATAATGCGAATGCTTATTTAAAACCAATTTGAATGGATCGATGTGAGTGGAGTAAAGGAAGGTTGTAAAGAACGTACCAAGTGGTGTTCTCTGGTATCTACCTACCCTAATCGGAAACAGGCGTGACTTTATGTGTGTATGTAAGAAACTTAATCTAGAACAACGATAGCGTAAAACATTATCAAAAACCTATTCAAACCTTTAAATGATCTAACTACCGATCATTTAATCAAACCGAGAATTAATTAATAATTTCACGTTTTATACACATTTGTAGAACAAACAAACAGGGAGGATAAATCGATACCAGTCGGAATTATTAGTAGCCGTGGAACGGAAATCAGTGATTGCCGAACCGTAGTAATATCCGCTTAATACTGCTTTTATCCGCCCCGCCTTTGCAAGCATTGCCCTGTTTTAGGCCGCCCCTAAACCTACAATAATATTGTACGATACTTTGATCTATAATTATAGTATGCTCTATTAAATTTTGTCTGAGTGTGGGAACAAGCCATTGTTTGTAAGCGGAAAATATGAGCAAGAGATATAGGCTAGAACGAGTGATGGAGACGTAAAGTCAGTCTGTGAGTCTGTTTGTTACACTTAAAAAAAATCACTAAAATGCTGAACTGATTTTCATGTAATTTATCATGGACTTGTACAGTTGAAAACTTGGTTCAAACATAGACTATACTTTATTTTTCAAAAATAACAACGTCTCTGATTCATACTAGACGCAAGTGTTAGATAATTATAATCAGAAATAATTACACAAAACCTTTTTCTACAGGTGACAGGCAGACAATAACGTAAAGAACAAAATTAGATTTACAATATGGGTAAAATAAGTTCTGTATAGGTATATGTGTATATGTCCCGTAAAGGGTGGAGAGACGAGCGTGCTCCTATAACCCAGATTGGATACAGACCGCCAGAGATTGTTTGCAGTGGAGAACTATGGGGGAGGCCTTTGCCCAGCAGTGGGACGATACAGGCTCATAATAGTAATACCTTTCATATTTTTTGGATATTAAAGCTGTCTAAATGAGCCTCTACGTGTTGGCTTCGGCCCCACGCACGCCTTCTAAAAGTCCGGGACTCCATAGTCTCGAGATGTTAAACAAACAAAAATAATAATAATAATATGTGGTTAAACTGCTAAATTGACGTTGCTTCGATTTGGCAAAAAGATGGTTGGATAGACTCGAGATTATCGTAGGCTTAATTTACCAACAAAGCAACCACACGGCCGTAGTCATAGACATAAGCTCGTATTAAATAATGTATTGCAACGTGGAAGTTAAAGTTCAATTAATGCATTCCTAAAATGTTTTTTGTTTGTTTGCCGTATGGTTAGTGGTCAACCTAGTGTCAAAGTTGTTCAAGCCGCCCGGGAGGCCTTTGACATGGCTTAACGACTGTTATCTTAATAGACAACAACCGGGACCGACTTTTAACGTGCCCTCCGAAGCACGGAGACGCCCAGTTCAAATACCACTATGCGGTCACCCATCTATGGAATGACCGCGCCAATGGTTGCTTAACCCACAGATCGTTTACCGACCGGTGAGCGCAACTGGCTATGGGCGCCTAAAATGTTATTAACACTTCTTACAAAGATGCAAAAGTCTATAGATACGGTCAGCGTAATTGATCCAAAATATTTTATTTCTCTCATTTCGGAAAAAGATGCTGGCCCAGCAATAGGCTCGATCTAATCATTTAAAGTGTATATTTTTTATAAAACTAAACAGAATAATTTCCACAGTTTACACAGCTGTTGCTTAAACGGTCTCACGTTCGATTCCTGTCTTTCGCAACCATGTCCTTAGGCGTAAACTAAAATATACAGGTAATAAAAAATCGTACATCCATCGTTGTCCAGATAACATCGTGTGTATTATTATCATGTAATTGGCAGACCCTAGGGTCTAGGGTCTAAGTGATATGCTAATGTCTAAGCTTTATGATATCTTTAGCGGCAGGTGTGGTGTTAGAAATAGACTGGGGTTTAGGGGTCCGTAGAGTCTTAGTGTAAAGGCGAGTTAAGTTTAGCGAGTTACGGCCAGTTTCTTCGTCAGTACTTAACAGTCTAAGTAAGAGTGATAATCTAATTTGTTCGACAATTTTACTTTGACTGTTACTTTTGGCCGTAAGTTAGGAATATGGTAGTAAATCACTTTACATACCTAAAATCGCGTACCATTTAATTAATTTCATTTTTGATAATTGCTTTTTATATGCATAGTTGAACTCAATTTTTGTTACGAATATTATTATGACAAACCATGTTTACTCGATTTAGAAATTGTTTTATTCAATTTATTTACTGAAAAGGTTTAGTATTTTAGAAAAACCATGTACCAGGCTGGCAGAATTCTGAATCGTTTATCCGAAAAGTTCGGCCAACAATTAATAATCGTGCTAAATCATACATAACTTAATTAAATTATTTAAAAAGCACAAAAAGACAAACAGACTGTATTTTTTGCTTATAATATCGGAAATCATTTATCGGCAGTTCAAATATATTTATTATAGTATATTTTTTTCTACGATAAATTGTATTCCACAATCGTTCTTTACTCAATATTCATTTAATTGGTGGTATGAAGTGTGATATTTCGATCAGATACGCCCTGAGTGACAGGACAACTGACTGTAATTATCATAAATACGACCGAGACGTTAAACTTATATAAGTGATATTCACGACATCTAGCGGACAATTAGAGTTACTAGTATTTTATAATATATAGCATATTTTTATTTTTATTTTGAGGCGCCCATAGCCAGTTGCGTTCACCGGTCGGAAAACGATCTGTGAGTTAAGCAAACCTTGGCTCAGTCATTAGTTACAGAGATGGGTGACCGCGTAGTGGTATTTGAACTGGGCGTCTCCGTGCTTCGGAGGGCACGTAAAAAGTCGATCCCGGTTGTTGTCACTTAAGATAACAGTCGTGAAGCCACGTTAGAGGTCTTCAGGCGGCTTGAATCACTTTGACACTAGGTTCACCAGGTATGAAGTGTGATATTTCGATCAGATACGCCCTGAGTGACAGGACAACTGACTGTAATTATCATAAATACGATCGAGACATTAAACTTATATAAGTGATACTCACGACATCTAGCGCCAATTAGAACTACTAGGTTTTTTTTAATATATAGCATATTTTTATTCCGAGGCGCCCATAGCCAGTTGCGTTGCGTGTGGGTTAAGCAAACCTTGGTTCGGTCATTAGTTAAATAGGTGGGTGACCGCCTAATGGTATTTGAACTGGGCGTCTCCGTGCTTCGGAGGGCACGTAAAAAGTCGGTCCCAGTTGTTGTCACTTAAGATAACAGTCGTAAAGCCACGTCAGAGGCCTTCAGACGGCTTGAACCACTTTGACTCTAGGTTGACCAGGTATGAAGTGTGATATTTCGATCCGATACGCCCTGAGTGACAGGACAACTGACTGTAATTATCATAAATACGACCGAGACATTCAACTTATATAAGTGATACTCACGACATCTAGCGGACAATTAGAGTTACTAGTTTTTTTATAATATATAGCATATTTTTAGCACCGTACTGGCTATTTTATTAATGTATATTTATTACACAAGCTTGACTTTAAAATATTTTGCCTGCCATCTAGAAATGAACATTTGTAGTAATAAGAGAAAAATAAGATTGTGCTCGCTAAATATGTTAGGCATTTTAGCCCTTTGAAAATGTACTCTATAGTTTCAAAAGTTTGTGAGGACGAATGTCTGTCTACACGTATGTTTGTGTGTACGTTTGTAACCCTTTCACCCAAAAACTATTGGACGGATTTTGATAGAATATGGTATACGGATACCTTACAATCTGAATTAACAATTATTATTATTTCTCCTGGATATCTTTACACGAAAAAAGTAGTGACTTGAAGCTAGTACTATACTTAAACACTATACAAAGTAGTATGTATCATAATAGCGAGTGTTGTACAGTAGCGTCCACGTGTAATCGTTAGTAACAGTGGACCAAATCTGTCAGAGTTGCACAACTCGTGCGTTGAGAGCCGCACTCGGTACACAGACAGACGAACTTTTACATGCAATATAGTTAAATATATTGACTTATTATGCTTGATGAAGAACGTTGCGTTTTTCATTTGTTTGTTTGATGTTTTGATTGCACCGATTTTGGTCTCAGTCTTAAGGCTTTACTGCCAACCTGCATCTTGATGATACTTTAAAAGTATTTTTCAAAGGCTCAATGGGACAACTTTAAGACTTTAGAATACTTTCGTATGTTGAATTGTGATGTATTTATAAAGCAGTCTTAACAGGCCTTTTCCGTTTTAAGTTTTACCTCATGCATATCCTTCCGAAAATGCTCTATCCAAAGACTTAATTTTCGTAAACTCAGGAAAAACGTTTTTAATACCTAACATACTTAAAAAAATCTAGCGTGCTTGAAAAAACTAATAGATGACAAATAATTACAATTTCTCTAGCTATTTAGAAAGAACAAAGCTAAGTCAAATAATTTTCAAATGGCCAGTACAAAGTGTTGTATAAAGTGACAAAAAAAGAAAATTGTTACAAATATAGAGTAAAACAAATGTGTTACAATATGTGTACCGCGCAGTATCATCTGTGTACAATACGCTTATATCGCATAAGCAGTATAAGCACGGTTTACCTAAACTGCTCGTGACTCACTGATGCGTCAGCGCAGAGAAATAAATACCCTGTATCGTGCGTAGGGCTGACGGTTACTGAAATGTGTGGTAGGTATTGTTTATTTAATTAAAGATTGATAATTTGGCGTTTTTTGGTCTCTGCCTACGTCTGTGGGAAAAAGACGTGTGATATTTAATAAGATTGTTATTGTCATGTTGTACCTGAAGTACGGTTGTATTATGCAAACAGGTCGGTACCTAAAAGAAAGAGTGATTTTTTATTATATTTTATAATGTGAAACAAAAGTATACAACAGCATGCCTGCTAATAAAAAAAAAAAAAAAAAAGTAGGTACTTTATATTTGTTACGATATACTAGCGACTAGCGTACTGGTAAGAGCCAATCATGTGACGATTATGAGTAACTACTACTGTTACGCTTTACAAAGAAATTTTAATTAAATTTTCATTGAATTCCCAAAAAATAGATTCTTGCGTTAAAAGTAAACATAAAATATTCCGTTTCATAGACTGCGTCCTAATTTAAATAAAAACATAAAAGTAGGTAAACATTTGACCTATTTTTCAAACAAATAATAAACAAACTTTTATATTTCCTCATCAAAACTTTTTTGACGTTTAGGCGTTTGACAAATTCGTCTACGACCACAAAAAAGTTTTAGTAAGTGGCAACCCTGAAATATGTCACGCACTATCACTCTACATCTATGTTCTAAATTCGAATATTTTCCTACCTCGTCACCTCTAGTTTAAGATAAAATAACGACCCCTGCACAAACCAAATTCAACCTTAATGGTCAAGTAATAAAGTTCATGACAACAGCATGTCACATCTTTGTGAGTTATTACGTATTCAAATTACAAACTTAATAGTGCGTTCAAAACTCATAATTCTACTTTTAAATTATTTAGTTTTGAAAGTTTTCAGCCAGTAAGTAATGTTGGCAAGTTATAAATTATTATACTACATATTTTAAAATGACGCATCGATCTTCGCCATGGTTCTTGAATAGAGCATTTTAAATTGAAAGGGTAATACATTTCTTTTTATAATCTCCTTGTGATTTATTTGTGTGATGTAATGCTTTTGTTACGTTCCAGTTCGTGGTCTATGGTACTGGAATAAAGTTATAGGTCAAAGGTATTGAAGAAAAGCCACATAAGTAGTTAGCGAATAGTTGTTCAAAAATCAAATTATTTATTAATTTAGGTCAAATTTTTAACACTTATGATTGTCGTTACAATTACTGACTCTACTTATCCTACTACTAGCTCGGAAAGGGGGTAAAGTCAGAATAGAAGCAGTAGCAAGAAACACACGCACGTCCACCGTTTGCTATCGTCTAAAGATTTACAATGTAGAGGTAGATAATACAATAATTGATCATGCGAGGTTAGATGTCCTTACTTCTTTTTTTCTAAATACTTACGGCCACTTTTTTCATTATTATTATTACATTGTTACAATCATCGTGCAGTCATTGCTGATGTATTTAAACTATGTCAATATAATTGCTGTGAGTCACA
This sequence comes from Anticarsia gemmatalis, assembly GCF_050436995.1. Classification (NCBI taxonomy): domain Eukaryota; kingdom Metazoa; phylum Arthropoda; class Insecta; order Lepidoptera; family Erebidae; genus Anticarsia; species Anticarsia gemmatalis. The sequence goes on from NC_134761.1 coordinate 11,545,438, forward strand.
CGTTTTGAAACTGCTCCAAATTGTGTGATTCATCATTATTTTAGACATCAGCAGTTAGTTCTGGTTCAACTTTTTACTAAACTTTACGTGCAATAATGAACGTAGTCATGTCGCTACCACCACGGCACTGCGCTAAAAGGGTCATGGGAGTAATCCTGGCCAAAATTTTTTGGGTGATTAGCTTATTATTAGTTCTGGGTATAGATGTAGCACGGTCTATATTAATATTTATGTAATTTGAAGTGTATAAATTCATAAAATATTTTTTCTACAATGTCTGCCTTTACCTAAAGGCGTGACTTTATGTATGTGCTGTTCAAACCAAATATTGCCTAAACAAAAAAAAATATTTCCACAAGAAGTCTAGAAAAAAACCTCATATTCAAATCACGTACTCAAACGACGTTAACCGTAAGGTTATCACACCTACTAAAAATTACCGCACCGTAAAAATTATTCACATATAAAACCAAACATGGCGAGAAATGTACAGACAAATTGTCTAACAATATCACTTTTAGCTATTACGCTTGAGGAACCACTTAAAAACCAACAAAACAACCATGAAACGGTCGAAAAACATCAAATCAGATCTCGTTATCAGACAGTTACTGACACGTAACTACCTAGCAACAGTATAATCTGCATTTCAACTATTTCCTAACATTACATATATACAATTAAACGTTTCCAGTATTTTGAATAAAAACAATCGGATGTGACCATCTCATTTTGAGTTGGATACAACATTTATTTATCTTCAAACAGCCCACATTTCACTTTTTAACAACCTTATAGTCAAATCCATAAGGGTGATTTTCGGTTATAAAGTTTGAGGGTAGTAGTAAATGTATATTTGTTTTTATATTTATGTAGATCGTTTGCCACGCGTCGACAATTCGGCGCGCGCGCAGGGTGAGTGACCTCCGAATCTATGGCCTCAGCAATTGTTATGTAAAAGTGTTTATTACATTTAATGACTTAATGATTTGATGGTGTGATTATGTAAATTGTAATGGTTTCGGATTTGTCATCAAGTGCTATTGGAATACAATGTGAGGTTACAACAGTTTTTAGGTAAGTGATTACTGGTCGGTGACTTTTTAATTTGTTTTTATTAATTACTTGTACTGACTGCTTGGGTGGTCATATAGCATAGCAAACATCAAGACTTACGACGAGGTTGAGTTCGATTTTTGAGTCGAGCAAAATATGATTGGGATTATATTTGGTTGAAATATTAGGTGCGTAAAAAACAGGCGCTTGTTGCTTGTTTTTTTAACCCGCAACTGTCCCACTGCTGGGCTAGGGTCTCCTTCTAAACGAAGAATGGGTTAAGTCCACCACGCTGGTAAAATGAGGGCTAGATACTTTTTGTCACATTCCTTAAATAAATGTGAATTAAGTACTACAACATAAAAAAAACCCAATTAACTTGTAACTTGTGGAGAAAATGTATTAAAAAGTTAAACGAAAATAGTATCATGAAAAAATATGTTATAATCTGAACAGTTTTTAAACTACGCCCTCTGAAGGCTCGCCGTTTAATTATATATCATTACTATGACTAATTAGTCAGTAATTAGTAACATTATGAGTCATAAATAATTTCACACTAAAATTATGAAGATGTAGTCACAAAATTATGAAAATTAGTAGTTTAATTAAAGGTAGATACCGATAGGAGCTTTTATAAGAACGAGCTACTCAATCCTACTAACATCTACTACTAGCTTATGACCGCGACTTCATCCGCATATAAAGATTTCACACGGTGGATATGTACGTATGTTTGTTAATATTTCACGCAGAAACTACACAACCGAATTTGATGAAATTTGGTACAAAGATAGTTTATACTCTAAATTATCATATATTTTTCACCCCAATGCAGAAGACTGACTAATAATTGCCTAAAAGTTTTTAATCAACAGTATCTATAAGAATTTTCCTTAAAAAGTATATTAATAATGACAATACTTTACGTGATAGTTCACACACAATGATGTTATTATCAACCCTTACACGTAGTTTGTACGGCTATTATCATTGTTCCCAGGTCAAGGCGTAACTGTTGACGCTGTTTTTAATTAAGCTTTCTGTTATTATTTTAAAGTGTACAAATATTTTGATAAGAAATAAACATAATACGTCTATGTCAAATACTTTGTACTTGACGCAGACATATTATGTATATGTTACTGTAAAAGCCCGAACTGTGGTAAATCCTAAGATTTTTAGGTAAAACCTAAGATTTACCAACTCTCAATGGTAAAAGTCCGAACAAGCCAGAGTTTAAAAAACCTAAGATTTACCAACTCTCAATGGTAAAAGTCCGAACAAGCCAGAGTTTAAAAACTATGTTAAATACGATATATAAAAAAATCCTCCTTCATAACTATGTTTATAACTATTTCACGGTATAACTATAAACTGTGACATAGTTATAAAGAAGGAGTTTCGGGCAAAACGACATGGGTAGGTTAGGTTAGAAGTGGTTATTTTTTTTTAACCACCCAGAAGGAGGAGCCCCGCGAAGCGGGGCTCCGGCGACATCTCGACATCATCAAGGGAATATAGGTAGTTCGAAATAAAAGAATTATTCGGACTTTTACCATTGCGAGTTGGTAAATCTTAGGTTATACCGGAAAATCTTAGGATTTACCACCGTTCGGGCTTTTACAGTAACATATATAACCATTTATTGACCGTTTACAAAAAAGGAAAAGGATATTTTGATTTTGAATGCAGGTAATTTAATTTTTTACAAATGAAATGCTTTTTTTACAGACTCTGCAAGGGACCTGTAACAGCCACCTACAAACACGATTGCAAAATATTGCAGCTAAAAACCAATACTAACTACAATGTTTATAAGTTGAAATCAGTGAACTTCTAGCAATAAAATCCACAATCTACGAGCTAAGCGGAAGTCCTACTAAAGATACAAGGCAGTACAAACGAAGGAAATCACGAACAACACTCATCAACATCGGAAGTATACTAAATGAAAATATTAATAATAATGTGAGGCGAATACTGAAAGCTTGAAGATATAGCCAATTGCAACCGTTTACAAAAATTAAGAGCTTGGAAAGATATTGGAAGAAAACGCCTTGTATATGTTACTGTAAAAGCCCGAACTGTGGTAAATCCTAAGATTTTCCGGTAAAACCTAAGATTTACCAACTCTCAATGGTGAAAGTCCGAACATTTACCATTAAGAGTTGGTAAATTTTAGGTTTTACCGGAAAATCTTAGAATTTACCACAGTTCGGGCTTTTACAGTAACATATAATATTTTAAAGATTGTCATAATTAGTGATTAATATATAGGAGCTGTAAACGATTTGTTATCAACTTCAATACCTGTATGAGTGGTTGGCAGGAGTTGACCAGGGATCGACACCAATGTAGGATCTTTGGGAACATTTGCCATCAATAGGTATGTATAGGTTAGAAGAGAATAATAAGTACCTGATAACTCACGAAAAAATAAAATAAAAATACAGTAGTATTTTAACCACTAGGACATTGGTAACAGCAATATAAGGTAATGCTTTATCGAATTAACTTATGTATATTTATTTTCCTGAATATTATTAATTACATGTATATTTTTATAATATGCAATCGTATTAATAGCTAGTTAATCATGTAACGCGGAAATTTGTAAGTGACGATACAATAAATAAAGAGTGCAATTAAAGTTCAAAAGGTTAAAGGTGTTTCACTTTTTATTTTATTTCCTTGCAGTATTATTGGTTCAATAGCGTGTTCCATAAATCGATACATAAAAGCTCACCTAATATGGTATTAAAATAACACAGCGAAATGCCAAACCTATCGAAACATTAAAACTACATATTCCCACTATCGGAACACTTGTCACGCTAGTAAAAGTCACCGATACAAATATATTTCTTAGTAAAAGTAATAAATTATCGCGTTTAATTGATAATTACTAACATTTCTTTTCAAACAGTTATCGTCTTTTGAAGTAATTATGGCCACGCTCGTGCACTACACCATCCATTTAAATTCTCTGTTTATTGTTTGAACTTTATCGTGAACTAGCTGACCCGGCAAACGTTGTTTTGCCATAAAAATTAAGTAAAAAAACATTGTCCAGCAGACAAAATTGTGAATCTAAACCATTCTCAGATCCCCTTGAACACACACAAAAAATTTCATCAAAATCGGTCCAGTCGTTTAAGATAGGTTCAGTGACATACACGCTTACATAAGAATTATATATATAAAAGATAATGAAAATGTTTGTGCAATCAGGTAGTAGATATTATCTATACTATAGTATAGCTATAAAGAGATTTAGCTTTCTTATAAACAAAACAGTAAATTAAATAATATACTGATTTAACGGCGGATGCAAAACGTATTTCTTTCTAAATTAATTTGCGTTTAAAAAAAGAAAATTTGATTTAGATATAGCAGAAATCATTAATAGCGTAATTATGGATAATTTTTAGATCTATCATTGTCAGAGTCTCGTCAGTCAAGATTTTATTCAAACTGCACGACTATAAACAAGTATAATAAAAAGCTTTGTTTCATATTTGATGTGTCTTAACTTAACAACGCAGGTTGAATAAAATCTTAAATCTAAAATTTAAGATTTTATTCAATCTGCTTTTCGTTTAGTTAATTTTTATACGTTCCCTACAGCAAACGCATGAAACCGAAAGTGCACAAGCGTGGCCCTATCAGCTAAGTACGTGCCAATTCGAGTTATTCGGTATTTTACTTAAAAAAGTATAAATTAAAGTACCTGTTCATAATTCAGTACGTAGGGCTAATTGATGGCAGTGAAAGTGGCAATTTTAACCGAACACGTTTATTAGCGTTTTTGTACTGAAATTGTAGGAACCCTTCCAATAGCAGTTAGCGCCTTGTAAGTAAAATAAGTGTATAGGATACTTAAGTTGACTAATATATTTAATTAGGCAGGGACCAGCTTTTCGTTTAGTTTGCGTGGTTAGGTATTCGGGTTAACCCGAAAAAAATACAGGCTGATCATATTTTTTTTTAAAATCGTAACAAATAAATATAATTTTGAAAATCTGTCCATAGATGTCGGAGTTTTTATTATCATCAAAGCATACTATATCTCTTTTAAAAAGTTAGTATAAAGTTGTCACTTGCTTCAGAAAACTGCTACTAGGTACCATTAATACGCATAGTAATTATATGCATTGATAAGTATCAATAGCTCTTTACAATTATCAATATAAATGATTATTTCATGTATTATTAACATTACTTATACCAAATGACAGCTGGCGTCCCAATTTTGGGCAAAACCAATTAAACCCTTCAATTTGCACATGGTAAAGGTGTATTAATACAAACCTATCTGGTACAACACAACTTAAATACCGATAACATTTCAAAAACTACTGTTAATTTCCAAATGACCTCTCGAAAATTTCATTCAAACATCTTTTTTCATTCATTGGTTTCATACACATTGATACGTCAAAATCAGCTGTTGTTGCCAGATGTAAAAACCGTTACAATACTACATCTCTTCCATTCAAAGAATTCCGTTGACAATTGAAGGTCGGTTCGAATTTTGAAATTTTTGTGAATGCACGCCATTGGCTGCTGCCGCGTGCGCAGACGTCTACGCATAGGTAAGGGGAGAATGGGCTTTTAGGACGAAGGAAGTAGTTTTGATAGATGTTTATTTAACATACCTATGTATATTACTATAATCATGATTAAATCAATGTATGTAAAATATTTTCTGCTATCGGATTGGCCCAACTTCGTTAGGATATATAGTACAGTTTTAGCCCGTCGATCCTACACTTGTAGAAATTTAGGTCCTGTCGAGTCCAAACAAACCTTGTCCTAACAATTACAAACACACTTGATTTGTCGAATATGGTGCAATTGTTCCCTAGTTATGCGCGTACATGCAGTTCAATAATTCGTTTTAATTAATTATTATTGAAAAATTACAAACATGAATAAAATAAAAAAGTAATATTGTCTATATCTAAATAAAAATGGTAATTGTGTGTATATCAAGAAAAAAAAAACAATAAAGAACTCCGACTTTTAAAATTCCGTAATATCCAAGTAAAAGTACAATTAATTTTATACTAAACATCTCTATAAGTAATACGACTCATAAGAAACCATAAAATAAATGGTAAAGCTAAAGCAATTGAGTGAATCAGCTGCTTTGAATTGCAAGTCATAATCCTTGATTGGAAGATTTCAATGGTTACTAGTTATAATTCGTAGTAATAAACGAATTGTGGTATAAGCATTTCTTACACGCAAGTCTCCGTTCATAATATAGGCCACCCCTGACTTTGTGTCTTCATGTAGTCAAAGGACTAACTTGAGTAACCAAGTAATGATTTTTCGACCATTTTCGGGAGAATGATTGATTTTTTATTCTTCTTCTTGTCGTATTGTTAGTGGTCAACCTAGTGTCAAAGTTGTTCAAGCCGCCCGAAAGGTCTTTGCCGTGGCTTGGTTTTTTTATTAAATCTTTGGGAATGGTTTTGCTCGCGACTTCACCCGTGTTGTTTGTGACTTAGGACTTGAATTGATCAAAATCCTATCTTAGCGGATACCTACGTACGAATTTTAGCCATGGGGCATAGTGTTTAATTTGAGGATTGAAATTATGATATAGAATGTTTAGTAGAATACTTTAGACTGTATTATAATGAAGTATTTTAAATTAAATAAGTGGACGTAATTTCATGTTTATAAGTGACAACATCGCAATGAATCATCATAATTGCAGTTCTACAAGACGGTAAATTGTTAAAACTAAAATGCTATTATTAATATAATACCTTACAGTTACTTTTGTTACTAGGAGGAAAATAACATATTATGAAAAAATCTGCCTTACGTAAGTAAAAACCTTATCCTATATGACAAGATGTATGGTTGCGAATGAATGTGACGAAGTTTGTAAAAATCGTATCAAGTAGCGTTTTTTGGTCTCTGCCTACCCTTAAGTGATAAAGGCGTGATTTTATGTATGTACATAATATGTAAGATAAGTAAAAATGTTGAGCATAGCTCATGTTAACATAACTGCGCAGTGGTTAAAGTCGCCGATACCACTGCCTTGGGAGGTCGAGGGTACGATTGATATACGGAACAGTGAATTATTTATGTGATTCACTAATAGTTGTTTCGGGTCTGGTTGCACTTTGTGTCCGTTGTTTGTATGTTTGTAAAAGTCCGCGCGACACGTCATGAGCAATTCTTAGTGCGGGAAAAGTACACTTCTAAATATACACACATTCTTGCGAATAAAATAATCAAAACGATAAATAAATTCATAGAAAACCCATTTAAACCTATACATAGAACACTGACACCTACTCAAGTTACCAATAAAACAATTCTTATTTAAAAACCAGCTGCCTTTCTATTACAAATAACACGAAACACTTCAATAAACATTACACCTTTCTAAGTAAAGATAAAAGAAAACTCCATAATATTTCTGTAATACGAAACTACAACTTACATGCTTACTTATATTATAATTGCGATAGTAACATTGTCTGTCTGTCTGACTGTTACGCTTTCGCGTCTCAACTCATCTAATTTTAATGAAATTTGATATAGTAATAGAGTTGACCTTGAAAAAGAATATAAGCAATTTTTGATTGCACAAAATATTATAAACATGAAAGTAACTCCGTCTGTCTGTCTGTTACGCTGTAACATCTAAACCATTGAAAAACAAATTTTAATAAAATTTACAGGTACATAGATGACCCTGAGAAAAACATCTAAGGTAAGAAAAGATAAAGAACATTGGCAAGAACAGGTTTAGAAGAGCGTATGCATGTTAGTATGAAAAATTTACCCCAAAATCACTAAACCACGCGAGCGAAGTCACGGTCACAAGCTAGTTTAAAAACTGCTAGCAATATTCTGCGGTGGTAATTTCTCCCGCACTGCCTCTACGCACACACGTGTACATTGCACTTGACACGTCACGCATGCGCCCGCGCACCTGGTGCAGGTGAAATGAACATCAGCTGTGCGCCGGCTAGTAATAATATACCGCATATTTTCGAAGATAGTTTTGTGACCTAGTTTTTTAAGGGTTAAGCTTTGGTTTTAGTTAACTTTTAAATTGAATTACCATTATTTAAACTGAGAAAGCAACATTGAGTTGAGTGTTAATATCTTTTAAGTAACTCATACATATTATGTACATAATATCACGCCTATTATAAGAGGCAGAGGTGTATAAAATCCACCCACGCTTCGCATTAACAATTTTGGTCAAACATAGTAGGGGCAGCCTTTACCATTTACTGTGCCAAACTCCGGGCTACTATTTAGGAATGCATCAAGTAACATCCCTTCCACCCTGTATCAACCCTATAATAAATTACTCCCAAAAAAATAAATCTGACAGGTAGACTTTTTATTTTATCTATTTTGGCCAAGCGTACACAATACACCAGTAAAGTCTCTTCCGTTACTGTCCTAATCTGACGACAGATACTCTAACATCACTAGCTAAGGTTTAAACGCAGACTCCACACCGGGCTTTATAAAGTATGGTAGCCCAACTTTCACACTCTGGGTAAGTACTACTTATAAGCAGTCCTTGCCAAAACGCTTCAGAGAGCGCTTTAGAGAGATCTAGATTTGAGCCCGAAGGTACAGTAATTGTTATAATCTAGCCTTCTTTTCAATCCATGATTTGAAGCTGGCATAGAAACAGCATTCCCTACACCTGCGCTAAAGTAGCCAGTACAATAAAAACTAAAAGAAAGAAGGTACAACAAATTACTTACATTTAATATGCAACATTTTGACACATTGATCACAATTTAATTTACATATTACACTTAGTATCTCTAGTTTATAACGATAAAGTTAAATATGGCTTGAGGCTGTATTTATTCATTTGTACACATTACATAGGCTGAATTAAAATGTCTAGTGTGTAGCCGACATTAATGGCAGACGTTATAAAATGTTGTGACAAAACTGATGAGCAAATTACGATGGGATGGCGAATTTAAAAATAAATGGTAATGTAGATACGTCTGCATAAGTACTCTGTGCGCGGTCAGTGTATGCGGCTGCCGCGCAGGAGGTCTCGGGTTCTAATCCCGGGTCTCAAAAGTCTTCTCAGAAATGGCTCGGTAGTAGTAGTTAAGAAGTCGTAATCGTAGACCTCCGTGTTTCGTAGAGTAGGTAAAGCTGTCGATCCTGCGTCTGACCTCTCTCACTGGTCGTGTCTGTTTATCCGTCTCACCGGACTATGAGAGTAATGGAATAGAGAGTGTACCTGTGTATTGTGCACAAACTTAGCAATTATAAACAAAGTCGTGCACAGTTGGCTGGTTTCAATGAAACTGGCCGCCGTAGCTGTAATCGGCTAGAACAACATTATTATATGCAAGTACTTACATAGAGACTAACAGAATTGTCGCGAATTTGCTCGTATAAGTCACACTATCTTAATACTAGATTTCATAAATATTTGATCAGAGGTTTAGTCGTAAAAGCGCCCGCACGGTGCTCGCATTGGTCTAAAATACTATCTGTATGACAAATTTCATAAATACTGGTTTAGCAATTTAGTCGTTTAAGCATAACAGACTATCGCATTAATAGCAATTACTATGAAAAATAATATATGCTATATTAAATATCTGTATTAAAAGTAAATAATAACATGGTATAAGTAATTAAATGTAATATAATTTATATAATTCATATATTTTTTGTATTTCTCCTTTTATTGTACAGAAAACTTGAAATAAAAGGTTTTATTATACGGTTGCTTAATATTCACTCAACAAATGGCTTTGTTGGCTATTAATTTTTTAATAACACGGTATCAGGGCGTAATGTCACGCGATTATAATAAAAGGATAGACAGACATGTATAGTATATAATTTCGTGTTATATTTAAAGCAAGATGTTACTGCATTGGAACTTTTTATATTTCTATGAATTTACACATATATAATTGTATTATCACGCCTGTTATATCCAAACGAGCAGGCAGTAGTGTGTTAAATACACCAATGTTTTGTAATATACAATTTTAAATCCTCGTAATAGAGGGCGAGCTTACTGAAATATTGGATTGCATTGTACCTTACTCCGAGCTACTATTGAAAATATTCTTATAGAATTTAAAAAAAAACTAAAAGCCTTTTGCCCGACGCCTGATTCGAATCCGAGACCTTGCGATCAGCAGTTGCATACTCTACTTCTCAGAACACAGAGGTTTTAAAAGCTATGTTTAATATATTATAGATGACTTTTGATCATAAAGTGCTGGGTTCAGTTCCTGAGTCGGGCAAGGTGAGCGTGAGAATTTTTTAGGCTTTTTTATTTTTTGTTAGAATGTAGTAGCATTATATTAATTTTGTGCCCTCCTTTTACTACATGACCCTTATAAAGTAAATAGCAAAACATCATATTATTCAATACTCCTGTCTACACCTTTGGATAATTATGATAACATGCGTGAAATTATAAAAAAAATATTTAAAAAAATACAGCAAATATTTTTTTAAAAACGTATTTTATAGAAATTAAACTATAAATTACAATTATGTTTAACCAGCAGATGTACTCGCAGTAGGCCTATTTCGCCGCGGGGAATCGAACCTGGGACTAGCAGATGTCGGATTAGATTAGAACTTTTATTACTAAAGGATATTTATTCGTTGTGATGCAAATAGTGTGTGTAGTCATTTGTTTTATAATTTAAATATACCAATAAGAGTTTTATTAAGATTGTTTATTCAACTTCATTATAATTAAAATTTTATTTATATTATAACTGCGAAAGAATCACATAATATATGTTAAGAAATCTGATTGTTTTACTCTTTTCCTTACTCTGTTTTTTAGTATTTGTCCTTAATTACGAATAAGTCTTTTATTAATTCCTACTCAACGGGATTAGTGGGATAGACACTGAATTTGTTAAGGCGTTCTATATCACCAGACAAACAGGCACTATTAAAGGTATAGTATCAGCCAGTTACACTCACTAGTCGGTAAATAGCCCCTCTATGCAATGACCGTGCCAAGGGTAGCTTAACCCAAAGACCTACTACCGCTCCTCTTTAACACTATGCTTATTACTAACCATACTATTGTAGAATTTTACTTTTTTATTATTTAAGTGTAGTTATTATAGCAGATGTCAAATGGGAGTCGAAGTCGAGAACTAAAAATTGAAAATAAGATATATCTTTTAATATTTTTTTATAAAACCGTAAAGTATGATATTAATGAGTAATAACTCTCTTGACACAAGAGACTAAAGTTCAGCTTTAGTATTTGAACTCGATCGGAAGGTCGTAGGTTCGATGCTGACCCGTGACCTTCGATCCCAATCTTGGCACTTTTGATAGGGTTAAGCGATGTCAGTTCGTCATTTTCAAAATCTACTAATTATCGATCTTCTTAAAGGCATTTATAACATTTCATTTAAACTATTTTGTTTAAAAATGCTTTTTGTTTGTTTCTTAGCATGCATTAAAGTTAGTCAGTATTTTTTAATTTATGAAATCAATATTTTGTAATACTCGAAGTGCAAACTAATTGTTTTGGTCCAATATTCCAAAGAAATGAGCCTATGGCCTTAACTTTTTGAGGTTTGTTTTTGATCTAAGGAGCACTTGACGAAACCCCAAGAAACTATAAACAAAATTTTGAAAATTAACTACTCTGCAACTTTAACCACGAAGGCGTGAGTGTGATTGTATTTGAAAAGAAATTAATCCAAAATATTTATAATTTATAACCTTTCAAATTAGGTCAAACGAGTCTGAGTTAAACTCCTCATTCTTTTGCATTTAATTCAAAGATCCAAAAGCAATTTTCTATAAAAATATGGCCAGATCTCGATTCAATCAAAACCCAATTCAAAAACCTAAGTACATATCAATTTCCTATTCAATAAATCATACAAGACGAACCTTCATAGCAAATTACGTGCTTAGCATTAAAAGTCTTTTATTAGAAATCCTCGTTTTCATAATAAAGTAGATAAATAAACGTAAATAATCCTTACAATCGGAATAGCAAGCATTAAAGGCAATTAGCAGGAACAGACAACGGATTTTTTCATACATTTTTTTCAATGCGGCTATTAAAACTGCGAGGTATTTGCAGTTATGCGAACCTTTATACATCCTTACTGTATAGCTGAATATATGCATTTGGACGTAACATCATGCCTTTTGTACTTGAAGGTGAGGGCAGAGGTGTGTGAAATACACCCAAATTTCGCCACGTTAGTTTCATATTGTAGGGGCCGAAATTGCCGTTTTCTGAACTCCAGTCTACTATGGATAAATATTTTCATTTTAATTAGAAAAAGATCAACAGCACCTTGCCCGTCTCGGGATTCGAACCTAGTGATCAACACTCGCATATACCTACCGCACAGACTACAGTTCGATAGCAAATGCATACTATACGTAGGTACTATACAATATGCATGTAGGATTGTAGGTACCATAGTTATTAATATATAGTACATACATATACATAAAAACATCTTTCAACAATTTTAACAAGTCAGTAACTCCCACATCTCATGGCCATACTTAATATTCGGTTCGGAAATTATTTCATCGAGATTACCACTCGTTCTCAAGTGGTGTTTCTCTTTTCATTCCGTTTCCCTCCATTTTCTCTCCGTACGTATTAATTTCTTATATTTTTTACAATCGACGAGTTCCCTCTCGTGTGTTTTGCTTTAATTGAGTATTTTTTTTCGCGTGGCAACAATGCGTATTGATTTTTTAAGCTGGCAACAATGGTAGTATTTTGCAATGTTGTTTTTATAGAGGAATTATTGTGATATTTATACGTCTCTACATGCAAGGCTTTATCACAATATTTTCATTTAACGATAGAACCAATTTTAATACACATTTTACTTGGAAAATGTATGATGTGTTTCTTTAGTTTTAAACTCGACCTCTAATTGCGTGGTAAGCGAATGCTTAAATATAAATATATATTTTTACACACGGTCATCTGATTCCACGGTCTATGGTAAGCAAACAACAGATAAACATACTTATATACTTCTAAATACATACTTAAATAAATAAGTTTAAAACCAGGCTCATCATTAATACTCGTGCTCATTACAATAAATCAAATATTAGACGTTGTAAAAAACACTAGCCGCAACTAAATTTCTATTAAGTCTTGTACAAAACTTACAGCTCATAGTCGATGAATCAGTGACTTACTTTAATTAGATCTAGATACCTACCGCCATCTAGTATGATCACTAAGTACTATAAAAGTAAACAATGATTTTATTGCGTGATAATCTTCAATTTATAATCACACCATTTGACATTCACAATTAAAATTGCATTTGATTTCATTATCTTTACATTATATGAGCCTTGTTAAATGTAAATCAGTGTAATAAAAACATAATTGCATTTTACTTAACACTACGCAGACTAGTAACGCCATCTGTTGAGAAAACGCGGAACTCTATTGCAAGTATCGATCACTGTTTGATAAATTTAGTTAAAAATAGTACATTTTTTTATGAAGTGGTAATAATTTATTTATTAATAGTAAATAGAAACAAATTCTACTTAGATGCCAACCTATAAATATAAAGATTTAAAGATAAGTCTAGAAGTCATAGTTGGAATTTAAATAAAAGCTAAAATTACCTTAAATTATTTGTTAAAGCATTTTAACTTTACGCAATATCTCAGTAGTTGAAGGATTGACTTGTAAATGAGAGATTATGCCTACCAATATCATCATGCACTTCCTCAATCGTAATTGTAGCTTGTTTTTACTGATTGAATAGGTTACGCAATACTTTTAAGTATGGCGTAACCTATTTTTATTAACCCATTACTGTTCCACTGCAGGTCGAGGGTCTCCTCCCAAACGAGGGTTAGGCCTTGAGTCCACCACGCTGGCTAAGTGCGGGTTGGGGACTTTGCATACCCTCAATAAATGTATTAAACAATTTTTTAGCCATGCAAGGTTTCATCACAATGTTTTCTTTCACTGTTAGAGCAAGTGTTAAAAATTTCTAATACACACATAACTTCGAAAAGTCGCTAATGTATTGCCTCAGGTTCTAATAATTAAAAAATAGTATACAAATGGACTTAATAACAGCTATGATTATTACGTATTATCTTTATAATTTGAACGAACTACGCACAACAAGGACCATTGATACGACGTAATGTATTGTTTTATAACTGCGCTGTTTCAATCAACATCGTTCGACACGCCTATCATAACGACGAGTTTAGGGGCCACACACTTGTATAGAATAGGGTTGACTCTAGCATCAAATACTTTTAAGAAATAATCGTTCTAGTGAGTGAATTAAGTGATAACTAATGAGGAGTATTTTTCGGTCTTAGGACTCTCAAACAAAATTACGAATAAATTAAAATAGTATTGTCACATTCACGTCAAAATATCCAGAGATATTTTGACCATGTTTCCCAGTTATTAATGTGTCAACTATTGGTTGAAATGCATACGATTCGAGATTTTCTTTGAACGGATATTTTCTAATAGTATTTTATATACACGTCAGCTTACATATTTTGGCATAGCAGGCATAATGTTAAAATCAAATCATTAAGGTCAAGTACAGACACTCATAATGCTCAAACACAGTAGGCGAATTTATTCACAACAACATATATTTTTGTCTATATTAATACAAAAATAGAAGTTTATGTATATGAGACGTTTATTATTTACCGTTACTCATTAAATTCCCTTTTCTTTACCAACCCTATCCTCATTAGATACGGTCCTCAAACTCAAAACATTCTCCAAGCGTGACAGAACAGCGGTCCACGGGGTGCAGCTCCGAGGGTTGATACAAAGCACTGTGACGTAGCGGAGCCACTCAATACACAATAACAATCATATACGGAATGTTTTTCAATATTACCAGTTTTGTGGGCTTTAGGGTCAGATGTAATGCGTCGTAAACGAAGCTGTTCAGGAATTGAAATAATATTACCAGGAGGAATGGTTGTGACGTCATTATGAATGTGACGACACTCCTGCTAGGTGCTACCTACCATTACTAGATTTTAAATTTTAAAAATATTTGTTTCACTTTACGACCAATTATAGAAATTGACAATTCCTGCGATTCAACAAAGATTTTGGCACAAAAGGCTAGATTTCAAGTCTATCACGCTAGTCAAGCAAGGGTTGCGAACTTTACTATCTCATAGCTGGAAAAGGAATGATGGAACGTTGGGTTTTAAGTCTTCCACAGTCTTTGAAAGTGACAGCCGGTATCCATTATTTAACATGCGTTCCAAAACACGGAGGAACTCGATATGCAAAGGATGGTCACCTATCCAAGGAGCAACCTCGGCAAGCGTAGCTTTACCTCAGAGATCGATCCGCGCGGCTGGTGGTAACTAAGCTACGAGCTCCTCACTTCATTAGATATATTTTCCAATATTCACGACAAAACCTAATTCTCGCACCACGTCTAAACAAATAGAACAAATATTTGTCAATAACCTGCCAGCACATTGTTATTCTACGCGGCGGCACCTTAAAAGCATCTCTTGGTAACGCAAACACCCGTTAAATTTTATCTGTTGAGCATTCAAACAAGTATCGGAATTGTATTGCAAATAATATTATAGAAACGTATTAATATAAGTCTTTGGGAGGTGTCAAAATTCTTCAGAAGTAGTGATTTTTTCTTCCACTATCGACTGTTGGCAACCGACTAGCTATGGATTTTGTATGAAATCGTTATAAGCGCCCCTAGCGGGTGCCATAGGAACTAATTTTTAAATACATTTTAAATGTCGAACTCTCGATACTCGATACTGCCGCCTGTAGAAGATTGTGCTACAGATTATTAAATTGATTTGACATAACGTAACGAAATATTAAGTTGTCAATTTAAGTTAAGTCTGTTCAAGGATGCGATTTCAGTTTGACAGGCAGTAGGCTCACTGTTAAGTACTTTTTTAAAGACTAACTATAAGGATCGTAGCAAGTGGCGTTCTTTGTGTTTTACCTAATTAGGAAAATAAGGGTGGGTTTATGTATTGTAAGAGTAATTGTAACCAGCATTAACCGGTACTAAATCCGTGTAAAATTATTGTTAGCAACACACTAACTACTATTGTTAATTCGGCACAACGACCTGCGGGTATTTAGGTAAAATGATGTACATTACGTGTTTTATTCTGTAATAGGAAGTTTGCATTTGAAAATACAAATCGATGTATTAAACTTCTATTATAAATTGAACTTAAATTTGTAAGTGAGATTTTCGATTATTACCCTTTATTAAGTTCCATTTAATAAAGGACGAGCCTTCCCTGTATCGGAAGTTACTTTAAATTGTGAGTCCCGGTTGTCATTTACAAAGATCTTTGACAGTTATTACTGCTGACAGAAGCTTGAAAGTCTGACAACCAGTGTTATCGAGAGTACCGTGTTTATAACATAGGTGATTGGGTTGTGGAGGTCAGATAGGCAGTCGTTCCATGTAAAAAACTGGTATATAGCAGCAGCTGCATCTGATAAAAGTAGTAGCCGACTACAACCTAGTTGGAAGAAAGTCTATTTAGATTGAATTAAAAGCTAATTTAATCTCTCTATAGGCTCTCCTATACCGGGTACATAACCAAACACCGGGCTACTAATAAAAAAATTACGCCTTTTGCAAAGAAGTTAAGCACGAAACTCCATAATCGGCATATACATTACCCAGCCACAGAAACACTAAAACAAAAACTTTAAACACGTGTATAAAAAAACAAGCTATAACAAAGCCAATCTGCAACTTATAAACTCCACAGTGGTACCTCGCAACGTTCCTCTTTACGTCAGAGGGTCTTCTTAGATCGTCAGACGTAGCCGGAGGGCTCGCACTAACGACTGCACTCTCGTCCCGCGCTAATGTCCTCCCCGTGTCGACTATTAATTATTCAAATAGTTTTATACGGCTGCGAATCTGATGTTTCTTTGCTTTTGTTTTGTGGTTGAATTTTGTATTGTTTAGACGACCACGGGGAATGTAACTTGTGCCGAAATGTTAGGCATTCTGAGGTAAAATGCGTGTTCGCGTTAATATCAATGTCTTATTATAGAGGTATATTAAACATGCAACGCGACTGTTTAAAAGTTATGATTGGTCCAGTTTATGGAATTTTTAGCTATGGATGAAAGCTGTAGTCTAACTCGGCGAGCGTGGTTGACTCCAAGCCTAATTCATCTATCCAATATCAAATCCATTTACTTCGAAGTAAACCTTTGCCCAGCAGTGGGACAGAAACGTTTTTAAAAAATACCAATTGTATATCTGTTATATCTGAACTTAATTATAATGGGAAAATATCACTAGCTTTTATTAATTACTAGCATCAGACTTTTAATATACTGCTTGGAATCAAACTGTGTTTCTATCTTATCTTTACATGTTTCACATTAGAAAAAATATACTTTTAATTTTATCTATGTTAATCTTGTAGACGTATTCAAATCGCCAATAGACGGTTGTTAAGATAAAGTTTGATAAATACCAAATTACATAGATACCGGTCGCACAAACATAGTATGAAAACTAAACCAAAATATTTACCCACATTATACTACAATCTAGGTACAAGCCAAATTATTAGTGGAAACTTCCAGATAAACTCTCATTGAACCGCACGTGAACTGAAGCACCGAAATAAGGCAGTTTACAAACGAAGAAACGTATTAGAATCGCGTCGCAATCTCGTGGAAACATTCGACATATCGTTTGTAAGTTTAATTACCCGAGTGCGGGACCGGGCAGATCAGGACGTGCACGGCCTGGGTTATTAGTTCGCCAATTTTCATATTAGCTTAAATAATATGTTAGGTTAATTGACGGTGTAAGGTGTGAGTTACAAGCGATTTATAGAAAAAGAATTTGCTTATTTTATTTACTGATACGAGATGTTGAAACAGCAACTCAGGTTTAGTTATTATTTCCCTCATAAAGAACATTAATTAATGTACAATTTCGGGTCTAATTTTCCTCAAGAAGTATTTTAAACGACTCTCAACGCATTCAGGGTTTTCTTATAATATCTTTCTTCTTTGCTAGAAAAAATGATTTGTTTATTTAATTAGAGATCATTTTACAGAATCATCTGGACGTTACCTGGGTTTGAAACATTTACATGGGCCACGAATGCTCACATTGCCACTTATTTAGAATACTTCGTCACCATTTTCTATTCATTATTAGTCGCAAATGATACCGCTAAATTCTCATCCTTCACGCCATCCCCAAACCCGAAGCGATCCAAAGTTAGTGAGGGAACAAGTTGGTGGCGCGTGTGCTCTTTACCGTGTGTTTTGATGCTGCATGCCACCTGTATTGTAATTAGTTTAACTACTGTACGTGAGTGTACTGCTGCCTACATATTTCATGTACGGTACAGTCGCGAGCGGTATTGTTTGCAAGTCAAACATAGACAATGCATTATATTGGTAGTAAATACGTGATAATACTTTTTAGACTATGTTTTTGCAGGCATCAAGTAAATAGGCATTATATGAAACAAATATGAGTTGATGTTCTAACACTATTCCTTCGAGCTACAGGCTACGATACTATAACAAGAAGAGTTATGAGACTGAAAAATATTCACGTGATCCAAGGTAAATCTTTCAGATCTTGTTGTACTTAGTGTCTGTAACTTTCTTACTAAGTCTTAAACAACTTATCATATTTAATCAGACAGGTTATCTGGCACTTATTCCTAAACGCCTAAATTGGCTTTAAGTTTTGTAACTGTAAAGACAGCTCGTAGTTGCTTTTGTATTTAAATAAAACATGATTTTAGTCTTGAAAGCAGTCTAATTAGAGACTAATACAACCATAGTTTATTTTTAGCTATTATTTAACCTAAAACAACACAAACTTTTACTATCCACGTACCTACCAAAGCACTAAACAACGATAACCATAAAACTGCAACAATTACAAACCATCAGCTTATCGAAACGACGGGCGGTTAAAAACTGTGAATTGTGGCACGTTCCTAACTTTTAACATTAAATGTGGCAAGTTAAATTAGTAACATAATATTTTGGCAGTCATTTGACTTATTAGAAGCACGCTACCTTCCGCGTTTTATAATGGAGTGCTTTTGTTTGTTTTTAGCTGTACGATTAGAATAACAGAATATTGTTCTTCTAGCCGATATTCAGTTATTGCGAAAATACGCCTGTGTGAATGAAGGTAGGTTCAACCTCGATTTCTACATATACTCTGTATAAATCAGGTAATCACTGACCCTTTACTTGATAGAAAATTTCAAGACTGGCTTTTACAGGCTAAAAGCTGGAACTCGAACTGGAAATCTCGTTATCCAGTCAAGATTCAATGGTCTATCTACATACGACACATAAATAACACCACGCCTGTCATACCCGAAGGTATACACCTATAGGTCTGTGTATACCTTGTGAAAAAACAAAATATTGAATGACTTCTGCCATAAATAATGTTAGTCTCATGTAATAGGGAGCCAGCCTAACACCGGACACGTTACCAAACTCCGGGCTACTACTACTAGTGAGAATAATCTCATATAGCTATTGGAAAGCTCCTAGAAATGTATACCTACCTCGTAATCATATTATTTAGTACTGCCCAGACTGTCTCAGTTACAAAATTCTATCTAAACACTCAAAATGTAATTTCTTGGAAAAAATCCACCAATTACCCAATTCCAAAAGGTAGTATGTTCCCATTAGACACATGCATGCTTTGATCGCGTCTCTTTTGTAAACGTTTCACATCAAAGACAGGGTACCAATAAAATTATGATTAGAGATACATTTTTTGTCTCCCGTGTAAGGGAACGGTATCCAAGGATATGTGGTAGTAAAAGAATAAAATTTATTTGAAGAGTGTCTGCATTTTTTTAAACCGAAGTGACTTTTTTTATCAGTTGTGTAGATGCGTATAGATGTACAGATCTTGCGACTATACTACCGTACTTGTCTAGGAACTGGCATATGGTTAATAAGATTTTATAAACTTTTTGTTTAAGATGTTGGTACAACAAGAAATATATTGAAACCATTCATATAAAATACCTACAATATGATTTATGAAAGTACATTTAGCTTACACTAGCTGACCCGCGCAACTTCGCTTGCGTCACATAAGAGAGAATGGGTCATGATTTTCCCCGTTTTTGTAACATTTTTTTACTCGTACTCTGCTCCTATTGGCCGTAGCGTGATAATATATAGCCTATAGCCTTCCTCGATAAATGGGCTATCTAACACTGAAAGAATTTTTTAAATCGGAGCAGTAATTCCTGAGATTAGCGCGTTCAAACAAACAAACAAACAAACAAACTCTTCAGCTTTATAATATTAGTATAGATTAGTATAGATAACCTCCTTTTTCTGGAAAAATTTAAGCGAAAAATTGTCAGTGTGGTTCTACATTGTCTAGCATTGAAACCTATTCTGATCTTTCAGGGTACATCCGATTCGGTAGTCCCGACTTATAATTTACGTACCAAACCTCTAATCCCAATATAACAGCGAAATAAAGATACTTTCTGTCCCTAATATTAACTAAAGTTAGAAGAGTCCCCAAATTACCGATTTCAAATCATACTACGACAAGTAAACTCAACAACAACGGTTGATAAGGAAAAAAATTGGAAAAATTTAAGTAATGACGTAGTAGCAATATAATGGCTGCCGTAACGAGGCTTCTTGATACAATTTTATTTTACAATTGAGATACGAAAAAGGATAAAGCAGAATATTGTGTCTTTTCAAGTTTATGTGGAACTGGTAGTATAAAGGATATATTATTATTACCTAAAGTTATAGTTAAGCAGTTGTTTGATTGTAGTTTAGTATCGAGAAACACAGTCCAAGATTTCTAAGTATAGAAATACGGTTTTAAAAAGTGTTTTATACATGAGAGGCTAGAGTGACTGTAATCAGTTAATACCTTTTGTCAGAGGTCCTTATGTAATACTAGCTGACCCGCGCAACTTTGCTTGCGTTACATAAGAGAGAATGGGTCATAATTTTCCCCATTTTTGTAACATTTTTCGTTGCTGCTCCTAATGGCCGTAGCGTGATGTTAGATAGCCTATAGCCTTCCTCGATAAACACAAAAGAAATTTTCAAATCGGACCAGTAGATCTTGAAATTAGCGCGTTTAAACAAACAAACAAACAAACTCTTCAGCTTTATAATATTAGTATAGATGATATGTTGTCATTTTAATATTTTTTGTTGATACAGACTTGCCCTCTATTACATGAAACTAACAGTGAAAGCAAAGCAACGTGGTTATTTCAAGCACCTCTGCCTGTCCTATTATGCCTGACCATCTTAATTGCCAAGTACTAAGTAAATAAATAAGTAGGTACTGGTCATACTGTGGTTTTTTCATCTCTGATTTACTTTTTCAAGCAATTTCAAAGACTGTTTTTGTCACAGTTTTATAAGGCACTAGAGACTGTTCGAAGGTAGTTGAAAAGTTGACTGAAAACGAAATTAAATATAATGTTACCGGTTTCCTTTCTTTTTGTAACCTTGACAAAGTTTTACAGTGAAGCGATGAAAACGTAATATTATTAAGAATATTTTGAAAGGCGTTTTAAAATTGTATATTTTTTTGTGTTTATTTGTATAGTAATTGAAACAGCTGTATCTTAAAGGCCTTTCTTTCAGTCCTTTATTTAGAATCGGTAAATGACATTCTGTACCTAAAATATCTCATTTTAACGTGTCATCCAAAGAAAGGGGTTTTTATTCTCGTTTTTATATGGTACGTAGAATACATAGAAACAGTAAGTATACTACATAGAAATAGTATAGTAAATATGCAAAAGCTATTTTTGTAGTCAGCTTCATTTTATAAGATCCAACTTTACTAGATGCAGGTTAACTTAATACCAAATTCCGACTAGACACCAATTATATATTCAGAAGAAAGGCTAGGTTGATGACACAGAAACTGTAAACATGCAAAAGCTTTTATATATTGCCAAAAGATTCAATTCAAAATATCACTAAAACTCTTTAATACTACGTTAACTAACTTAACAAATAAAATTAAATAAAGCCCAAAACAGTAAATACAAACTGATACTTATCAATATTTTTTTCACGAAACTCTCAAATATTTTCCGCGAGCATTATTTTCTGTTCCCCCGTCCCTATTTGTAGGCAGTTAATGTAAATCTAATAACGATTGTATCTCAATACCGAGACTTGTTTTTGAGTTGAATCTCAAACAGCCGCTCTACTGTACCATAAACAATTACAGCTATTAATCATTTAGTTGTTATTTTCGTTTGTATGGATTTTGGGAAAATTTGAGATAGTTTTCTGAATATTTTTTGCGCTAGATTTTTTGTGCTTGGTAAACAATACCTACTGTACCTCGATTCTCTGCCACTATCGACTACCGACAACCGGCTAGTTATCGACATTTTGACATTTAGAATTTACTGCTTAAACAGTTTCTACGACACCCGTCAGAGGCGCTGATCAGATTCTCATACAAAATTTCTCCATGACAGGTCGGTTGTCGGTAGTCGATAGTAGTAAAGAATTGAGCTACTGGTAGTTGAGTAGAGTGGTTATATACGACATTTATTATTCTATAGTTTTTAATAATAGTTTTTACGAAATTTGCTAGGGGCGCTCATCAGGTTTTCATACGAAACTTGTGAGATGTTAATTTAGTGCAATACTTTGTTCTTATGATAGTTTCGTTTAACTTTCCCGTCTCATTATCTATTTATTTGATTATCGCATGTTCAATTAAAACAATTCCCGATACTTAAATAAAAAAATATATTTTAACTTCTACAATTTAACATTCATTATTTATTATAAAAAACAAACATTAGAACATTCAACATTATTTCCAACTTGAAGCAATATCTCATAATCTCAGAGAAATACATCCCAGTAGAAAAGAACACTTTGTACATTAAAAATGTAAGATAAAATATGTTGTAGGTAATCTCTCTCGTTAAACATATGTACGTACAAAGGCGCAGATATCAATAAGTTGATTCTGAGAGTTGCGTATCACGTAATTCTATTCGTAAGGTTTATGGTATCGGGGTACCGTGGGCGCGGAATAAAACAGTAAGGATAAAATTTTAAGGCTCAGTTTTAAAGGTTACGAATAAGTGTGAGATAACGTATCTGTTACATAAAATGACAGTAAAGTGTCACTAACACTGGATAGATATCGCAGCTTAAGAAATGGAATTTTAACAACTGGTCCTCAATGTACAAAAACAGCTGTGGAAATTCCATCTGATAAGCCATGTTCATCAGTTTTATATATTACTAGCTTTTACCCGCGACTTCGTCCGCCACCTGAGTTTTCCTATGGAAATGCGTGTTTTTCCCGGGTAAAAAGTACCCTATTACTGTATTTTGGAAATTAAAAATAATAATCTAGACAAATCTTGCACGCAGCCTCTCTACTAAGTTACTAGTTAAGACCAAAAGAAAATCATAATTTCCACAATATTTTCGCAAAATATAAATGTTCCTCCATCACGGCCCCTTGAAATGATCATTACACAATGTGACATTAAAGCATGTTGTTAAAAAGCCCGCTGCGTTCCTTCCGGCGGATCTTCACAGTCGGAGGCCGTGGTCTATCCGCTCGTAAATTATAAATTATGACGTTTCAACCAAGGCTAAAAGTATTGTATTTATACGTCTCTTAGCGGTCCTGTTTAACAAGATGTGTGGATGTGAATAAAGCTAGGGAATCATAACTTTTAAACTCTCGCGTTGCATGTTTAATGTATAATAGAATACGGGAATTAACGCGAACACGCATTTTAGCTGACTGCCTGCGACCACGGCGAGTGCAACCTGCGCCGAAACGTTAGGCAATTTAAGGTAAAATGCGTGTTCGCGTTAATTCCCGTATTCTATTATACATTAAACTAGGGAAGTTTGTAAGGGACTGATCTCTGATCGTACTAGGCTTACTGCACAACATTATCGGCCCTTTATAGTTTGTATTGCGACGGTTGAATTTTTTTTTAACAGTTTCTCTGTAAGCTGATGTTTAATTTGATATGTTTTTTCATAAATACATAACATCACGGGTGTTATACCTGATAATGGCAAAGTTAAATGAAATACACCCACGTTTCGCCATTGACAATGTTAGTCTGATGCAATAGGGTGTATTTTGCCATTTATAGTAAAAAAATATTGCATTATATCTGCCCGTCTAAAGTTGCCCCTAGATTATAGGCTAAACCATAACTATGTGACGTAAAATGATAATTTTTAATCTTATACGGAATCCTTTCTGACAGTGTGTGAATTTCCTTATCGTTACGTTTTTATTACTCTTCGTGTACAAAGCGATCTCCATTAGACAGCGAGTGTTACAATACATCGTTATCATATATTATCATTATTAGAACGTTACATTTCTTGTATAAAACGGTGGAGATTCTAAGATTTTGAATTATATAAGGGTTCTTTATTTTCGATGAAATATTTGGTAATAGACTTACTTCCAATTACATGGGACTAACGTTGTTATAGCGAAAGATCAGTGTATTTCATACACTTCTGTCTGCATAATTATTATGTATGTTATATTTGGTATTAATTGATGTTTAAGATGAATGAATTAAGTTACTAAATATTAGAGTAGAAGATTTTTGTGTCAATGGTATTGGCGCCCAACGAGGGACCGTTAAGAAAAATATGCAGGTAGTTAGTTGCTTGTTTAGGAATATAATTTATTAAAAACATTTTATAAATATCTATATCAGTTTAAAGTTACATTAAGTTTAATCATCAATTCAGCGAAATTTAAGAAAAAATACTTTTATTAATTTAAATTATATATTAAAAAGAAACAAGAACCATTGCAAAAACACTTTGTTATTATTTACCAACATCACTATCTCCACAATAAACAATACCCAAACTTCATCATGAATAAAAATAATAACTTATCTTCAACAGTTTCTAGAACCCTTTCATTTTACGGCCTACCTTCAAATGATACATACTGAAAACAGACAGAAACTTATGCAAATAAAAGGACCCTAGTCAGAAAGCCAGTCATATATTTTTACAGCCAACAACACATTTTGATAGTGATCCAAAGACTTTTATTTTGGGGTCTGTACCGTTATTTGGCTGCTAAAAATCGTGATGCATGGTAAACGGCCTTAATAGCTATATCGGAATCCAGGTTTGAATGTGTACCTGGCTGTAATCGTGTGAACGTGTGTGGTATGAAATAAGAGAATAAGCGATTTGGATATTGCAGATTTTGTGTCAGGATGAAACTTCTTTTGTCGCTTGTTTTTCATACATCATTGTAATTGATTTTAAGACTATTGGTGTATAGGCACCACCACAGTAAACAAATGCTGCATTTATTTTTACAGGTACTTGTTTGAAATTAACACAATTAGCTACCATAGATTATCATGTAATTTTCTTAAAATTATAAGTCAATATATTTTATCACAATAAATTTCTAAAAACACGTGAAGCATTTCAGTGACCAGCAAAGTTGCCGCAATTTAACGAAAACAATATTTTAGACTATATAAGAAAAATCTGTCACGAACAGATAGAGATAGACTAGCTGACCCGCGCAACTTCGCTTGCGTGACATAAGAGAGACAGAATTTTCCCCGTTTTTGTAACATTTTTCACTGTTAATCTGCTCCTATTGGTCGTAGCGTGATGATATATAGCCTATAGCCTTTCTCGATAAATGGGCTATCTAACACTGAAAGAATTTTCAAATCGGACCAATAGTTCCTGAGATTAGCGCGTTCAAACAAACAAACAAACAAACCAACTCTTCAGCTTTATAATATTAGTATAGATATAATATAATATAGTCTTTACACTATAATGGAATATTAGGGGCTGGTAAAAAAATAATATGAATACAGCGAATTCCTCCGCTTTTGCTTACACCTTAATCCAAAACAAAGGTCCAGCCAAAATGGCCTCTCACAGTTTTCACCGCACATTTGAATGGTAACGACTTTATTCTGATAACTACCCACGATTTTATCTTCCTATATTTCATGCTCTACGTGCTTGTATTTTTATTCTACCCTCAAAATAATGGCGGCATGGATTTAATTGGTTCTCATATTTGTTGCTGTAATTGGAGTCTGGTTGTTAGCTTGTATGTTTTCTTGATTACTGCGATTTGAATGGCTTTTGGTTTTTGTGAGGGTGTCGTAAAATGTTTTTAATGATGATTCTGCTCTGGTCTTGTTTGCAGCTGATCAAATTAATGTTTTAATTTACATGTCGGGGATACAACAACGAGCTTAGTACAATGCCGCTTTAAACAGTAATGTATAAAGAGATAATATTATTAATCGTAGGTTTACGAGTTTTAAAATGATCACACGTTAATTTTGTAGGTAAACCTACTTGATGATTTGATCAGGATATATAATTGTAGTCTTACGTTTCAATTTTATTCCCTTTGCATTTTGTGAGCTTAAATTTGATGTTAATATCACCAGCGATTACAAATAGTTGCAAAACTTTTACTAAAGGCAAAGTAAAAATGTGTTATATCCTTCAATTTATGTGAGTAAATATTTGAAACAAGTCTAATAACTTATGTAGAGAAAATGCCTTTAGAATTAAGTTTGCCTTTATACAAGAAGTTTAAAATAAATATCATTACTCGTACTCTTTACAACATGAACAGCATGAACAGCATGAACAACAACAGGAAATAAACATCCAATCATATTCTCGTCAAACATCTCATAAATTAATCTAACACCAAATAAAATATCCAAAACTCAAATCCCGTATCAATCGTGTCGTAAATAATATCAACAATGACGTCATCCAACCCTCCTTCAATACAAGTGAAACAAATAAAACAATATATTATCTTAATTACTTTCATCCCAAATGACCATTCAAATATTATACGCGGCTCGGGACTCGAACTCTGACCGATCCGTAATTAATTTCGCCCTGAACATTGACAAACGGATCGGTCGGCATAAATCTATGGAGTATATGGGATTTTGGATCCCTTTTTCCCTTCGTATGGTATATGTACCTTGTAACTAATTAGTGGATTAAAGGCACACGGTTTATTGTAAATAAATATACAATACTAGTCCGGCGAACTTCGTACGGTTCATACTGTAGTCAATTCTTTTTAATGCAATGTATTATAATTTCTTTTAAAATGTTTACTCCTTTAGAAGGGACCACCCTCATACTTCATGCAATACCATAAAAATAATTAGCGAAATCGCTTCAGTTACTCTAGAGAATTGAGCTTAGCAACACATTAAGCGAATATTTTTTTGAGATTTGAGATTTGATAAAAAAATAACCCTGTTCCACTGCAGGGCAAGGGTCGCCCCCCAAAATAGAGAGGGGTTGGACCTCTTGACCACTTGCTTAAGACGCCCACGTTTAGACCATTATGCTATCACTGCTTTCACATAAAAAACGTCATTTCTCATAGGGACAAAGCAACATCGAAAAAAAATTGTTAATTAAAATAATTTATCACCACATCCAACAATACAGCCTCAGTAGCAAATTTATCCGACTGTAAATTGATCAAGAGTTCTTGGGTTTAAATTCTGGATCGAGCAAGAACAAGAGACGCACTAAAAGCCAGACCACCCATGGCTATAACTTATAACTACTGCGGTGGAGTCCTGACGTGTCCACGTTGTGACCGCACATTCGTAGCCAAGATTGGTTACGCCAGTCACCTCCGAGCTCATCAAAGAGAGGATGAACGTGGAGCTCCGCAGTAACGAGCAAAGTCCACAATAATTGCAGTCGCTGTCGCCGAAATCGGCTAGGACCAATATATATAATAGAATCTCAATAGTGTGATGCAATAAATGACAGAATACACCCATTTGCATCAGACTAACATTTGCAAAGCGAAACGTGGGTGTATTTCATTTTACTTTGCCATTATCGGGTATAACACCCGTGATGTTATGTATATATGAAAAAAACATATCACATACGGTTATCTGATTCTGGACTAAGCAGAGCTTGTACTGTGGTAATCAGACGACTGATAAACGCTTGTGATTTAGTATATGTCTGATAATAATAATTCTGTAAGTACATACATGACATGTTTTGTCAAAAAGTGCTCTGTAACCAAAGTAGTATTATTCAAACGTAACTTCATTAATTCATTTATATAGTTCGTTAAGTAATTTTATTCAAGCGTAACTTCATTCATTCATTTATATAGTTCGTTTAAACTAATTTCGAAATAAAATAGCCAAGATACGCTTTGACCGGAAAGGAACTGAAAATAAAAGTACGTTAAGGGTTCAATTCGGATAAGCCATATGCAAAGGATTATTATTTTAGTACAGTCAACTCTTTCTCTGCCTCTGAGGCGCGGTCGGTAGTGTATGCGACTACCGCGCAAGAGCTCTAGGGTTCGAATCCTGGGTCGGGCCAAACCAGTATTTTTTTTCTGTTAAGAATTTCTCAGAGCTTTCCTGGTGTTAGGAAGTTCAGATCGTAGATCTCCGTGCCTCGGAGAGCACGTAAAGCCGGTCGGTCCTGCACCTGATCTCTCACTGGACGAGTCGGTTCCATCCCACTGGGCTATGAGAGTAAGGCAATAGAGAGTACCTGTGTATTGTGCACACAGTTGGCTACTATAAAAAAAGTCCTGCACAGTTGGTTGTTTTCAATCAAACTGGCCGCCGTAGCCGAATATCGGCCAGGAGGACATTCAACTCTGTTCATAAGTCACTGAATGTATTTAATCTTTCAAAACCATTTTTTTTTGTTTGCAGCAACAAATTTTTATAATGTTTATTTGCAGTAGACCTACCCATGACTAATTTATACTACAAATAATATTTACAATTGTACACAAATAAAGTAATTTACTTACCGTCGTAGAATTCGTATAATCTTTATTGCAGAATCATCGGTATAATTTTCATTGATATATTATTTTACGTTAATCACTTGCGTATTACTTGGCATTATATAATTATATCTTATCTTTCTAATATCACTAGGAATACGGTCTACTAGTACCTACTAATCGATGTTAGGTACTATCTACTAGTGGTATTAGGGAGAGAACAGAATGGAACATTTACTTCAATTATTTATAGGTATATAGGTACTTTATACATATTTTTCCTGATAATATTTTTTAAGGAATTTATAATAATACGATTTTTTTACTTTGCTAGTATGGTGGTCGATAAGGTCTAGATTTTAGAGTTCCGTACCCAAAGGGTAGAAAACGGAACCCTATTATTGAGACTCCGCTGTCTGTCTGTCAGTCCGTTTGTCTGTTTGTCCTTTACCGTCTGTTACCAAGCTGTATTTCATAAACCGTAACAGCTAGTAAGCTAAAATTTGTAAAATTACTTTGAAGTTTACATACGGTAGAAAATTCCTTATATTCATTGGAAAATGCTTTAAATATAATATACGACAGCGCATACAAATATTTGACGCTTACCTACACACATAGATTTTTTTTAAACTACAAGAAAGCTTAGCACTATACTTTAGTTTTCACAATTTGTATGTTAATTATGTATGTATGTATATGTAGCTTTGGCTGACTTAACTACAAGGATATTGATAACGCTATCAGTTATCGACAGATCGAGAGAACGTTCATTATAACAATAATGATACGCAATTTAATATTTTCCTGATAAAATATATTAGTTTTATCGAGCCTGGTATTGAGATGTACCTACTTTATTTGTTGTAATGAAGTCGGTCTGTTTGATGAGTCGGTCAAAGTAAAGAATAAAAAAATATGTATTTATTTTCCTTGACTTAACTGCGTCTGTGGGCTATTTATTACAAATAATTTTGTATGAGTTTTTCTTGGGTTCGATTGATTGGGCATAATACCATTGGTCTTTTCTAATTTATATTATAACTAGCTGACCCGCGCAACTTCGCTTGCGTCACATAAGAGAGAATGGGTCATAGTTTTCCCCGTTTTTGTAACATTTTTCGTTGTTACGCCGCTCCTATTGGCCGTAGCGTGATGTTATATAGCCTATAGCCTTCCTCGATAAATGGACTATCTAACACTGAAAGAATTTTTCAAATCGGACCAGTAGTTCCTGAGATATTAGTATAGATTTAGCTTAACAGTAGCCCGGTGTTTGGTAACGTGGTCAGTAGGACGATTCTGTACAATCGGAACCATCTAGTTTCGAAAGTTTGACATTTAAAATGTACTGCAAAAATAGATTCTACGACGTCCGCTAGAGGCGCCGATCAGATTTTCATATAACATTTTTTGATAGCTAGCCGGTTGTTGATACTCGATAGTTGTACAGAATTGCGCTACAGTATATAGCAAAAAAACGCGTTCCCTATCCGACTAACATCGCAGATAGTCAAACGTGGGTGTATTTCGTGCACCTCTACCTACAGTTTCAGGTAATACGTGCAAATATTTTAAAGTAATTTGTCGACGTTCATCACGTGGTGATTACGATGATTTATACGCCGATATCAATGCGTTCGAGGGACGTGATACACAAATATTTGCTTCGATTGTAAGATTACTACGTTAGATAAGAGATTAGTGTGTTATTAAAAATAAATTAATTGAACCCATTAATATCCCACTGCTAGGCATGGGTCTCCTCCCGTAATAAGACTAAGCCTTGAGTTCACCACACTAGCCAAATGCGAGTTGGGGACTTTGCAAACAAATTTTAGGCACGCAAGGATTCCTCACGATGTTTTCCTTCACCGTTGGAGCATGTGATAATTATTTCTTAAACACACATAACTTTGTTACAGATAAGGTTAATTGTCTTTTAAAGCACAAATGCTTGTTTTAGCAGCTATTTACGAATTTAAATCTTGTATTTACGTAAGGAAAGTAATAGATGTAAAAATAAATGAAAAATGTATAATGGGTGCACAAATGCAAGTAAATAGGTTCACTAATTACTAAAAAATAAAACTCAGTGCAGAGACAAGATAAATATTTGAAATAAAATCGCTTCGTATAAGTAAAAAAGTAGTACCTTCTTTATTACACGTCAATAATAAATTGATTACAAGTACAATAACTAGATAATACTAATACTTAAGTTTAGATAATTACCCTAAATTATCATCAGATAATAAGAAGACCCGACAAACAAAATATTTATAAAATATGTCACATCATCATGAACGTTATATTTTTCACAGAAAAAAATAATTCATAAAAAAACACAAAATAATACTATTATCTAACATTAAAAGGGATTAACGTGATTAAGCATTTTTACATAAGGTTTAAAGTTCACTGAAAACAGGTAATTTGTGACAACGAGCAATGCAACTGATGCTGAGATGTCTAGCAAACTAAAGTAAAGATGCGATCTCACGTTAATTTCCTTGTAATATTATACACAAGTCATGCAATGCAAAAGTCTTAAAACTATACCTGAAGCTTAAATACTAATTGATTAAAAAATAAGTTATTTTTCACTACACTTAAATCTGTTTAATGCCCACACATTCTTAAAAGTTTCCTTCAACTCTTCCAATCCTGGTACATTTATCTTTTGATACCAGTCTTCGTTCTTTAGATAATCCAACCAGCTGATGAGATTTTCATACTTTTTGTCAATTGGTAATAAAATTGTTATTGAAGATATTGTAGACACTATCGACACATCAGCCAGGGTTAGATGGTCACAGGCCACAAAACAAGTTTCCTGCAAATAACTGTCCAGGACACCATAAGCGTGATTGATAGCAGCTACCAGATTATCACTTAAAGCACTCGCTTTTTCGAATAAAATGCTTTTGATCGCACTTTTACACACAGGAAAGAGAACATTCGACTCGAAATTAAGTCGTTCCTCGATTATCATCCTTGATGCTAAGGCTCCAGGGTACAATTCAGAACGTTTTTCTGCTCCATACCTGGACACAAGATATGTCAGGATCCCATGACTATCTCCAATGACAAAATCTCCATCTTCGATCATCGGGATTCTCCTCATCCGATTTCTGTGGAATGTATCGAAATTTTCTGGTTCTAGGGGTATTGACTCTAGCAAGTCTACGTCGAATGCCTCGTATTTTAGTTTGAGGATTTCCGCCATCATAAGAACGGCTCGAGCCGGTGGACTCGCGTCTAATTTATGAATGATAATCGGCATGTCGACTCTCTGAACGTTTTTGCAATACTGCGTGATAAAATTTTTTGATATTTTCGATAATGGTGGTTATCGAGATATCGTAATTGTGTTTGAGGCGTGCAGTGTTCGTAGAATATTGATAAAACAACACATGCTTGGTTAATGTAGTACTATCGTAGGCGTTTGATTAACGCGTGATAATCCATAGATGAGCACTCAATGAAAATTACTATGTTGACATTTGATTAAATGCTGAACTGTCGTTAATGAAGAATATACATTGCTCTACTTTTGCATCTCATTGCATGATGAAGTTTCGCATTTGAATCACGAAAGGACTAAGAAATAAATATTTTCTGTGTATTATTTATTCGCACGCTAAGAATTTTCCCACTGCCTATACTGAGACTTGAACCGCGGACCCAGTTAACTTGTTATTTTATATTCTTATCTGTCGAATCCAATGCCAATAATAATCAAAAAACATACATACTTTATATTTAATCAGATAAAACCTTGAGCACTTGTAAACTCGGCTATCTATTAAGATACTGCAATTTTAGTGAGCAGTGTGATAAAGACCATTGTACAGTCAACATGCCGGTCGTGATATACAAGTTGGACCCTAGTCCGCCAGCCAGGGCTGTTATGATGTTAGCAGAACTCCTGAAACTGAAACACGAGACGGTAGACGTGAACACACTCGCGGGAGATAACCTCAAGCCTGAATACATCGCGAAGAACCCCATGCACACAGTTCCATTGCTAGAAGACGGTGACTTCTTCCTCGCAGACAGCCACGCCATAATAACCTACCTTGTGTCTAAGTACGGAGCTGACCAGCGAGAGAAATTGTACCCTAGCGACCTGGCTTTAAGAGCGACAATCGATCAGCGTTTATATTATGATGCGACAAAATTGTTTTCTAATATTATTGCTATTTTCGTCGGCATTCGTCGTGAGAATCAAACGGGACCAACTGAGAAGCAAGTAGCTGACGTGAAGGAAGCTTATGGAATATTGGAGAAATACTTGCAGAAGACCAAATTTCTGGCTTGTGATCATTTGACATTGGCTGATGTGTCTTGCGTGGCCTCAGTGTCGTCTCTGGATGCTATAGTGCCAATAGATGGAGAGTTCGAGAAGCTGTCGGCTTGGTTCAACCTCTTGAAAGAAGAGGAATGGTACCAGAAGGCTAATGTTCCCGGGTTGGCGATACTAGAAAATGTGCTCAAGTCGTCTATGGAGAGCAACGCTTCTTCATAATTGTGCTGTACAATAAATTATTATCATCTGAAGTGTGTTTTTTAACTATCTCGGTCTGTTTTAATTTAACCAAGAATATTCAGTTTTAATTTTAAAATATTGAGTAATATCGACAATAGAAAATCTCCATTCTTAAACCAGTGTTTTAAAGAGGTTATTTTTTTATTATTCCCCAATTAACGTAAGACGGATAACAAGTTTCTTAAAAGAAAAATCACTCATAAAAGTTGTAAAAAGCGAGGAACTCAATAAAAGGGATGTTTTTACCCCCGGTGTTGGCACCCACCGGGATATTTTCAGAAACACAACCCCTAAAGGGAAAATCCTCGGGGAAAATCTAGTTGTCTATCAGTAGGGTGACTATGACTTGAAGGGTATTTTGTTGAGAATGTAGGTAAATAGTAATTTTTCTTTTAACCGCTTTAGTTTATTTAATTGGTTGGTAATTTATCTATTTAAGTATGTATTTAGAAGAATATAAAAATAATAGGTTTATAGGTTATCTGGTTACCAGATGACCGTGTGTGAGTTGTCTTAACATAGTTATTAATTTAACTTTAATTTAATAGTAATATATTAATTCTTATTTTCACGAATATTAAAGGAAAAAGTTACGTATTATTAACTTTATCTACCAAAAGCGTAATAAATCAAGTATATAATCTAGATTTTTTGATTTAGGTGGGGCAATGGTCATGATAATTGCCATAGAACACTATCAATTCAGAGTACACACATATATATACCTATATATATGCGTATCATACATTACAAGCAGTTTTGTAATCGCGTAATGATATAGACAGACTATCTATGCTCCTCATTCTTCTGCACACGATGATACGGTTTTAGTGCGAGATTTGTTCCAAAAATAGCCAGTAGCTTGTTTTTTACAATTCATACTATTGAGTATATAAGCTTTTATTACCGAGTATCGATAATTTGGCATTTGAAATACGCTATCATAATAATGCTTACGAAACCCTTGAGGCGATGATCGGATTTTCATTCATTAGTGCGATATATCGATAGCGATGGTAGATACGCAGATGCCTTTCAGAAATTTTAATAATACTATTATTATAATCGTAGAAAAACGGCATGATTTGACAAATGTATGTGAAAGTCAGTATCACCCCACTGCTGGGATATGGCCTTAACCTTTATTTTTACCAAAGCACTCTAGCGAGAGATATACGGCGGTTTGATTCCATTCTAGGTTGAAGGTTCAAGGTCAAGCTCGTCTTTTTATCTTTTCCGGGGTCTACTTTGCCGCCATCTCCAAATTTTTATACAGAAACAAAATCTCTTGTAAGCAAAAATTATACGCACCCTACCTATAAGTAACAAATATATCGGCGTACCTTTCTTTGTTTTTCGCACAAACTCGGCCGTTGGCCTGAGTTATCGTTGTCTTACCTCACAACACCGAGTCACACCCCCCCCCCCTCTCCCTCCGCACCGCACCCTCACCCCTGCGACACCCTCCCTGGTCATCTGTCATGCCTGCAGTTACTTTCTTATTGATTGTTATTATTGGAGGACACTTGTGTTTTTATGTATGAAAATACTAGGTGATAAATTGTATTACCATTTTGAATGGAAAAGTTTTCGGGAGTTTCTCTATTCTAATTTTAAATTCCAAGCTAAAACTATCAAGTCGAATTTGGTAAAATTAAAATATAGGAATTTAGAACATAGAATTTAGTACCTGGCATATTTTTGAGCCCCTAACTCTTTACATGCATTCATTCGAATTTGCAGGGAGACCAAAAATTCAAGAATATTTTTCATTTTTTGGGACGGAAAAAGAAACAAAAAGATGTACATTTGAACCTAAAATCGGTCTAGGAACAAATAAATATTTACTGCTTTCAGCCCATCCACGATTTTTTCACAAAAATGATGACACAACATTTTGAGTATCGCCATTTATTTACCGTAATCATAACCTCAAGACCTAATTGAAACATTATCAACTTCAATCTGTCATCAAAACAAACACAGACACCGAATTCTATCAAACATTCGCGTAGTCTTTATCAGTTGACAAATATTCGACAACTCAGTAATCACCAACCTAATCATCAAAAGAAAAATGGCTGCCAATATTCTAAATGTCCAGCGATCTGTAGGAACTCCCAAACAAGAATCACTGGTATTAATACCGCCGTTCATCAAAGTATGTTGCTGACAGACTTCCATTCCTCCCTCAGCCCACCTCCTCCGGAAGATAATAGCTTTTCCCTGTAACGTATCAGCAATCTTTATTGGGTAATTATTTCTGTACCCCCCAAACTATGACAAACATATTTGTGTTGTGCTGAGTATGTAAGATGATAAATCATTGTTTCAAGCTTCTTTTGGCCAAGTTTTGTAATCAAGTCTTCCATGAAAATGAGAATGTTTGAATCCCGTTTGGTTAATTAATGAAGAATGACAATGGAGTTATGGGTGTTTGTTTGGGTTTGTGGATATCAATCATTCAGACATATTTGAACCCATATCTGTGAAACTCCACTGTAAAGTATATATTTTACCACTGTTATATCAAAAACTTACTTCTATATTAAGTTAAATTTAAAAGTTATGTTTAAAGTTCTAGTATGCAACGTTTAATATTATGAAAAGTATATACAAGAATAATATTTGACTACAAATTATAGTACATATTATGTAGATATTATGTATTATAATCAGAATAAAAATATTGGCTTGGATAAAGCATAGAAACTTTAAGGATCTTGACATAGTAAGTGTTTTGGCTTGTTACAAATAAGTATAATTTTATTTAGGTATGTACAATGTCTGAAATATGAATAAATATAAATAAACTTACCTTTAAATTACTGATTCAATTTTTTTTTCTAACGGTCATGTATCATAACTGGTAAAAGCCTCTTGTTTTTATCAAATAACGAGCTTCATTTCCAAGCAAACACAAACTTATAGTTATTAATATTAAATGAGTGAATCACAAAGTTATTATTAATCTACACTACGTTACACTGAAAACATTAAACCACTTAGATAACAGCTTCTGATGACAGAAATACATACTCGTATAAACAAACAAATATACAGACATACAGTATCTTATGAGTGTGTTGAAGAAATGTTCGCAGGAGGCAAATTATTTGCTGTCGACTCTAAGAAATACTTGTAAAACGTCCTTCATACTATATTGATGCTAAATTTTTAAATTCTATTCAGTTGTTTGGTTAAAAATCGTAACTAGCAGACTTTTGGATATATTTTTGAAGTTCATGAAGTACATAATGACTTGAATGGCCCTTTAAGACAATTTCTAGATGTGTATTAAGCAAAGGATACCAATATGGTGTTTCAAGACACATCGTAGATATTCAGGAATGATTCCTAAGGTATAATTTGTCTAATTCAAGGAAGCTAACAGTTTGCCACAAACTTTATGCCAACTGCAATGCTAACTGTATCCCACTGTCAACACTTGAAATTAACAGTGAATATATATCGCTTAATTCCTTGCCAAGCGCCTAGGATAACAAACTTGTATACTTTGCACTCAGCTTTAGAAACTCAGCGATATGTAGAATCTCTTCAAGTGGAGTTTGTGGCCTAAATAATATTGCTTGAGATTTTGGTGAGTTTCACGCGTTATAGTAAACGCAAACATTGTGGTGGAAACTTATCTAAAAGTACTTTAAAAACTGTTCATGAAGGTATGCAAAGTCTTCAACTTGGTCACTGTAGTGGACTCAATGCCTAGTCTCTTCCTAAATACTGAAATACAGCTTTGCCCACCAGTGGAACACCAATGTATTCTTTATAATATCACGCTTTTAATACTCAAAGGTATATGCAGATATGTATGAAATAGACTCATGTTCGGCCGTATTCAATTTAAGTCACTTGTAGCAGCGGACGAGCATATTGTAATATTACTATTTTCGAGAAGGTTAAGACTATAGAATTCAGAAACCCAAAAACATTTTGCCCCAACCGGAAACTATCCCAAGAGCTCGCGAGGCGAGAGTAGTGAACACTATCAATAAGATCCCAGGAGCAGTCATTTTATTTACGGATATTGTTATAGTCATTATTATCAACCATAATTGTAACTAGTAGCAAAAAACATAATATAAAACACATGGTTGACTATTAATGAACTCAATAAAGTATATAATAAAACTGTTAATCTCTGATCTGAAGTAACTGGTGTAATTAAAATGATCACGTGCTCACGGCCCCTTTACAACAATTAGGCGGTTTGATGTCCGGCTGAAGTCATTTAGATATTTTTTAATTTTATATCCTTACTAGCTGACCCGCGCAACTTCGCTTGCGTCACATAAGAGAGAATGGGTCAAAATTTTCCCCGCTTTTGTAACATTTTTCACTGGTACTCTGCTCCTATTGTTAGTAGCATGATGATATATAGCCTATAACCTTCCTCGATAAATGGACTATCTAACACTGAAATAATTTTTGAAATCACATCAGTAGTTCCTGAGATTAGCGCGTTCAAACAAACAAACAAACAAACAAACAAACAAACAAACTCTTGAGCTTTATAATATTAGTATAGATTGTGGAAAGAAGATGGCGTGTTTACTTAAAGGTTTGTGTAAATAATTGAACTTATTTAGTAATAAAGATTTTGGTGGCTAAGTCACCAAGGTGGTCACCACTGGGTACATGGGTCATGGGTTCAATTTCCACAAAGACATATTTGTGTTGTTATGTAAATAGTTGTCTCTGGACTGGTTGTAATTTATTTAGGCTATTCTTTAAGGCAATAAATCAAATAATGTATTGGCTTTTTAACCAAATCTAATTAAAATCAAAATAATGAACTAAAGTCTAAGATGTTTCAAAATGAATTCCCAATTTCAGATACAAAAAACTCAATTTAAAATACCTTTCTTTACTTGACCCGTAAATAAAACTCGAAGCACACAGTTCAAACACCATCACAAAACAGAATATTAAGATATTCTTACATCACTATTGACAGTTCAAAAAGTTATGTTTATTCTCATAATTATTCACGAAATTAACATAAATGCTTAAGAGTATGGAAGCCAGTGGCGCCTTCGAGACCTTTAACATGAAATAAATTAATAAAACTCTCATATTAACGCGTTTCGATTTCTAAATATGCTAATGATATAATTAATTATTTATTTTGTCTGTCTGTTTGTCTTTGGCGACAGAAGTCATCAAAATTCATTGAGATAACTGTTCTTGATGAGTCTCAAATGTAGGTTCGAATTTGTTTATATAATTAAAAGGCCGATTAAATGTTTCAATGCTATACAATCAACAAGCGCATATTCAAATAAATATTTTTGAAACTATTTTCTATCTTTTACACGTACTACGTTGTTTAAATGGTATTCCATATAATATTATAGTTAAATCCATTATGTTCTTCTCTCATTCCAAAAAAATATTAATGTGATTGACTGTCATGCATTCTGTCATGTCTAAACATTGTTTAGAGACATAACTATTCATAACACAACATTTTGTTGGTGCCGGGTGCAAACTGACACCCTTTTGACATTTTGACTACGTTGATTTTTAGTGTCACCCCTTATTTACCACTACTAATGCTACTACTTCTATAAAAGCTGGGAACTTATTAATTCCATAGTGCTCTCCAATGTTAGTCTGTATATCTTCTGGCTTAAGATACCAGTAAACTACCATTCTTTCTAAACTAGCTAAAGTCCAATTTATTAGAATCAATCAATCAGTATACCACACACACAATCAGTTATCTTTGGTAAATGTACCACACATTTACCAAAGTTAAACCTAATATTTGTGAAACCTTGTACTCCACATTTTTTGCCAATAAGAATATTATTAATTTATTTAATTACTTATTTAAACTTCTTACACAAAATTTGTATAAAGGCGAACTTAATGCCAAAGGCATTTTCTGCCAGTCTACCTTGGGATGATGCAGAGATTAATCTTATATTTAAAGTCGTAACAACTAGTCTAGCGTTTCAACCGCGCTGTATTCAGCCTGCCTAACTCCAAATGTCGTAACTAGCAATATGGCAGCTATCAAAGGGCTCGTTGTGAACTACACACTTCACTGCTTATTACCGATGCGAAGCAAGTATCATGTACCCTAGTTCTGATATAGGAAGTTGAAGTTCGCTATTAATATAATTATAATTATGAAACTTCTTGATTAAAATCCCCGTCATACTATGATAATATTTAAAAATATTTTCGGCAAATAAAAAGATCGGCACGAGGCTTTTTGCACTTTAACTCACTGATTCTGTTTGCAGAATTGGTGGTATGGTATATATTGATTCCTAATAATTTTGTAACTCTTCTTTTCTCAACTTTTTTAATGCAGTTTATGTTAAAAACTTATAAGGAACCGGATGATGACCAGATTTAAGCTAGAACGAGAATTACGTAAATTAAATTTACGTAAGATGAGTTACACTTACCTGCTGTAGTGACGATTTTCTTATTGCGCCCATTGTCGTGCATCTGGAACACAAAAAATATCGTTAAGTATATATTTTTTTCTTTAAGTGTATCACAAACCTAATTACCTTTTAAAAAAAGGGCCCAACTTTCTAAAGTATCATTACAATAATAAGCCCCAACAAATTGAGCAATCGCCCCAACCTACTATTACAGCAAAACTTTATCATAAACAAAACAGCAATTACTTCAGTTTCCAATATAATGTACTTAAACACGTAATGGACTCATGATTTAGAGTTGTGTCATTGATAGTAGAAGGCCATCCTATTAAAAACTAGAAAACGACACGTGTACATCGCATACTTCAACATTCATTGACGGTATACTTCAACACCAGAGTATCCCTACCAGTGCAAACTCAGTAATGTAGTGTAAATTAAGAGATGTGGTTGTAGTGGTTTGGTTGTCGTTTAAGGCGCCAGATGGCAGCCAATCGGCCGTCGATGTGCCACTGAACTGAAGCTGCGTTTACGCAATTGTAATTTGTTTGGAGATTGCTTAGAGATGCTAGTAGAGCTTTTTGACTTGTTTTACTACCGTTTTACCACTATGATGATTTAGAAATTAAAAGTATAGTATTCCTAAAATAGTATTCTGCTTTGTACCAAAAAATTAGCGCATATAAGTATTGCCTGTGATTTCCCTTTCGGTATAACTATAATTTTTTTTTAGTTATTCATATAAATTACACGAACTGAATCTAAATGACAACAAAGTTCGAATTTCGGCCACCTCGCAAACTAGCAAAACCGCAAATGTCAAATTATCCATAGCAAAAAGTCTTAAAACAATCACATACTTAAAAATACGGAGAAAAACCGCATTCTAAATGCAATCGATACAAAAATAACAATTTAATCTTAATACTATTTACTACCCTTTCAAAAATTCATTCCTCATAGTTTCTCAAACAAGTAACTTCCTCAACAATTTAATATAAAAACAAACGGCGTGCCATCACAATATAAAACAGTACATAATCCGGGCGGTATTATCATCTCGGAGCAGCTCGTCGCCCAAAGCGTGACATTTAACGCAACGAGTGTCTCAGCTAAAACTTTAATAGCTAGTAATGTAGTGGCCTTACCTAACTGTAGGGCTGTTACAGTACATTCGTTTTAATACAAATTGAATTTTGTTTTAAATCACAACGTATTTTTTTAATGATTTGATTTTGTGTTAATTCTGCGTGGAATGTGTTTTTGTGAAATATTGGTTGTAAAGGCTTACAATTTGTACCTAGAATTTGAAAGACTCAAAACTGCATTTAGCAGTTCATAAACGAAAGAAAGAGATTGGAGCATTTTTTATTTAATTTGATCAAGATGGGAATCGAAAATCAGGATTTAAAGTATTTGTAACGTATTTCAAGTACCTATTAGTCGTACATATAAACATATATATAGAGTCACGAATCTCAATTACCTCTAATGCCACTTGAATGATCCTTACATACTTTGTTTTGCTTCATTCACATCCATTAGAAGATTGTAGATCCATAAGAAGTAGTCAAAAAAGATCAAAAAATAAATAGTGTCACTAAATTTAATTAAATTTTCAAAATACTCTTGGGTATCGTTCTACAAAGATAACAAGTAAATTCAAAATCAAAATTAATCCTTGTATGTTTGTGTTTGTACAACTTGTTCCAAAACAGCAGAGCAATTCCCAACGCGGGCACCACAATGTTATTGTGTGAATCTTGTACTGCTTGCAGTCTTGGTGAAAGTAAAGTTAAATTCAAAATGGACATAGAGTGAAGAGAATAATGAAATTATAATATATCATCTCATAATCAAAGTATTTACTGTTTTAAGATACTGATCCTAGTGCTTATATGGCGAAGAGTCACTACAGAGAAATTATGAATTTGATCATAGATTCGGGTAAAGTTGCAAACGATGCATTTATTTTGTCTAAGGATTCTTGATTTCTCCTCTTCAAAGCACGTAAGCGCCCAGTTCAAACACTATTAATTTTTAAACACTATTAATCCATGAAATAACCGCGCTATGGGCTGCTTAATCCACAAATTGTTTACAAACCGGTGAGACACAACCACAACTGTTTATAAACGTTACAAAGTAATATCAAATATTCTACAAGCCAAAAAAACAATAAAAAAGTAAGTCTAACAGAATCTCAGTGGCAGCCCTACACCCGCCATCAATCATAATAACTAATGTGCACCGGGCCTCGGCTCAGACAAGAGGTTATAGTTTGCACACCATTCATTACCGTACTAATGATGTAACACTTAAAATTGGATGGATAATACATCCAGGTCGGTAATTAGATGGGTGCTCGGATACTGTTTACCAATTAGAGGCTAAAGGGTTAGTAGCTCTACTTACTAGATGTGCCTTTCAAATATATAATGTGTGTGTATCTGGTGTGTAAATTATAGTTAAAATTATTAAATTTCAATTATAAAATAACATTTTAAAATTATACGAATATATCAGAACTGAGACTTGTAAAGAATGATTTTCTTTAAGAATAAAACAAAAATTTTCTTACAGAAAAATGTCTTATTACTATTGAATCAAAATTGTAGTCTTTTCGGAAGCCTAATCAAATCTGTCAATGATAATAGGAGCTGAAATGAACTCCTTCGTTAAATTGAGATAGAAAATTCTATTATTTAAAATAGACACTTAAACAGCCGGGACACATTGGTGTAAAGATTTGTGCCAAAGTAAGATTATAAAGTTCGCGGGCATGTATATACATACATGCCCGCGAACTTTATAATCTTATGAAATGTTTATCCGCTCTAATACAAGTAAAATTTGTCTGTCTGTTACGCTGTCACACCTAAAAACTTCGCTTTTTTCAATGAAGCCTTTACAAAGGAAAAAGGTGATCTAAGTTTGTACATGAATTACTGTTTCGCGTTGCTTTTTTTTATATAACAGGATACGGGGAATCAACGCGAACACGCTTTTTACCTTCGAATGTATGCGACCATGGAAACGTTAGACTATCTAAAGTATGATAACATAATTATGGTAAAAAATCAAACCAAATATCTTTTCAAACACGAGTAGTTATTTGTCTATACCAACTATACCAACTGATGTGCTTTTGTGTCAGCCCTTAATCTTTCTCGCCTTGAACTAAAAACGTCAAAAGGGTTATAGGTCCACAGCGATTTGATTAAAGCAAAGGTCAATCGAATCAAACTCTATTTATTCAGAGCCGAAGACAGCTGTTTAATAACTATGCTAAGGTTTAGATATTAGTTTAATGTTGCATTTAGAATAGTAGATTTAGCAGAGTACGGCTTTAATGTTTTATTTTTTCTCCTAAATATTGTAAAGCACAACATTTTTTGTAACTAAGAAAAGTCTGTTGAGAATAAAAAAAAACACATCTTTACGTAATGTTTAACAGTAATATCTATACAATTAGCTACATCAACGAACAGCGCAAGCCAACTAAAGTAAATGCAGATTGGAATGAAAGCCATCACTATTATTTAAAAGATCGCAACAGCATAGAAGCTTTATTTCATCACACCTTCAACAATAACTATGACACAAACATAAATATTGACACGTCACATCCGTCCATCATTTCACACACCGTCCAATTAAAACAAAAATCCTGGACACCTCATTATGTCATTCCACACAATAAATAAATGACTGCGTAACAACTACACTTAATACTTGTCTCAAATCTTAAAACTCTTGCTTTGTCACCCTCATACATCAAACTGACAAAGTTTTACATCACACCAACATGTTAAATTCAACCTTATGGGTTAAAGAATAGGGGTGGTGTTGTTCGCATGTGTAATGTGGTATGTAAATCCCCAAATGCTTAACTTCAAATAGGTATTAGTAACGGTCCGTGACGTAACATATTGTTTTCAGTCATGGTGTTAGTTATTTGTACAGGAATAAACGTATTTATAGATACGCGGTTGAGAATATAAAATATTAATCTTTAGATTTGAAAATCTGAACATCATTTTTAATTATATTAAAAGTGTTAAATGGTAAGACCGGTTTCCTGTAAAACTACTGAGGTTACTGTTTTAAAACAATTACAGGAAAAAGCCAAGGACGGATTCCAATGAAAAATAATTATAGGGAGGTAATAGGTCTTAATTCTAGACTACAAGCTCATTGGTATTAAAAGACTTTGTGCTAAATCACTGCCTAACTCGATACCACACCTCATGCTGCTATAGAAAATATACAAAAACAAATCGGAGAATCCTTGTAATTTTGCCTAATCTGGAAATCGAACTGAAGACCTCGTGACATTTTGCTATGTCATTTAGTTTGTTATTGTCCAGTGCACATTTCTGTAATAGCAGTTATTTTACACATAGCCATACAATCCATTTCAAAACACAGTACACTAAATCTAGTACATATTTTATTCTAAACAAAACAAGTCAATCAGCCTGCAAATATCTAAACAAATCTATCACGTTTAGAAACTCACTATCTCCTAATTTATTTCCACAGTTAAAAACAAATTGTTACAAAAACTGTCAGTAACGAACAAACTTCTGTCCCAAATCAACACAATTTATTGACTGATCAAAAGAAATTGTCTAAAACAATACAACAAAGTATTTTACACTTTATTTACTTAGAAATAAAGTTGAAATTGATAAAGAAGATGAAACTAGAGGTATAGGAAATATAGTAACTAATAGGTCAACTAGTTAAATAAAGTGCGAACAATAAATAAATGATTGTAAAACGGTGAAGGTTTTTGAAAGGACTTAGTTAGACATAATTAAGATGAATTGTACGGGAAAATAATACATTAAGAGATCAAAAATGCCATGGGAATTAAATAAATATCACATTCGATTATACAAGTAAACCATAGTCTGAATTAAAATTTACTACTTTTATTTCAAGGATTACATTTTAATTCCGT
This sequence comes from Anticarsia gemmatalis, assembly GCF_050436995.1. NCBI lineage: Eukaryota > Metazoa > Arthropoda > Insecta > Lepidoptera > Erebidae > Anticarsia > Anticarsia gemmatalis. The sequence goes on from NC_134761.1 coordinate 11,590,348, forward strand.
TTAAGTCTATCATAAAAAATAATTTGTTCTTTTTATTTCTCTTATATAAATCTAGCTTCTGCCCTCAACTTCGTTCGCATGAGAAGATTTTCTAGGGTAAAAAATATACCGTGTAATGCGTAACTATCGTAACAGCTTAAGCTCGATTCTTTACTTCTATCGACTACCGACAACTGGCTATCGAGAAATTTTAGACGAAAATTTGTTTGGTTCATTTTATATGTCAAACTCTCGATGCTCGACATTACAGAGTATAGAGAATTACGCTACAGCTCTTTAAAACCTAATAAAATAACCCAAGGCAATCCAACAGTACAAAAAAGCGATAATTCTCTCCCCTCAAGACTTAAAATAATAATAGTTAAAACACAAAGGTGAATGAGTCACCTGACCTGATTCAGAACAGGGAAATAGCATGTGAAGTGAAGTCCCAAATAAAGATGGATTCCTGTGTGATGTCATACGTTCACTATCCTCGGTTAGAAATAGTTGTTCAGTAATTTATTATTGTCTTTGATGATGTTGAAATGCAGGACTCTGGGACATTAGTTTTATTTTTAGTGACGTCATCGAGTGTTTTCAAATATAATATAGTTATGTAAATCGTTAAATTTTATTCTTCTTTAAAATACACAATTCAGTGATAATACCTTTTAATGCTCAATTTTTACGCTCGTCGATCCTTTATTTTATAATTACCTGGTATTCAAATTTTACATGAAAATAAATAGTAAACAACTTGTATATTAAAAGCAGCGCAAAACCGCTTATAAAAACATCGTCAATATTTTATATGAATGATGAATAAATCCTCAACATTAAAATTAACGCTGATAACACATCACTTTAATGTAAATATTAAAGCAAATAACAGCAAAAATAATTCCCGGCAACACAGAAACGAAAATCATAACGCATTTACATTAAATTTTACTGAAAACAGAGATCACAGTAAAATAAATCCACATTTCGAATCAAAATAAATCAGAGGCGCGGCGATAACTCATTAAAAATCCAAAGATGTTGAAACGGGGCTTCAGCAAATTACCAATCCGGACCGTTTCGCTGGCCACGCGAATTGGCACAAATTGCCATAATTTCCATATAATCAGCTGTCAGAACCAAACCGTCGAGTCCAAAGGGAATCTATTATTTGAAGTCCATCTATAAGGCATTTTATGAATAATTTCTATACAAATTTTCTCATTCTACCGTCGTAATGGAGAGGTGGCCCGTTTCTGTTAAGCTACTTAAGATGGTGTTTTAAAGTTGGTAAATAATTCAAATAATAATAAGACTGTAATCCATACTGAATGTTCCTACATTATATACGTTTGTTATGTTGTTATTGTGATCATTGTTTCTTATCTTTTCAAGACAGTTAATTAAAGCATTCAAAATTAATCGTACAACGTTTTTTGTCGCCCTTATATTTGGTTTTAAGATAGATTGAAAGAAATCTTTACTAAAATAATCGTTAGGTTTATTACCACCATGATTCTATATTTCAATATCTTGCCAATCAAATCGATACTTGATAAAACGATAACTATTTATAAATACCTTTCTAACAGTAAACTAATCCTTCTTCAAAACTACCAAACTATCTAACTCCTATCAACGTAAAACCTTTTACCTACCCATATTTCACAAACAAAACAGCAACCTCCCGAAACATTGAGCAAATAATTCGCAAAGCCGAAATACCGTGTACAAGAGCCGCGAGCCATACTATGAAACAGGTCGAACGGCCGCGAATGCACTCGATGCTGTAACAAAAACAATTCCGCCATTATGAAAACTCGCTACACTTCCTAGTACTGTATCCTGTTTGGAATATACGAGAAGGCATCCTGAACCAACCTGCTAATCAATTTTAAGTCGCTTTAATTAACCCTGTTAATTAACACTACCACAATTTATATATTTATTCTTCATTTTTATCATAGAATGCAGTATTCTGAGACGTGAAGAATACCTCGAATAATGAGCAAGTTTGTGCTAAAGGGAAATATTATAAAATCAACTAAATAAAAAAACACGACGTATGTACATCTAACTGACGGCTTTGACTTCTTTATATTCATAAAAATGATTCAAAATCAATCATTTTGTAGTAAAACAGTAACAGAGATACACATACGATTTGTATGAAACGTCCAGAATTTTATTACGTAGGTAATAAAATAAAAAAATACTCCAATTAACAACTTAAAATTCAGAATTTTTAATCAATTATAAGTAATAATAAATTCGTTGCATCGTTAATTATTCCCTTTCATAACATTGCATTGGGATTCAGTTTCGCATACCTATAAATTTGATTTCAGCTGTAATGAAATTAAAGGTGTCCCTCAGGGCACAGATTGGGGCCTGTAATATTCGGTAATAATTTGGTCATCCATGTTATATTAATGAATAAATATAATCCCTGAAACTTCTTTAATTTGCAAGTTAAATTATTAGTCCATTGAAAAGTTACATGAGATTTACATTTATTAGAGGACGCAATTTTATTTTTGGAACATGTAGGGGGGGTCAATAGAAGCTTAACTTGAAGTTTGTGGGGTCGCCACCCTTGTCCCCCGGCCGCCATCTTGGAAAAGGGGGTGGAAACACTTTTTTCGCTATATCTCGGAAACTATGCGTCTTACAATAAAATTGTGTCAGCATAATTTGAGCAAATTATTTTGCCTACAAATATGTTTAAAAACTTTTTGCTCAAAATTAATGCATAAAGTAGTTAGAAGCAAAAAAGTGCAATTTTTTCAACAAAAAATTTCTTTCCGAATTCGGTCTACTTCGGAGCGCTGTTACTGAGTTTCTAATGAATGAAACTGAAAAAATTATAGAGAAAATTTTTCTTCGAAAAATACTCTACAAGATTGGTCTGAAGTAATTTTTTTGTATATAGACATGTCAGCTTAGTCTTTTTTCCAAACTATGTTGGAATCGGATTCCAATCTCACCAGATGCAGCTGAATACCAGTGTTTTACATGGAGCCACTGCCTATCTGACCTCCACAACCCAGTTACCTGGGATATAAAGCAATACCCTTGGTTAAGACTGGTTGTCAGACTTCCAAGCTTCTGAGTACTGTTAACGACTGTCAAAGATCTTCGAAAATGGCAGCCGGGACCCACAATTTAACGTGTCTTTCGAAACACGGAGGAACTCGATATGTGTAAGATGGTCACCCATCCACAGACCATCCTCGGCAAGCGTGGCTTAACCTCAGACATACATCCGCGCGTCTGTCGTTAAAAAAAGTTATATAGCAATAAAGAAAATGTTTATAAAAGAAATCGCACTTTTTTGCTTATAACTTCTTTAATTGTTAATTTAGGGCAAAAAGTTATTAAACATATTTGTAGGCAAAATAATTTGCTACAAATTATGCTTTCACAATTTTATTGTAAGACGCATAGTTTCCGAGATATAGCGAAAAACGTGTTTCCACCCCCTTTTCCAAGATGGCGGCCGGGGGACAAGGGTGGCGACCCCACAAACTTCAAGTTAAGCTTCTATTGACCCCCCCTACATGTTCCATAAATAAAATTGCGTCCTCTAATAAATGCAATATTCGGCCCTCAAATTGTAACATTTCAATGGACTATATATAATTATTCATTCATTAATATATATTTTTTGCAGGAATTTGTTACTAAGACAATTTTTTTTTCTTATGACTGTCCCACTGCTGGGCAAAGGTCTCCTACCAAACGAATGAGGGGTTAGATCGTAGTCCACTTTTTCTAATAAATACATACATAATAATATATCACTAAACTAGACACTAAAATTAATCAGATTAAAAAAGTCAGGTGCGTAGTACTCGTAACCAGCGGTCCAGTACAACATATTGTATATGAATGAGGCAAGGAAAGTTTGTAAGGATTGTATCAAGTGGCGTTTTCTAGTTACTAGTTTTTCTTATATTCATTTCTAGCGCGACAGTCTCAATTCTATCCCCGTATGTGTCACAAATCCGGCACAGCCGCTAATTAGTAGCATTTCCGTTCACCACGGTTCGGCCTAAGGCTTATATTATTATAATAGAGCCCGCAATTGCTCCAAAGCCTCGCTTGGACTTGACGGCCCAATTGTTTTGTTTCTTCCTAACTTTGCCCAGTTAATTTAAAGTTCGCTTCTGTTATAAGTTTGAGTTGCAAGATGTCTACATTGTTACGTGTTTCAAGATGTATTTTTCGTTTGAAATTTTCTGAGAATTCTTTGATGATTCAAACGGTTTATGCGACCGCAGGTTTTGTGTTTGATTCTTGTATTTAGTAAAGATGTTTAGGGTCTCTTCTTGTGAGAAGTTTTGTATACGTATCATGTATAACTATTGCTTTACAGTACATTGTTGCTTTGACGTAACGTGTTAATCACAATTATCCAAGAGGCAAGGCAATGTACAGCATTGTGGCTTTCAAATAGTTGTCAATTGTGAAATACGTGGAACTGAAAATTCGTACATTTTTTTGTCTCGATTGAATATCCGTTGTTAAGCAAAGCCCTTCAATATTACAGGTTTAAAAAAAACCATTAAAGCAGTAGTATTGCTTTTAAAATATAAAATTGAATCCTAATAGGTAACAATTAGTGTGACAGTTATATGTATTAGTATATGTAGATAACACGGCACGCTAGCTTACTGCCATTACCGACTAGTGCCTGTTGGGGTCCCTTTTTTAAATTACTTGTTATGTTTTAAAATTGTGCTATTATGAACGTTATTTTTATAATATACTTTATTGTATTAAGAAATATATATTATGTACATAATAATATATTGAAGTTTAAATTGACATTACATATTTAATGCAAAATACATACATATGGTTAATTATTTACGAAACAAAAATATTTTACTAAGATATTTTCCCAAATAAAATGTTCTTAAAAATCTTATTTGAGCCGTGCGTCTTATAACAGTACGTACAGTCTACAGATATTTCTAGACGTGTCGTCCTCCCAGACTTACTCAAATATATTCCGGAGACAATTGTATTAAATCTTTCACATTAATATTTCGTAGGCCGTCGCAAAACTTGGCAGTTATATAGAAACTTCACGAGTGTTTTTAAATGATCAAAACGTCATATCCGGTGGAGATTGCGAACGGGCACCGATCCAACATGGCGACCGGAAATTGACGTCTCTATATAATGAATGAATCGGAATGGAAGTAATGCAAGAGTATTTTTTAAGGATTTTGTAAGTTTGGCAAGATGGTACGTTTTCTGAATTGAAAATTGATACACGTATTTGTTATAAACTAAGTGAGAAACGGTCTTGGCGTACACTCGACCTAGCTTTGACTTCCTGAAGGCGTTTCAGATGGGACTTCTGCTTTGCTACTTCGGAATAACTTTGCGACTAATTTGTAAGTTGATCTGATTTGGTTGGATGCTTTTGTTCTGCAGTTCAGTGTTGAATTATTTGTAATACGGGTGTCGTAATGGTTAAATATTTTTTCTGCTTCTACAAAGACCAGGAGTTCAGTTTCTGTAACTCTAAGTTATTTTACATAGCGTTAGTGATCAGTTTCACGGCTCAATGTCCTGATAGAAATACATTCAGTTTGTTTTTTTGAAAAAAGGTTTTGTGAGTTTAGTCTACCGATATTTGCGTAGATTTTATCAATCACAGGAACAAAAAATAAAGTAATTATACACTACCCAGAACCAAACCCATGCACATTTATTATTATCATTTTTTAGTTTTAAAAGCAGCCCCTGTTATTTGAACACACAATAATTAGCTACTAAAACATTCATCTACGTATTTAATTACGTTTACGGGCCGGACACGCGAACTTTTAAACTAACATTTTTAATTAGTGAAAATTGTGAATCCAAATAAGGGTGACGTTTAACGACACGCAACGTTGTGAGTCGCGAGGTTGTGACTGATGAGCCGGTGCGCGATCCCGACAGGTTTATGATAGACCGTGTGCGACTGGCATACGCACTAGCCTGGAATAACGCAGACAAAATATACGAAATAATGCTAATTTGACTAAAATTATCGACGTTGCATTATCGGTAAATCTATTTTCTGTATCATTGACTATCATAAGTGTCAGCATTTGACCTAAATTAATAAATAATTTGATAACTTTTAAACTCTCGCGTTGCATGTTTAATGTATAATAGAATACACGCATTTTACCTTAAAATGCCTAACGTTTCGGCGCTGGTTGCACTCGCCGTGGTCGCAGGCTGATTGGAGCCTGCGCCGAAACGTTAGACATCTTAAGGTAAAATGCGTGTTTGCGTTAATTCCCGTATTCTACTATACATTAAATGATTTGAATTTGATTTTGAGTTTGACATTTTGGCTATTTTGTTTGTTTAAAACTTCATATTATTCTCTCGATACACTAGGTGGACTTAACGCGCAGTTAATTTAACGTCCAGCTAATACAATTATCCGATTGAGATCCGATTTTGTATCAGTGTTCGATCCTGCTATTTTAGGAATACAAATTGATGTTTGATTTAATTAAATTTATTTGAATTAGAACTTAATGCTGTCGGTAATGCCTAAGCTGATTGTGTCACTGAAAAGTAGAGATTCAAACGCTTTCAATTTTGCTAGTGAATTCGTCCTGACTGCTGAGCATGATTTATTTGGTTTTGTTTTGAAGTGGCTCAAGGTTACACTTTGCTTCTACAACTTCTTTTACTATCTCACATTTAAGGTAGTGGAAGGCTTGTGTAGGCTGTTGACTAAACTTTATGTCTAATTGAAACTGACAATTGATCAATAGTAAGATCACTTTGAAATAGTATTATTATCCAATAGTGTAAACTTACATTTGCAATTACCAAGAACTAAAAACTGTATAAGTACTATGTCCTTGACTTTTTTCAACATACTGAACAGTCATTTGTTTTCTTGCAAGATCACGATTTAGTATGGAATTCCGCATTTTAGCGACTTACTAATAGGGCATAATAATAAACAGTCGATGGTTTTTCCCAGCGTTTAAACACCACAGTGCGTAGACAAACGTTTTATTCGTAGCAGAACTTTTATGTGTCGCTTTCGGAAAATTGCTCGCTTTTTCACAGCAATATTAGTTGTATAATAACACGCCGGGGAGCGAATTAACATTACCGATAGTGGATACTAACTTAATGAAAATTTCAGACCATTTATTTAGGCGTTTATGGCGAAATTATGTTGGAAATGCTATGCTTTTGATGTAAAAATGTGGTGAATGAATAGCGGTTAATGCTCCGTGATTGGTTTTAATGGTCTGTGGTGATGATGTACAGGATGTGTGATGGTGAATTGTTTTGTTACAAATATTACTGTTGCTGGTTTTACGCGATTACTTTTGGATGGTTGTTTTGGTTTGTGTGCAGATTTGTATGAGTGAAAAATATTTATGAAGAACATAGTGCTTTATAAGTTTTGAGGATAAAACGGACAGTTTTAACTTAGGATATTTCAAATAAACATAATATTTTCACGATTTTATATTCGAAGGTGGAGAAATTCCTCATTTCGCTTATAATGTTGGTGTTGGTGGTAGAGAACAAGTCTATTGCCAAATACTAAACGTAATCAAACTATGAGCCGTAATTCAAACAATTTTGACAGGAGTCTAAATAGCATCGTGCCCATCCTGGGAATTGAACCCCTGGCAAACCATGTGATCAGCAAGTTCTATCACTGCTCAACAGACAGTCTACCTAATTATAAATTTAACTTCTTTTTTGCTTCTAATAGGAATCGAATCTTTGATGAAAAGTGATCAACAAATACATACATAACTACCAAACAGACAGTCTAACCAATCTTAGTTTATTTATCCTACCGAAAAACAGATACAAATATATTTCCATACAAACAGTAAACAGTAGCAAGCTTTAAGCAGAGTGCATTGTAAAGGCGTTTCTAGTGGTGATATATCACGCTTGCTTTATCCCCCGGCATCGCCCGCCTGGGTGTTTTAAATTATATTAAGGACTAGTTTATAGCCTGTTTTAAAAGTCAACGGGGATGCTAAGAAAATGTCACGTAATGTATGGAATGTTTCCTGTATTTAGTTTGTTTTTAGATGTACTGGATAATGTTTTTGAGATTACTTTAAGGGCTTTTATACGGTACGGATAGGAGACTGTAGCAGTCCATTGCTTTCTAAATCAAGGATTTCCTATAACAGTCTCTTCAACCTGGCAAATGTGAACAAAAATATATTTCCCTTTATTTTCAGTAGTATCTTAGGATATTTGACATGAAACTTGACTTGATACTTAGCTTACACCACACTGCTATCAGTCGACTTTAGATAACACAGAATAATAAGCGTGAAATTTTACATAGATTAATTTTAAGTTAAGACCAAGTAGTTGGTATATTAACTTATGTATGTATATGTTTAATTTCTTCCGCTAACGCAGGCATCTCCTTACTTCTCCTTTCACAAGGTACACAAGGTTCACCACCTAAGCAGTCACATATTTCGCTACTCGGACCAAAACATTTATACATATCTTCATTTTATTATATCCATCGGGCTATACACAAAGCAATGGACCTACCTTAATAATAATACCAGCACAGAATGAGTCATGAACCGTGGTACGTTCAGTACATGCTCCATTAACCGCTGAGCTGTTGCGACACGCTAATCACGATCATCTGGGGCTCGGCAGAGGTACTGCCTTATTGTATACCTGATGGGGGAATTGGTTCCTAGCACAATTTGTTAAATAGTGTGTGTAAAGTGTATTTGAAAGGAACAAACCAAATCTAGTGCAAGAGGTGTTTTAATCGTAGTTTCAAATGCAATCTATGTACAGACTATTGCATTAATCAAAATCGTTAAACACAGACTTTTAAGATATTTGGCAAGTATTTTTTCATGACTACATTATTATTGTACGTGATTCAGTTAAATGTAGATATATCCCACCGTTTTTGTAAACAATTTCCGCTGGTGGTAAAACTCAATGAAGAGAATGAGAAGTTGTGTGTTGAAAAAAGGTACTCACCTCAATTAGAAATATAAAAATGGTATTAGCCTAGCCTTTGTGTACAATTCTAATAAGGTAACATAATTGAATATTTATATTCTAAGTAAGAATTTTGATTTTTTCAAATTACCAATCACAATCCACATCACCCATCCCGTGTGCATCACAGAGTTGATATAGCGGTCATTATCTGAAATTGTCCATTATTGTTTGCCTAGCCCACTAGTCCACCAGTCCACTAGCCGCCGAAATCATTTACCAGTGACATTGTACTCTAATGGCGGCAATTGATTTAGTATTATGTCTTATTTAATGTGAGATTGTTTTAATGACTTAATCGTATTGAAGATTACTTTTGAGATTGAGTTCCATATTTTGGAAGTTCGAAGTTTAGTTGATACTAAGGATAATTTTTAATAGCGATTATTCCTGCCATTTCTAAAAACAGGGCCATTACAGGAACAGATTATTGAGTAAGCTCTGGTTACCGAGGGTTTGGAATTATGACGATTTCGTTGTAAGATTCAGAAGGACTCTTTCTATGTATATAAAAAATACTCTTTTTTACTACAATTACTAGATGCGTACCTATTATATTATTATCAATACGTCGATTGTCCACAATTATTAATAGTTGTTCCGTTGTACAACTAATGACAACTACATAAAATGTTGGTACTATAATTGTGAAAAAATCTCTTTGACTTAATAAGTTCTATGGACACAAAGACTCTAGTATCAGTTCATACAACGACCATAAAGGCACGCACACACAAGTGGTGCGTATTAAGTGATAAAGAGGAACACTACAAGCACTGAACAGCTAACAACTCGATTGCTACACGCTGCCGTCTCGACTATTACATCATTGTTAACTACACTGCCGGCCGGAAAACTCGCACAACCAGGAATGAAGTAACGATATGATTTGAAGATTTTTCAATACTTTGTATTATTACCTAACTAACTTGCAGAAGGTCGAGTATACTCTAGTATACAACGAATCGCACTCAGTCTGAGACCAATTTCTACATCAAAAAAGTGTTGTTAATGTTTTGTAAACTTGAAAGTTGAAACCAATAACTGCACTTTGAGACTAATAAAAATTGCAAAATTACAAAAGCTCATGTGGTATAAGTAATGTAATGTAAGACTGAACAAATATACCAATTACAACAGAAAACTACTACGGCTCTTAGTTTTTCGGAACCCTTAATAACCTTGAATGGAAATCAAAAAGCATGTATTTAACATTTATTTTGCTCCATTTCTCCTAAAAATGCAAAAACAAAAAATCCACGAACTTGCGTTTATTCTGCACTGTAGTGTAGAACAAAACTAGCCGCGATACAGAAGTTAAACTATTTGAGAGAGCGCCGTACAAGCCGATACATACAGTTGAGAACAATTGTAACACGGATATTGATGTTACTTACATTACTACTGCTGCACTTCTGCTGTACATAGGACAGTTTGTGAACAAAAATATTAGTACGTACCTAGTATATGGTAATAGGTTCGCGTCCTGTTACATGGGACTAATATTGGTAAAGGCGAAACCTGGCTGTATTTTATACACTTTCGGGTACAACATGATATTATGTGTGGTTGCTCTTAAAAGAATCATTTGAAATTAAATACAACCCAAAAAGAAATCATATCTAGATCTCTTACAAGTTATCTGTATATTCCTTGAAGATTTTCATCATTTTAGATGGATACCAAAGGAAACACTACAAAGGCCTTTAATCAATGCATGTTAGTGCAGATGCAAGGTAATGTTAGTCCATTGTTTCTTTTTACATATTAATCTTTTAAAACTACACTAATATTCAAATTAACAAGTTTAAAGATTATAAAAAACATATCAAGAGAAAGAACACAACTAAGCTTCGTGCATAATTATTTGACACAAACAAAGCCGCGTACCAAAGCTATACTATAAACCTAATAGCAAATAACCCAAATGGCCGTCTACACAAAGCGTCTATAAATTTCCATACCAGAGACCAATGAATAGAGTCTCTCATATAACGAGGTCGAGTGCGTTTAATCGCGTATCTTACAACTCATCTAAATGTTCGTATGTGTGTGCCAACCTCGGGAACTGATCGACCGATTTAGATAAAATTTTATGTTAATAATGTGTCTGGTAACTCAATTTTCTGGATGGTAGGTCATTATTTGTAATGTGTGGTTTGTTTTTGTTTAAGAATGCTGAGTGTACTGTCCAGGTGTTCAAAATTGTGATAGGGTCCGGAGATTGACTCTCAAGGAGTGCTGAGTAGCTTTTGAAAAACACCAATGTGCATGGTGAAGTTTTGATCGTTTTAGCAAGGTACATATTTATTGTTATGTTATTTTACCTTTAAATGCCTGACATTTCGCGCAGGTTACAGGTTAATGTAACCTACGAAGTTTATAAGTTATGATTCCTAGATGAAAATTACTTGGGTTATCATTCTTTAGGCCATTATAATAACCTTAATTTAAACTCCTCACTACAAAACGAGGCATTAACACTATTTTAAAGTAATACCAAATATTACTCTTTTACAACACAACTCGAGTTCATAGTTCTCAACAAAATCCAAACAAAACAAACATTGACAAAATGACGTCACTGTACACGTGTCTTCCCATTTCTTTCAGCATTAGTGTCACACACTTGCAGTATGTGTGTCTGTTTGTATGTATGTATGTATGTTTGTATGTATGTATGTGTGTGTGTGTGTGTGTGTGTGTGTGTGCGACACCGCAGATGTGCTTAATTGGGGCATGCGTATGACGCGCAAATAGCCGACTTAGACGCAGTGTGTACGCGGGAGCACGTCGCGGGCGTACTTAGTGTGGATAGGAAATTATTTAAAACTAACGTTGTTTCTTTTCCTAATAGACCATTTCCAAAACATTTACCATGGGATTATTTACAGCAACATTAAAAAATAAATCTTAAATAGATCTTTATATCCGTATTTAGTAGTAAAAGAGATACTTGCAAACCATTTAATCAGTATCAGTGGCTTACAGATTGTATTTTTTTTTTTTTAAAGAGACAACTCCCGCACTAAGAATTGCTCTTGTGTTGCGGGGACTTTTACAAACATACAAACAACGGACACAAAGCACAACCAGACCCGAAACAATTATTTGTGGATCGCACAAATAATTGCTCCGCGTGGGAATCGAACCCACGACCTCCCGTTGCAGTGGTATCGGCGTGGCGACCTAAACCACTGCGCCACGGAGGCAGTCGAAATCGAATTGGTAGATTGACTTTTTTTTAAATTACATTTATTTATTAATGTACACCTAAAATACCAGTGATCTAAAGATTCTCGATCTGAGCCAAGAGCCGAGATTTTGTACCTAAAGCAGCGATATGACACATGATATTTCGCAATAATTGTGTTTCAAAGAAAAACGAAACCATTTGTATGAAACCATGCATGCTAGAGAGTCAGTTAAAACAGTTTCTAAAAGAATGCAAAGTCCTCAATCCGCACTTTGCCAGCATGCTGAACTCAAAACCTAGGACCTGATGAAATTCCCTCATTCAGCAGTGGGAACGAAATGGGATAATTATTTAATTTAACTTAACATAAACAAGTCATATCACCTCATTTCTAACGTATTCACAACACAGTTTGGATCGCCGCTGGCCAAACGGTCCGATTAACAAAATGTACATCTCTATATGTAACGATTTATAACCTGCATGTCTGTATGTGTGTCACTCTACACTTCGGCGTTTATGTATTTAATGGCCGCTGTCTAATGCCGATAGATTTAATTGGCATATTTATGGATGTTGATAATATTATGATGAAACGTGGAAGATTTGAAACTGATTCAAGTTAAGTATAAAAAAATATCTTTATTGTAATATAATGATGACTTATTAAGTATTAGTACATAGAATGTTCAAAGATTAAACTAGTCGCATAGAGAGCGTTTTCTATTTAATTCTTATTAGTATCAATTCTTAATAAAATACTAGAAGTAGCTGAATTCTTCGAAACTAAAGGAGAAATTGGAGCATCTATGAGTACGGTCTGAACGCAAGTCTTCTAGCTAATGACGTCGGAAAGCTTAACCATTAGATCAATTATTGTTTCATTTTGTTCGATCCTTATAACATGATTATACCTACGTGTTTCCGCGAGACATATTGTCAAACAGTTCAATAATCTTGGTTAACAACTCGAGTATCAAACTAAAAACCTCCCAATCAACATCCACATAAGACAAACAGGAGATCATTCATAATATTCGCTACAATGCGCGTTTAGTTCAATAATGAGGGTGGGCAGTGATTTACGGCCGGCGATGGAATCTAAATCAATAGTAGCGAGTGATTTATCACGGCGAGGTATGTTTGGGAGTAATGAGAGGAAGATAATGAGACCAGGATGTGAGTAGTACCTACTTGAAGATTAGAGGAGAAACGATTGAAGGTCAAACCGATAAGGTATCTTAGGAAACTATTAAATCTTGAAGCGACATCGTCGACGATGACGATGACAGAGTTTCCTAAAAAAAAGATAATAAAACTATTAAATGAATATTAGATAATCTTTTTTTAGCAGCTCACCCCTTTGTCATCTTAATTTGTACTAATCGCACCCTGTAACTCTAGTAGTATGTATATGGATGGATAAATAAAAAAAACAGAAATATATGAATAGTTGACACTTTAGATTTGCAGATTAGATGATGACTTTTTATAAATAAAATACAATGATCTAAGTGTGTAATGTATAGTCAGTTCAGCCTTTAGGGAAACGACCATAAACCAAGTTTTTACCCACGATGAAATATTAGGTCGGGGAAAAAGTCTTTTCGCATTATAGTATGTATGAATACTCGATATTTGGGTACCTCCCGAGCTAACTGAAAGAAACCCAATGTACCGTGTACTCATTTGTGATTCTTGAAACCAAAGAGATTTTATTACAAGTTCATACATACTATAATGCGAAAAGACTTTTTCTCCGACCTAATATAAATATCATACACTCTAATATAGAGGTAGTATTCCTTGAAATTACTTTATCAACACCTCATTACCACTTTAAATTATAAACAGCATTCATACAACTTCCTACATCTCATTCACATTGGAACATACATTATAATTACCTTCATACATCTGAACGTATAATAAGAACTTAATTACAACGCTTTACGAACCAAAAAACATTATTTAGCTCAAACGAGCTTTTAATAGACTACTAGTAATACACTCGGCACCGCCTACTAGAACAATGACTGAATTACTGAGTAGGTAGCCCGTGACTTTACTTGCTTGGATTTTAAAATACTTGATAGCTAAGAAAAAGTAGTTTTATGTAGCTCATAGCCTATTTCAACTATTGAAAATAAGATATACAAACGCTAGGATACTATGTATTTCATCTTTCGAGAATAAGTTTCATTGATATAAGTTTGGTAGTTTAGGCGTGAGAGCAAGAAAAAGTTACTGGTATTGTAGCAATTATAGTAGAATTAATTGCTTTTTATAAGACTTAGTATTGTACATTAACTACAATTTACAATAATTACAGAAGCGCAGAAATACAATGTGACACTCATTGTTGAAAGCCATCGAAGAAGAAGGATGCATAAAAAACACAATTTTCACGCAACAATCTTGATATTTTTTCTTACATAAAACTTAAATATTAGGTCGGGGAAAAAGTCTTTTAGCGATATAGTATGTATGAACTTGTAACAAAGTCTTTTCTCTACAAAAAAAGCTCGATATTTGGGTACCTCACAAGCTCACTGAAAAAGTTCATACATACTATAATGCGAAAAGACTTTTTCCCCGATCTAATAGTTTTAAAATTATTCGAAGCAACCATACTTGCTATCAACCAGAAAAAAAATCCGCTACGAATTATTTCTCTATAATTTTACATATTCCTTAAACAAACAAACATTAAAATATTTATAATATATATACGAGTATTCTACATATTCATATTCACTGTAAGTGGTTGAAACATCTCAATTACGAACGGGTTAATCACCAAATGTTATAGAGAGGTTAAGTTGAAAGAAATTGGTAAATAATTGCCGCCGCTAAGTAACTTGTTGTGTAAACTAAAAAGGGTTATTTGTTTTGAATAGTATTTTTTACTTTTTTGGTTAAAAATGGCTACTATTTTTCAATTAGAGTAACGTAACGTTTAAAATTTGTTGATCAGGTGGATATTAAGTCATGTTATTAAGTTAAGTTGTTTTTAAACTAAATGTATCCCATGGGCTACAGCTACAATCTTAACAAAAGCTAAATATTTTGTTATATTTATAAAATCAAGCCTTTTTAAGTGAGGTTTATGGCCTATTTGTCTATGGTATATTTAACAAACTCTAGGCGGTTATCACAAAAATATAGACAGAAAATACTCCTACTATGTGAGTAAGTGAAACAGTAAGGTTATCGTCATTCCACATTTTAGCGATCTGGGAATGTAACAAGATTTTTTATAATATTATTAGTCTCATAGGCAACCACTTAGAACAACAAATATTCACCTTTAATTAAAGATTACACACTAAGCCCAATAATTTATGTAAGGAATTGATTTTAATATTTAGTAAAATGGGTATCAATCCCGAGACCTCCCAAAATCACTGCTTCTATCACATTTTAACCAATATAATAAATTTATAGTGTGAGAACATTCAAGAGGAAATACAGGGTGGTCTATAAACAACTGAGATCATCCATCACACAATTGTAGTGATCAATGTGAATAGAAACAAATCAACACGTTATACAGGATGTGTTTATTTGTACATGTTTATTTAACAAGTGATTTTTTTATTGAGTTATTGAATTTTGTCAGTGGACACGGAAATAATGTTCCGTTAGGCGCCATGTTATTGAACAGAGCAATTTGACCAAACAAATATTACGTTTGGTTCAACTGTGAAATATTAAGTCTAAAGAATTCTTAGTTTTAAAACTTTCATTTTGCATGTCCACAAGAACTTTAAGTTTCACAATATATATTTCACCAGTTTTCACAATATTTTTTATTTCTCATACACTATTATTAGTCATAACATGATGTTAAATAGCCTTCTTCAATAATTGGACTATACAATACAAAAATAATTTTCAACTTGAACTAGTCCTTCTTGAGGTTTTTGCATTCAGACAAACAAAGCCTTTTTTATGGAATGTATACTACAAGGGAATTAACGCAAGCATTATTTGACCATCGTTTGGTTTATTAGGTTCAAATAATGTGAGTATATTTCATTGAGACCTGCCTGCATTTTAGTAACAACACGCGTGATGCTACAGAGAAAATATTTTACAACATTCTTATATTTTAAAGCTATCATAAAACTGAAAATATTCTCCAAAAAATACCATAAAAAGCAAAACGCGACTATTAACGCGCGTTATAAAAATAAAAACATTAGCGTATATGTCCCGCCCCTAGCATGTAACGTGCTAACCACAGCCTAGCATTGACATACTGATTGACAGAGCGACACGCCGCCGACACGCTGCCGACACGAGGCCGACGCGGAGACGACATGTTACCGAATTAGTGATAATTGTACACTGTGTCTTAGTGGCCCGTGAAATATTGTACAGAGTAGTTCGTAGAAGCGCTACTGATGTTGTTTAGGCATAAACATAACTTATTTCTTATATTATACTTACCATCAAGCTACTTGTATTCTTGTTTGCCACTAGTAAAAAAAAGCATGTTTTGTGTAGACTACACATATTATAAAAGTGGGATGTGAGGTAATGAAAGTAAAATTTTGGGACACTACTTAAAACAGTTGGGTGACTAGTAAAAAGGCACTGATTACAAATAAATTAATGTTGTCGCATAAAAAGTTACATTATTAAAATATAGAAGATTAAAATATAGAAACGAAGCCGAAGTAATCTATGTTTTTATTTTCAAGCAAGAAGGTTGAAAATAAAAACAAAGATTACGAAAAAAAAATGATAAGCCATCATGTTCTAACGGAATTCAAAATAAAGTCAGAAACATTTAATTTCAAATCCAATCCCAAAATAACATAAAATATTTTTACAAACATCCTCAATAAAAAGCTAAAACATTTACTTAAAACAAAATACAAAAACAAACAGAATTCGCCATTACCTTTGCCCAACGATGGGAAATTAATAGGCCATTATAGAGAGTTCGTTGACCTCTCTACCCTACTCTGTGTACTGTGTAGGTACTATGTGTGTACATAAACTGTGTTTTCCTGGCCACACCCTCCCAATTACCATTACTGACTCGCACCGCGTTGAAGAAACTCAAATTATTTTTGAGTTTGTTTTGTATAAGCAAGCTATGCTATAATAAAACTATGAATAATAGCAACAGACATACGTTTCACATATTTTTATAGCAAAATTGTATAATATCACTGACTCAAAAACGGATAAATTCAATTTATGTATATTTTATATATCTGAAAAATTAATTTATTCCAAACAACACGTTTATTTTGAGCGGCAGAAATATAATATATGTATTTACATTTTAGGTGGCATTTTAGGTACTCAGTAAGTATTAAAATCATATCAAGTTCAAAGACCTATATTTCCAAGCTAACCAGTAGTCCGGGAACTTGAGCCTAGCCTTAAAAATTGTGCATCTATAACAGTGGAAATAATTCAATTTTCAATCATATATCGTGCTATAAAAAATAGCTCTATATAGTATATCTTTAACTACATAACAAGGTTTATAATCCGTAGTACGTGCGTTAGTTATTTTGCGTGAGGGTCCACGATATTTATATTCACGCCGCTTAATCATAGAGAACTGGCGATTGATGTGCTAGGACTTTTTGTTTGTCTGTGGACTTAAGTGACAGTGTAGGATTAGTACATTATTTAAGGTTACCAGAATAAAAATTAAACTACATACTGCGGGAACCGACTTTAAAAACTAAAGATAAAGATAATTTTAAAGACTCCATTTAAATCGCAGTATTTCCATGCAGAGTTACCTATTTTTACATGATTATATAATTTGTATATAATATACTTTTAGTCAAGAACGTGTGTAGAGTATGGATACATCGTCACACTATCAATAATCACTTTAATTTTTCGTGCCAAATCCTACGCAATCATACATGATGACTGAATATGAAGACGAAAATTTACTAAAATAAAGCCATACTCAACATATCCATACTATAAACTATCTGTGAAACAAATTCAATAGCAAAGCAATTGATCAAAATCCATTCTCTAGTCTTTGCTTGAAAAGAAACAAACCATACATCCTCACAAACCTACAGAATATTAAGTAGGATTATTCATCACTTCGAAACGCCTTTTTATTCCAACATGCGATTTAACACAAACAGACTAAAAATAGCTGAGCGTTGACAATCTCACGATAGTCGGCATCCAATCCGCTGTACGTTTTAATCACATTAAAGCTGGCTGTAGTAACTCGATTAATCTACCCGTGTGTGCCTCGCCTTATGTTATAGTTAATGCGTTTAAGGGCGCACTCAGACAAACGCGTCAACGCATTTGCGAAATGGGTTGCGTTTGTCGCGCGGCGTTACTGTAATAGGCATGAGATGGGTATGTTGTAGATATGGTTGCTGCAAGGCTGTGTTGTAAGCGTATTGCTGTAGATTACTGAAGCCTGGGTTTTGATAAAAGAGCAGTATCGTTTGGAGTTCTGTGAGCAAATTTTATGAATGTTTAGCTGTAACTCGTTAATGAGTCATGCTTTGAGCCTTTACATTGGTCTGAAAGGTATGGTTAACGGAATGTAAATGCGTTACTTACACGCCTGCTTGAATTAAAGTTGAATTACCATCAAGTACATACACACATACATACATAATATCACGACTTTTCCGAGGGAGAAAGGCAGAGGCCAAAAATCGTTACTATCGGGTATTAATGAATTTACTAAAGTTAGGTAATAATTATTTTATGTTAATAAATGCTATTATTAAATTAAATGGGTTTAAAGCAAAAACAAATGAAGTAGTGACACATTTTCGTATCAATCAATTTACGGCCGTGCGAGAAACCGCAATAACAACGCAAAACAAACGCTCTACCAACGCAGACGCACAGTTAAACCTATCTGAAAGTTATCTAACAGTTATTAATGCTTAAGTTATTAACACAGAAGGTAATAAAGGGCGGTTACTATCACAGTTTCAGAAGGGTAAGCAACCAAGCAATCAGTCAAGCGAAATTATACTGCAATTTATTGTGTATGTGTTAGATGAATTGTGAAATGTTGTTTGAGAATATTCAATTAAATAGACCCTTATATGTCTTCTCTCAGAATGGTGTTGTACACATCGTCAGTGCTGATTGGAGACTTCCCAATTCCATTATTATGTGTTCAAAGATTTCTTAGGTCTTTAAGATTTATAGTGCTTTACTTTAAAAGTTAACTAAAACGAACTAAAAATGAAATTGTAAAAATATATCGTGTGTTGCCTAGATACTTAATGTTTTGCTAGGTTTGCTATTTGCTAAGTAGGAAGAAGAAGGCTTATATACTATCATATGATAGCCCTTTTAAAAATTACTTAAGCAAATATTTTTACTTCGCGTGTTTCAATATATTATTAAAATTAATTCATAACATTACAAGCATGACGAATTTGAACCCAAGACCTCATACTCAACAGGGCAATAACCCACCCCATTTTCAATTAAGCTCTAAACATATCCAATGATAGTTTAATTGAGTTGATACAATATAATCGGTTCGTTTGGCTACAGATTCGATTCCCGGTACGGTAATAGGCTATTGAGTCGTCTACATCATTATGATGAGTATGGCGGAACTGATTGGAGTTATTTGATAATGGATACTAAGTGCTCTACTGTTACTACAAGATACTTGTGTATAATGGGTTCTATAATATTTTATTTATGAGTATATTATTGAGGGCAAGCAAAGTCCCTAACCTGCACTTGGCCAGCGTGGTGGACTCGAGGCCTAATCTCTCCCTCATTACGGGAGGAGACCCTTGCCCAGCAGTGGGATATTAATGGGTTAAATTTATTTACTTGTTATATTATTTTTTGCTACCAAGATAGATCGAGATGGAGATTGTCAAGTTCTATCATATTTAGTCTATGGTTAAGAGAGTCAGATAAACATATCAGACGCAAAATTTGTCATTCATATATTATTATGTGAGCATGTTGATTATCACATTACTTTGCCCAAATTGAAAACTAAACTCAAAACTCACTACCACTAAATTGCAAGCTACTTAATAAGTTAAACATCTCCACTTAAATTCAAATGGAACTCGCAGTAAACAAAAACGATCACCTTATCGTTATTTAGAACAGGAGTCAAACATGGCGGATGTCAAGTCGAGTGGGAGCCAATTTGTTAAGTCACATCAAAAGCGACTCATTGGTTTAATGAGCAACGATGTGGGGCTATCAAATCTGCGGGGATTCGGTAACAATAACATAGTAGTTTAATTCAGAGTGCGGTGATAGACAAGCCCTTATTTATGTTCCTTGTATTGCTAATAGTAGTACTACCCGGAAGTCGTTTCTATTTCAGTAGAAATTACAGCATGAATAAACTATTCATTTCCCGCGTAATAACTGGACCAACAAGAAGGTTACGATTATGAATTGAAATTAATTAAAATTAAAGTCGTTATTTTGTATTCTATTAAATGCTTCAAATATACATATATAATTACTAGCTGACCCGCGCAACTTCGCTTGCGTCACATAAGAGAGAATTTTCCCCGTTTTTGTAACATTTTTCGTTGCTACTCTGCTCCTAATGGCCGTAGCGTGAAGTTATAAAGCCTAAAGCCTTCCTCGATAAATAGGCTATCTAACACTGAAAGAATTTTTCAAATCAGACCCGTAGTTCCTGAGATTAGCGCATTCAAAAAAACAAACAAACAAACAAACTCTTCAGCTTTATAATATTAGTATAGATTCATAAAGGTTATTGCGTTTTGACTCTGATTGCTAAAGTTTGCCTTTATCGAAAACTAAGCGTTACTGATACATTTTTATGTTAAGACATACTAGGTAGTTTATAGCTGACTCATTACAAGAACCTTGATTTTCATAATGCCAAAAACCTTAAATAAAAAGTCTATTGAGAAATAGTTGTCACTTAGATACCAATCATAATTTGTAGGTAATACTTTTGTGTAATATTAAGACTAAACATGTAAAATATAAAATGCCGCTGCCGCTACCTCTTATGATAACCTTTGTTCACCAGTTTTATGGCCACACCGGAACAATTAATACGTTTCCGATGATTTTCAAATTTAATTACGCGGGTACAATCCACCTCACAACGGTTCGTAAATACAACATTTTGTTTTGCACCAAAGTGAAATATATTGGTTTGACTGTACCCAAGTTAATATACCGTGATACGATTTTTATACGCATTTGAGTTTAAAATGAAATAATTAATTGCGTGTATGGTTTTAATTTCGGTTGATTGGTGAATTTCATTTAAGGCTTCTTTTATTTAATACTGGTAACGTTTGTGTATTTAATTTGATATTATTATTTGTTTCTACTGCATTTATTAGAAGTATACGTAAGTATGAGTTTGATTAAATATTGCTATGCTTAAAAATGAAGCCTTATTATTAATTAATGAAATATTATTTAACCATTACTGACAAAAGGAAAAATTAAAGAATTTACAACTCATAACATTCTATGCATAGTTGACAACGACAAAAACATGTTGGTCATGCCCACCCATCAAAAACAAATTTAATAAAACATCAAAATTCCCTCAAAATATGATCTACACGCACAACTAAACTAAAACCCCTCTTTTCCCCACACCAAAAATTTCAACATTGACTTAGAAAAACATTTTATGAAAAGCGCATAAAATAATCCAATGTGATTTAAACGTAAAGCCTAGTACAATAGGCGTACAGATAAACTTTTAAAAATGGTAGTTTAAAATCTAAATCACTGTGAACGCAACAAAATCCAGCGGTAGCCTCGCAAAATTCATTATAAATAGAGTCCGGAGCTGATCGTAAATCACTGGGGATATAAAAATGCCTATCTGTAACCGTATCCTGGACCACTACTACTTGTTTTGAGAGATGTTACTGTGGCGGGTATAGATTTAATAAAAATATGTAAATTCTTCTTCTTCTTCTTGTCGTATGGTTAGTGGTCAACCTAGTGTCAAAGTTGTTCAAGCCGCCCGTAAGGCCTTTGACGTGGCTTAACGACTGTTATCTTAATTGACAACAACCGGGACCGACTTTTTACGTGCCCTCCGAAGCACGGAGACGCCCTGTTCAAATACCACTATGCGATCACCCATCTACGGAATGACCGCGCCAAGATTTGCTTAACCCACAGATTGTTTACCGACCGGTGAGCGCAACTGGCTACGGGCGCCTCATGTCGTTACTAGAAAAGACTGGCGAACTTTGAGCACGACATAGAAAGAAAAAAGGGTTTATTACACTTTATTTTAAGTTATGCTGTGAATCTTAAGTTAGAGCCTTCGTTCAAGTAAACACCTAGTAAAAAGTGCTACATTACATACATACATAATAAAAACAGCTATTTTGTGACAAGCGTCAATAATAGAAGAAAGAAGACCTAAAACTAATACTATTATACAATTTTGCTATTTTGTGGTAACTCGATTCGGTCATTGGGTATTTAGATATCATATTATTATATTGATGTGGGAATACCACAAGGTCTTCTTTATTTCTCATGTAGGTTTAAACCCTGAGCCAAAAAAAATATCAATTTAAATATTTTTATGATACACCAACTTATCCATAGACAATAGCATTTGATGTTACTTTTGTGACAGTGTTTTTTTTACTGATAAGTGACTAAATCCATCAGTAGCGACCACATTATACGACCAACTTTAAACTACGGTAACTACAGTCAAAGCTAACCATAGTAGCCGATAGAGATAAATGCAACGGCTAAACTATCCGCTGAAAATATTGAACGAGTGTATAAGCCTGAAGCCGCGATATTTCATAAAGCACACCACTTCGTCTGGTTTAGTCGACTTTTTAGAAAAAACTGTGCGTGCGTCTGTGTGCAACTGATGTTTTGATATACGGGTTCTGTGTTATGTAAATAGTATTGGGTTTAGCTAATAAATATAATTAAAATGATTGTTTATTTCATTAAATTTAAAATATGGTGAGTTCCAAATTTCAAAAACATTCAGAGCTTTATAAAATCTTTCGATATATATTATTAAGGTAAAGCCGCACTGGTCAACTAGTTTTAGATAGCACAAGACTTGTGTGCTAGCCTAGGTTTCGTGCTTGCACAATAATAGTTTTATCTTCTGCATTTGTCCTAAAATAAAACCTATAACTCAAGAGAAACGAAAAGTTAGTTAAAATATCTCATCACATTTTTAAACTACAATATCTAGTTACCCAATCCAAAGGAATAAAAATTCTTAAAATGCTCTCATAACTAAATTTAAATCTATATTCCGAGAAAATCCCACTAACACATTACTCGTTCCGTCCTTAAAAAACACGACACGTCCAAAACGGACTTAAATTTTAATTAATCAAAAAAGTTTTAAGCGTTTTAGAGAAGCGCCCGCTGAGCTCTAAGCCTTTGAAAAATCTGTAAAACGGCCATGAAGCACGGCTTACTTGTGATTTAAAAAGAGCTACTGCGCTGAAATACGAGGGTACTGTGCAATGATCGGTATTAAAGAATTTTATGGTTTTCAGTTGATTTTTTTACTCAGAATTCCGTTTAGGCAATCACTTTCCGCGCTGTTCGATTTTCCATTAGATATAAGCCATTAGTGAAGCCGGGACATTGGCTTTACTGATTGCTATAAAATCTATGTAAGTCTTTATTGTAGCTTGTGAGGTATGGAGACCGGGCATGCAGGTTTTTGGAAATACATAAAGTTGGTCTTTAGTCAAAAAATCACAAAGTGAATTATAAAGCCCTTGGTTTCATTATTGTTTGAAATACTATGTCTTATAGCGAGGTTGCCATATTTCTTATCAATTTACACAATCTTTCCACAAATTACTTTCTATGTTATAACATTTACATAAATAAAATCCTTCTCTTAGGAAGCTAATGCGGAATTCACAAACTCAATTTAGTGTTTTCTACTAAGCTTAAGTCTTTTCAAATTATTATAACTTCTCTAAGTTTCTACTAAGTTTTCCAAAATAAACCAAAATATTATTATTACACTTATTTGCAAGTCCTATTAACCTAAATATTTAAGGTTCTACTCTCAGAATGAGAGTAGTGGGTCAGACCCCATGGGACGTGTTAAGTAGCCCGACACGATACATGATAATTAATTGCATATTTTTCACCAACGTTATACTCGTGGCACTTGTAAGGAAAATGCTTTTTACCAAAGAAATATAATCAAAAAATGTTAAGTTTATGAAATAATTATTTAAAAAAATAACCGTGCATAGATTTTTTTCATATTAGATGTTTGCCATATAAAGTAACTAGGAACAGAAAAGCATTCAGGAAATCAAAATTAATCATTTAATTAGATCCCATCATTATCATACTCGTAATTTTTTTCTTCGACAATTTTGATAACCAGTTTATAAAAAAAACCTACTTCAAAAAGATTCAGAGAAAACATAAATATCACTTCTAGTCCTTCATTTGAATAATAGGACCTTAAAATTACAATAATTTTAATCCTACCGAAATAAATTCCCAAACATATTACCCATACGCATAAACACTTAACCAAAAAACCTCCGAACACTTTTCAATCGGCGAAGCAAAACGATTTACGCACTTAAAAAACAATAGAGCCTCTAATCCGTAGCGACATAGCCAGTTTCCTCTCAATTTCAACGTTTACCCAACACCAACCTCCGTTGGTTTTAAACTCATTCCTTTACCACAAACCAGAAAAACATAGACCCCTTACACCCACACAGCTCCTCAAAACTCCCTTAAACCGATAGCTCAAGATACACTGGCTGATATATTAGGAAGGCGACTCACGTAGAAGCATTCCACTTTGATCTCACGTGCTTCGAAAATTGGCGAGTCCGTCGGAAATGTTCGAGCAAGTCTAGTGTGTGCACCGCCTAAATTTTTTATACAAATTCTTTTGGATTTCGTCGTTGGATTCCAAGTTGTTTGGATTGTGGTTGGTATTTTTTAGCCGGATGTGTAAACGACTTTATTTGCATGAATTTTTATTGACTATTTTAAATAGTGCTTACATGTAGCTCAAGAAGAATGTTTCAAAATATAAAATATTATTGTTGGACAACTCACACACAGTTATTTGATTCCAAACTAAGCAGAGCTTGTACTATGGTAACCAAATAACTGATAAACATACTTATATACTTCTAAATACATACTTATATAGATAAATTGACAACCAGGCTCAGAACAAATACTCGTGCTCATCACACAAAGATTTGTCCCGGGTAGGATTCGAGCCCACCACACGCGGCGCTACGGTTGTTGCGGCGAGGTGACCGCTTAAACCACTGCGCCAAACGTGCAGTTTCAGCGTTTAAGATAACTCTACCTTGATGTTTTTGAACTGTGACATGATTAAGCCAGCATAATGGCAGATGAACAATGTTCATTGACACCCAGAAACTACAAAAATATTGTCCCTGAATATCTGTAAAGTAGCTAAAGAATTGTCCTTAAACGAATTTTGAAATATTCTTTAAGTTTTCACAAGGCACATTGAAACAGAAATAAGCTGCGCTTTTGCACTGTATCCTTTTAGAAACGTCTAAAAATTCCTATTATACGCATCTATTATAAAATATTAAGCACTAACCCTCCCTCGCTCTCGTGGCCTAAATCCCACTATTCCATAGTTTCCCGATCACTAATAATGTTAACAAATATAATAAACATAAATATATATTGTAGCAATAAAACGACGAACCACTCAAAATAACATCCAATATTCCATGTAATTTATAACTACTATTACTAAGGCGCTTTACACAACAAAATAAAATGAAATTTAGTAAATATTTAACGAATTATTTGAAGTTTCTTTGGTGTTAATAAATCCGAAACATTTTAAAAAAGTTCTAGCTCACCTGAAACTTTTATATATTTGAATATCGGAATTATAATTAAATATGTTTAGACGAATGACTACTCTTAGGTATTTTTGGCTGTCACGTTATTTTAATAAAACTGTTTCATCATCATATGTATAGTTAGTAATCCGTTGTCTGTGAGCATAGATTGCACGAAACAGACGAGTGTCCGAGTGAATAATCATTCAGATCATTTATTTCACAAGGAAATCTAAAGTGGCTCATTGCCTCTGAAAACATCGCCTCTTATAAATATGTTTTAAACAAAGTGAACCAGTAGCTTTCAACAATTTTTTCCTAAATGTATGTACCATGATAAGTTATGATATGATATGAATATATAAGTCTATAAAATATAATACGAAAACTCTCTACAACATAACACCAGTATACAAGACCCCTAAGCAAGTGAAATTAGGGGCCAATCTGAAGCATCGAGTGACGAACAAACAAGATGATTATAAATAAATGTGCGACCGATTTGTATGGGGAACAACGATAGTCATATAAAAATATCGGTTACGTCGGCAAACATGAATGTGTCTTAACGAGCTCCTGTAAAAGAGGGAGCCGTGTGGAACGACACTTTTAGAACTTACGATACGAGTGCGACACGATTTTGAGAGTTGATTACATAGAAAGATGGGAAACAAATCGTTTTCACTATTTGAAATGTCATGTTTGGTCTCGAAAATTCTTAAAATCGCTTCATCAATCGTTTTTTAAAGGTCGTCAGTTCAACCAATGCCATTTAAATATTACTTCTGCTAAATTTCGTAGTGTGCACAAACATCAGTGCCAAGATAAAATTGACGGTAACTAAATAAACTTTCCAATAGGAGACAGCATCTTAACTGACCCAGTCCCCATTCAAATAAAAATAAATTTCATTTACAACCCAAGTAACTGATGTAGTCACGAAATACGCATGATGAATTTGCCTACCCATTAGTAAGGACCTATAAAATAAATAAATTTAACCCGTTACTGTCCCACTGCTGGGCAAGGGTCTCCTCCCGTAATGAGGGAGGGGTTAGGCCTTGAGTCCCTTGAGTAAGGACCTGGACTTTATAAGACCGTCTCATTCAGTTACTATGGGCAGGGAGAAAGTCTACGTCTAAAGTTATTTTTCAAAAGTCGTGTGATATAAACGTGTTAGGGTTGTCTCGGCTCCAGCAATTACAGCGCACGTCGATAATGCGGGGCTAACGAACGATAACAAGTCGTGTTTACTTGTATCGGTACATTATTACATGAACACGTCATCTTAACATATATGTACATTTTATTTATATCGCTTTCTGTGGTGTAAATTTTATTGAAAGTCTATAAATATTTTATGACAAAAAACCCATGATGGTATATTTTGTGGTCATGAAAAAGTCCTAAACTTATCGATTGAAATTATTAAAAGGCATTCAGGAGACCCTTTACTCAAATGAATTGTTTGATATTTTTATTTATAAGTAAATTATAGAGCATGTCTTCTCTGGAATGCTCATTAAAATGTTCTTGCATTTTGAAAACATCATAAAAACCGTATTTAACTTAGCACAAACAGGTCCTTGCATACTCCCAAGAATCTATTTGAGAACCAAAGCATTTATTTCCAAACAGATAGAGATATTTATTACCCCACCAAAAACCGAATATTAAGCCAAACAACAAAATTAATACGCATATCTCATAAAACGTACGAGTATGATGAATCCACTCCGAGATCTCAGCAAACAACATGACATAAATATCTGCTTACCCTTATACATCAAACAGACTTGCATACTACTTTATATTTATACCGGCGCGATTCACCGTCTCTTTACCCCAATACGGGTAATTTAGTTACCCATGTAAATAAATTCGGTGGTAAAAATCACAGTAGATACATCCTTCGAATATTTATCATAATATTTTGCGACAACCCTACTCACTTCAATATACATTACCGGTTTTGTTCTACAACAACTACTAAAAGTGTGCACAAAACCAGCAATGGATGTTGATTATGGTTTGGGGTCGTGTTTTTCAATAAGGTGTTTACGTATATGGTAGGGAGGTTTAAAAGATACATTTCCCGTAGACGGATGCGTGTGTTGTATTAGGATCGATTCTGTAAATAAAAATATTTTTTGTTTATTTCATATTTTCGCACAGTTTCCTTATGTATGGTACACGTGTGATTTTGATCCTTATAAGATTTAACGTTCACCTATATATAATACTCCTGTCTTTTATTAAATTATTAATATTATATACAACGTTCTAAATTATATGTAATATGATTTATAAAAATAATTTTGTGAAGAGTTTTAGAGATTTCCTTTACAATTACAGTTAATGTTTTTTTTTTACTGCAAAATAGTACATCATACTAGGTACTATAGATATTTATTGTGTTTTGTGCTACATGATGAAAAATCAAGCAGTAACTTTCATATAAAATAATGATAGTAATATTGACATGCGAATTGAAAACCTACGCCGTAGACCACGTGCTACGAAGCGTAGCTCGGCTACGACACTCCGTAGAAGATGACTACTAACATTCTTTTTATTTGAACAAAACTAAGCGTAAGCGCAAATCGTTACCCTTAGTGCTATTCCTTCCGAAATAGTTAATTAGCAGTAATTCAGTCACACATAACTCTCTCAAAGAAAAAAAAAGTTAAAAATATAACCCGGATAAACCGGGTAACAGTCGGGTCAGATGGTTCCGGAATACGGTATTACCCGGGTGGATGACGGCGATAACCTCATTACACGTAATTACAGAGTGCTGACGTCATCGTGCCCTACGACCTCTCGATTGGACCATTAATATGTTTTAGGGGAGGAAAAAACGCGCAGTGCTGAGGGGTTGTTTAGATGTGTTTGCATTGCATTTTAAATTTATGTAGGTTCGTATGTTTGTACTTTTTGTGGTATCCAAATATGTAGTTGGATGGTTGATTTTGTTGATAATAAACTTGATGATGTGTATTTTGATTCTTAACGATGTTTACAAAAAAGATATCCGGTATTATAAAACATTTGGTGCGAGAAGAAAAATAACTAAGCCCATACTAAAAAAGATTTTTGTATTGGATTGTTTTTTTGCAAATTTAATTTATTCTTAGGTAGTGAATCCTACGTTAAGCTATCTATTGCTTCAGGATACTTCAAATTACGCCTTTAACATCTCATTTGTAAATCAAAATTGGTTTTTCAACATTGATTTCAACAAATTTTCAAATAAAATTCTCAATATGTTGTTTCTATCCACAAAAAATTCTAGTTGCATTTTATTCCCAGTTAATTTTCCTGCACCATCTCTATAGCATAACGTACTAACTCCAATATTACAAATTACGTGAACAATGACGTGCAGCACGTGGCGCTCTCTGGCGGCGGAACTGGGAACTATCATATCTATCGAACTATCCCTCGAGGATGATACCTGACCGTGTGTAGCCAACTTATTAATGTCATTTAACTTTCCCGTTCCTTTTTATAGTTTTTCTCACTTGGGCACTTTTTGTTCTTGTGTGAAATGTGAAGGAAACTTTTTGTATTGATTTTATTTAAGTCTAGGAATAGAAAATATGTTTCGCTAGAAATATGCTGCTATTTAAATATAATGTGTGATAGGTACTGGTACAAAAAGCAATACAAGAAAACTAGTTGTTAAGTTAAATTTAAAGCGAACCAGAAAGGCTCAACATTTGTTAAAAGAACACGAGATTTCGTATTAACAACATCTCTGATACAAAACGTAGAGACGATGTCTTAACATCACACTAAGCTTCTATTTATAGCCACTATTTATTTATGCTTATATATTTATTATTAGTAGTCAACTAATGTCAAAGTTGTTCAAACCGCTCGAAAAGCCTTTGGCTACATGGCTTTCCAACTAATATCTTAATTGACAACAACTAATGTTGGTTTTTGAAGAAAACAATTTTAACTGTAAGCTTTTCCAATATCTCACTAACATTTTAAAGTCTCTATAAATGTATCGATGCCAACAAATCTGATAATAATTCCATAAAGATATCCTTTCCTACACATAACAGGCGAACTTACACGATACACGGCCATTCATCTCATACAAGTTCAATCCGGGCTCGATACGGGACAATTTACCTACGTCACGTCGCTGACAGGCCGTGTACTAGTCAGATCACGTGCGGAACAAATCATCGTTAAAATAACT
This sequence comes from Anticarsia gemmatalis, assembly GCF_050436995.1. NCBI lineage: Eukaryota > Metazoa > Arthropoda > Insecta > Lepidoptera > Erebidae > Anticarsia > Anticarsia gemmatalis. The sequence goes on from NC_134761.1 coordinate 11,620,649, forward strand.
ACGATCTGTGGCTTTTTTTTTGGAACGAAATGTTTGATATAACTGTAGTGCCTTTAGTTGTATGAATAATGGTAAAAAGCATACGACATTGTATTGTAGCGTACTGGCACATAATGGTTTCTAGATAACTACTTTGTTCTCAACAATCGATTGGGACTAAGACGTAAATTATGTTAAAACAATGATGATTTGAAAATAATATTAGTATAAATGTATCTAACTTACAGTACTAGTTACTTAACATTTAGCATGGTGAAGTTTATTATAAGCATCAACTATTGTCGATTATCGATATGAGCTACAAATCTGATTTTGATTTCCTGTGTTTCTAACAGTAAGAATATTAATTAGAGAAATCATTTATTGAAGAAAATATAAATTTAACCCATTATTGTCCCACTACTGGGCAAGGGTCTCCTCCCGTAACGTAGGAGGGGTTAGGCCTTGAGTTAAATTACTCCTATCGTGAATTCTACTGTGTTTTCCACGTGTAATGAACATATATTTGCAAATAATGTAAATGATAAAAGTCGCTAATCATTATAACAGCACATGTCCAATAGCAGCATAAATTCCAACCAGAAATCCAACAACTGCTATTCTCTAATTCCTTACAATTCACCGAAAAAAGAAGCCTATTTCCACACATCCCGCACCCGAAGATTAAACATCAAAAGATTTTCACAATAATACCCAAAATCCTTATTATCAACAGGATTTAACCCCAAAATGCATCGTACCATATTAAGTACGCACTTAACGTTCATATCAAAGATGGTGGGTGAGTGGCCGGGAATCAAATCTGGGCACAAAAGGAAGCACCCACAGCGCTACAAAGCCACTCCGACACAAGCGAGTAAACCCCACTGATGAAATTGTTTGACTACACAAGCGTCGGGGTATGCTTGGCTTCTTTATTATTTCTTAAACGACATTTTATGAAAAACGATTATTACTTTTTTCATGACATGCAGTAAAATCTGAATTGTGGGATTGGAATTATAACTTCAAACAATGTAAAATATAGTTATTCTATAATAATGTAGTTGTTTGAAATAATTGTACGGGTATGTTTGGTCAGCCAAAATGTTGCCGCGAGACGAGATTATTACTTAATGCAGGTAGCTTAAACAAGTGTTTTTGGTTATTGATCGATTTTTCCATTAATCAAAATCTCCTCCCAGAGTGAAGAAATAGACCTTTAGGCCTCGTTAATATACATTTTAATATTGTGTTCTTATAAAACAAATTAGTGATATAAAATCGGCATTAATACTAAAATGAAATTCAGTAAACAAACAAACTCCCTCACAATTTTTATCTTCAGATATATCCTCAGACATATCTCAGGAAACGGAGAGTTAGGAATTCCGGCATATGATTTGTGGCTCGTTCTCAAACGGGGTTCAAACCCGGTTTATTTTGATAGTGAGACCTCTCTGTTAACATAATAGTTTTATTTTCGAAACCTCGGAGAATTTCTTGGTAGCCGAGTGAAAATGGGAAATGAAAATTTTTATACATTTGTGGGTAGTATTAAGCTAATATTTTTCTAGTTTTGGACTTACTTTTTTATCATTTTAGTCAGAATTCATGCAATTACGTGTTACTAGCGGCTCAACCCGTCTTTGCCCAGATAACCCTTTTTTTTGTTTAGTTTAATAGCGATTTTGATTTTGGGTGGGACATAATGTAGCGTGTTTTCTTCTTTATACATGTCAAATTGAGAACCTCCTCTTTTTAAGTCGGTTAACAAAGTCGCAGAGTAATGTCTCTCTTTCTTCATATTAGTCCTTAGATAGACACTTTCGTAAACTAGCTTACTAAAAAAGAATATATCAAATTGTACGTGAAACTCACTTGAAAGTACCCTCATCAAGTCATTGGATACGACAGTCTAGGGACACCATTTTGAATTGTCAGACATTTTATTTATTGACATTATGACAGGTCTCACTTTTACTATTTTTTGTTTATATGTCGCATTTTAGCCAAAGAAAGTAAAGCCTAGATAAGGATACTCGAAACATATTATGTTGATCGATTCAACAACATACTATTCATTGGTGCGGTACGAAAGGTATCATTTTTTGTTTAATCGTATGAAAAGACATGTATTTTGTATGTATTTCTTTGCTTTGACGAGAAAAATCGTAACATTTCGGGTTCTAGTTAAAAATATGCTACCTACTATCCAAATGTAGTAACAATAGATAGTAACAAAGATAGGTGCTCTAACCTAAATACCAGTAATAAATTTGTATCTGCAATATTGAAATTTTAAAAACAACTATGGGTATAGACTATAAAAAGTAATTTTACAATATAAATTTTAAAGATTTCATCTATAAATCAAGTTGGCATGTATCCGAATGCAGTTTGTCGTTCATGGCTGACAACTTCTGACAGAGCTATTGTAAACAATAAATAATATTTTCATGTAAAACAATGTTTTACTGTAAACGAAAACACATAACTGTGGCATCGTTGGTTAGCCCGCAGTTTGATATTGTGCCCGATATATGACTAATATGATAAGCTCGCTGCCTTTTACATAGACAGACATTGTAATGGCAAAACGTGGGTGTATATTATACAACTCTGCACACCTTTGGATATAAACAGGCGTGATATTAATCATGTATACAAAAAAAAGCAGAATAAGTCCCAACGACTCTCTTTCTCTTCCTGACTATTCGTCCCATATGGTAGTGGGGTCAGCCTTCCTTATTATGTCCCAACGACTAATTAAATTAATTTGATAAATTCCGAATTAGTGCTCCAATTGGTTGTAACACCTTATCGTGCCTACAAAACAAACCTATCTATTCAAACACAAAAACAATATCATCAACTACAAGAAAAAAGAGACAAATCTTATCTGACACACATTTACAATCCACGTCCATACCCTACAGCAATAAAATGTTAAATGATAATTTCGCGAGATGTCCGTTCGGTTTCCGGGCGAGGACTTCCGGCGACACGCATTAGCCATTAGCATGGCGGCTGTCTGTGACGTCACATCCGTTCATCCCCTCCGCGATATAGTTTGTGAGGGTTTGTTTTGAGCTTTGCTTCAATTGAGGACGGCGGAGGGATATTGGTTGAAGGAATTTAGAGAAAATTATATAATTAGTATAAGATTTTGTTTATAATTATTCATATACGAGTTGTTAAATTACACGGCATAACCTGCCGCGTAATTTGTTTTGTTGGTGTTGTTTTGACTTGGTGTTTATTAAGAAGCCGGAATTAGAATTATTGGTATTTTTCTACCGAGCAGATTTTTTTTAAATACTTTTAATAATATCGATTGACAATTGTAATCTGTCAATAGATTCAAAATATCTTCGTGAAAAGTTATTTGATGACGAAAAAGTTGGCCTTTAAATTCTTAGTTCATTTGTACCTGTAATCTAGTTACATATTGTTATTTTGTGGTTTATAATATTTTTACCACCAAATATTTACAAATACTAAAATATAATTAATACTGACATTTTATCAAGCCAAGGGTATAAATCTAGAACCATATCCATCCCTCTACGAATAACTATTAGTAATTCAAGCCTAGTACCAAAACTAATACGAAAACATTTCATCCAAAGTCGATGAAAGTCGACCCAAAAAGCTAACTTTACTTAAAATCACAAGAGTACAGTACAAAGATAAATATGTATAAAGTTAAACTAAATAAGTAAATAAAGCAGGGATCGCCATTTGCACATAATCTTCAGTGAAATACCTGGCCAACCAGTTTATGGAGCTATTTATTTATTCCGCTAGAATTTTGTGCTCGAATTTTACTGTCCTTATATGTGACTAGTGGTGGGAGGTAGTGTCGATAGAATTAATTGAGTTTTGTTTTTTAGACTTAAAGCACACTAGTCTAATTTTAAAGAAGAATACAATGAAACCTTATATCTATTGGTGAAAATCACATAAAAATCCATTCAGAAAATTATTAGTTTATTGCGACTAGACGCGGCGAGGGGACTTTATTTCATAATATGTAATGATACTGACGATTCGAGTATAAATTTAGCGTTAGTTTTTTCCTGATAAGGATCGTACCAAGTGGAGTTCTCTGGTCTCTGCCTACCCCTATGGGAAGAACGCGTGATTTTATGTACGTATGTATGCATAATTTTTTCCAGCTACTTCAAGCTACAATCGATATCAATAGGGATTTTACTTATTATCCTTGATTCAAAAGACGTTATAAGCTGGCTTGTAATTTTAAAAATGCCACTGCTACTCTGCACTTGTACACTGTACTGTTACCTTGAGTAGTAAATAGCCATCGACCAAATTGTGGTCAAAATTAGATTTTGAGGTAATCACAGAATTATATTGAAACCTGCCCATCTCTCTTTATTAAATTTTTCTTATAACTACATAAACAGTTACACTAACTTGTAACATAAAGAAACAAATGCATACAATATAAATTTCTGTCCAATGATGCCTTTGACTGATGCGTTCATTGACACTGACTACACCCCACTGTACGGGTGAACATCATCAAAGCAAGCCTCAAAGCGACTGTCGTTATTGCTTGCTATACAAATATTAAATGTTTGGACTCTGAGCTTAAATACTGTCCTGGTGCAGGATGTACGTGGATTTGACATTTTGACAGTTATAAAACAAATACGAATCAGTTAATTTTAAACTATATTATAGTTTAAAGTTATGTATAAAGTCGCTTTGATGGAAAATGTTTCGTCGATACAAAATGTAATCACAGAAATAGAAAGATTTCTAAGCCACGTACTTTGAAAACTTTAGTATTGCAAGATTACGTGAACGTATTTTACACGGGAATTAAAGTGATCACGCATTTTTTTCTTAGTTTGCTTGACGTTTCAGCTCGAAAGGACGATAAGGTAAATAATATGTTATCTGCATATAACTTTCCCATATTATAAATTATGAGATTTTTTCTTAAATTACTTAAAAAAATACTACCCAAAGCTATTTTATATTAATCTAGTGAATGCTAAAACATCGATCAGTGTGGTTTTTATTTCGTCGATTTAGCGTTCAAGGGATTAAAATATAGGAAAACAAACTCTCAAAATATCGACAAGTGTTATATCCATCACTACAATATAATATCAACTTTTACGATCCTCTTACCATACAAACGTCATTTGCTTTTGTGAATAAACTACTCCCTTTTTATAGGTTTTATTCGAATGTTTGTTAGCATTGTACCGGCTTTACTTTTAGTGTTCACCGCCGATTTGAGCCGGGGTGATATGATCTCATATCGGAGTCATATCTTAGGGGAGATTCACCTGACTTGCAAATGTTTGCATGAATAATAATGTTTGTTTGTGGAACCTTCTTTATTTACTACTTTGAGGTGACGCCTTATTTTGTTGTTAGAGTTACACTACTATACCTAATGGTCGCTCGGATGCAAGTTGTAATCAAATGCAATGCTGTTAATGCAAGCAGTAATCTCATCAGTATCTTTTCTTTACTGTTAAATGACTTTACAAGTAAGTCGATGAATGAATGTGAACAAGTTTTATTAAATATACCTGCTAGAGGCAAACCCCAAACTATACACCGCTCTATGAGAAATAAAATGCATCATCTTTTTTCATAGCCAAAAAAAAAATGCGGTACATAATTATCTGCATCAAAAATATTATCGTTTAAAAACCAATACTAAACAAACTAAAAACAAAATTATATTTAACAAACATAACTTATCAACCCATTTCACTTAACCCTCATTTGCACACACACACACACATACACACACACTAAGAGAGAGAGATAGATAACATTAAGCGCACCATCGAACACCTGTTCAGTATTACCATATACAAATATAGACACAAAGTTAGACTAAGATATTAATCCGCGCTGGATCTAGCCAGACTCAAAGTCAATAAAGCCAATGGCCTGGTGTGAATTAACTACTAACGATTCATGTACTACTGAGAAGTTAGTTACTGTTTTGTACGTTTTGATGTAGATTATAAATAAATAAGGTACGTTTGTTTTTAGATTAGATTTTAACTTTGTTTAACTAATATGTTTTCAATGCATTTGTGAATTGAACTACTGATAACTTGTTAGGGTAAAATAAATGATTATGAGTTTAGCACTATTAATATAGTATCACTTCTTCCGTAAGAATGTAGCCTAAAGAAGTTGTGTCAAAAGCAAGGACAAAAACAAAAAAGTGTAAAAAATGGAAAGTATTATTTTTGCCAGCAGCACAGCTTCTTTGTAAAAAGATCGAAATTAAAAGCTTTTTTACCAAAACATAAATGAGTATGAAAAATCCCGTACTATGTCATACCACACCTTACTCAACTCTACAGAACAAAAATGAAAACAACGAAATTTTTAGACAAACAGTTAGTGGAATCACTCCAAATTCTAGCAACCTAAAACCTAGAGCACCTCTACTTTGCTCTACCTAACTCTACATAGATACAGTATAGGTGAGGTTAAAAACCTGCCAGTAGATTTTTTTAAACAAACATTTAGTGGAATCACTCCAAATTCTAGCAACCTAAAACCTAGAGCACCTCTACTTTGCTCTACCTAACTCTACATAGACACAGTATAGGTGAGGTTAAAATCCTGCCAGTCGAAGTCCGTGGCAATGGCCCTTGTAAACGAGCCGGCGGGAACTCTATCTGGCGCGCCCTTTGCGCTACCTTACACAGTATGTTTCAATTTGAATAATATTGGGATGGAACATCACGCCTGCAGCTACAGGGGGTGGGAGAGTGTTGTGTGCTATGTACAGCTGTGTGGTGTGGTGCAGTTATTTTGTATAAAGATTAGTTGAGTGAGGAACTAATAATCTTGTTAAAAATGCTTGTTTAATTGAGCAAACGCGTTCGATTATGTTTTTCAACGACAACTATGACTCTGGGTTCGATTCCTTGGTAGATCATTTTATCCGATACATTCACTACATTACTGGCTACTAAATTGTCAGATTATACATTATTTTTAAGTTAAGGATAAGTAGATTAATGTAAGAATAAATAAGCAAAGAAACATTTACAGCAGAATGTTAAAACCATTTACTAATATTCTCTCGTATTTAGTTGCCGAAACTTATGCAACAAACGTGATTAAAACATACTATTTTAAAGAAAATTGTTTCTCACATTGAGTCAATATTATGTCCAATACTCTTATTAAAGTTGGGTAGTAAAGCCTACACCCTGTTTAAGTCTCGCCGGTAATTTTTAGAGCCACATGTAAGGCTTGACAAGCTAACTAATAAGCTTCTAGCACACGTACCTACACACACGCTGAACAAGGTCGAAGGAGATTACACGTTATCGTGTTCTTACTAATCAATAAAGATATAGTATGAAATGAACGGAGCACATGATTGAGTACTCTGTTCACAGATCTCCAGAAATTGCATACAACTCTCTCGATAACAAAGGCTGGAATCGGGCAAACTACTATAAGGTATTTCTAATTTTTATATTATATTATCGATAGTAGCCCGGAGTTTTGTAACCTGTCCTGTAAATGACAATAGATTTGCCCCTTACTACTTGAGACTAACTTGCAAATAGCGAGACGTGGGTGTTTTTTTTTTCACCTCTGCCTACACCTTCGGATATAACAAGCGTGATGTTATGTTATTAGACATATGATTTAGGCCTTGGCAAACAAAGTGATAGTATTAACTTGACAAAGTAATTGCTGTGATAATGTGTTTGTCCGTTGTGTGGGATAAAAATGCCTTTAATATTTTACGTACGTTGCTATTCCATATAAAAAAAATTAAAAACAGTTCATTTCCACTAACCTATTTAAATATCACATAACTAGGCACACACACACACCTTCCAATTTTCTAAACAATTTGCTTTTTAAAAAAATTTCTCATGTTGAAAAAGACGATTATTCTAAATGAATGTTATTCTGAAATTCATCCAAGTTATCCCACGATCTCTGTTGCGGTTTGCTACTGTTGATATCTATCCTTAGTATTAAATAGTGAGTGGAATGCAAGTGCAGCCAGTGATAGAGCGTAGGTATGCAAGTGACACTGTAGCCGGAACCCGCGTCGATGCAGCCGCCCGTGTAAGCCGGGGTGTCGGCTTACAGGCCTGGCCAGACGGCGCGGCGCGGGTTACTACCTAGTGTTTCTATGTAGGTATGGTTTTAGGTCTAAGGCTTTGTAGAAATATTGGTAGTGTTTCAATTGCAAGGCTCTTAAAATTTGTGAAACCTTTAAAAATTATCAAGATTTTTGAGAATTCTGACTAAATAGCTGTTTTATAATGTCATAAAAACTCATATACACACGATAAAAATCTAGAGTGCAAAACAAAGGGGTGTTACACCTATACTTAAGTTCAAATTACGATGACAATTGCACGAATGCCGTTGGTCGATTGGTTTGATTACCACATTGATAAATTACCTTCATTCATAATGACTAAAGTGGTTTTGCTCTACTAGTATTCATAATCTATGAGCTCCTTACATAAATAAAAAAATAGTAAATTTAACCCATTACTGACCCACTGCTGGGCAAGGGTCTCCTCCCAAAGTAGCTCCTTACATACTTATCATAAAATTATATTTTATGAATACTATGCCTATGATAACATAATAATTTAAATAGTGTACAAGTATCCTAAAAAAATCAATACTGACGAGAACTATTCATTATAAGTTTCAAATACACTCAAATCAAAAATTTGCATTGTTAAACTATAATCATATCTACTTCGACTATAACTACTTTCTCATAAGTTAGTCAGACAGTTAGTCCACGCTCTGGTTACTGCACCACATGTCCATGTGAGTGACATCGACACTACTTCATTACTAACTCGTCTAGCTACTAATAAATAACATTTGTCTAGCTGTCTGTGTATTATTTGTTTATAATATAATGTTTTCAGCGTTATAAGCGTTATTTAATGGAATACATTTTCATTTTATTTTGCCATATTTGAATAATCTATACTAATATTATAAAGCTGAAGAGTTTGTTTGTTTGATTATTTGTTTGTTTGTTTGAACGCGCTAATCTCAGGAACTACTGGTCCGATTTGAAATTTCAGTGTTTGATAGACCATTCATCGAGGAAGGCTTTAGGTTATATAACATTGCTACGGTCATTAGGAGCGGAGTAGCAACGAAAAATGTTACAAAAACGGGGAAAATTATGACCCATTCTTTCTCTCTTATGTGACGCAAGTGAAGTTGCGAGGGTCAGCTAGTGGCCAAATAAAATACGCGTTATACGCGATAAATTGCGTGTATATTTAAAACACAATATATCACTACGCCTTTACTTTTTATGCAACTTATGAACGCAATCTAATGACGACTGCATTGATTCAAAATTTCAATAGTTATTCAATCTCAATACTCCTGTAGCTGGTTAGTGTATTCTTACAACCAACAACATACGAGAACAAGGAATAATTTTGGCCATAAATTAACCTGTCAAATACGTTCAAATGATTACTTTAACAATATTATCTGATCATACAAACATTTATAATAAAAGACTAAACAAATAAACAAACATACACATAAACAAACAGACCACAAAACATAGAACACCTCATCACAAATCAACTTCATAACTTCAATTCACCATCAGATCAGAATGAAACAGAATTTCAGCCGTCAAGCGTCGTCGTGTCGACATATAATTGAAGCTCATGAAACGGCAAACTGATTTAAAAATCAATCAAACGCTTTACACGTTTCTAATCACTTTGTGATTGTTGATCACGAATAATCACGATACATGGGGCACGACTTGAAACTTCGTATTTTCGCCACGACGGAAAAAATAATTACAGGATTTTTGTTTCTGTCTCTAAATTCAAATAAAGACTAGCAGGAAAATGACGATTCCTATATAATATTAGAACTCTAAAGATCCTAGGCTATAATCCCAGGAACATTGCTATAGCCAATTTTTAAACAATATTAATACAAATTATGCCCCACAGCTTCAATCTTGCTCGTTACTGCGAATACGAAGATCTTAGTATGTTGTTAGATACCAATGATACAAATAGGTATTCAAAGACCAGTGAGAGGTAAGTTGCAGAAAGTTCGGTTTAGAGCATTAGATGAGAAAATAATATATGCTAAAAAAAGACTAATCCAAGAACGCTTTGTTTGACCTGGGAACCGAACCACATAAACGGCCATGTAGACTTTTTATCATTATACCATACAAAAGCATAACTAAAAACTTTCCCAATACAATCAATTTCCACCCTCTATTGGCAATTACAACCCTTCACCCCCTAGGTTTAGCATAACGCCTACAAAGACCTAACGCTGAGTGTTTACCGTTCAATATTGATTGATCTCGACATTTCTAGAATTTACATATCTTTTGATGTTAACAACTTGGTACTTTAGAGTATGTATTTAGGTATTTGAGAGTGTCTGGAATAGAGAATTATAAATACGATTAAGAACTTATATAAGGCTAGCTAAGGAGTACTACATATTATTTAGTTACTATCGGACTTCTACTGAAATTCCATGGTCGGAGCATAATATAAATTTGAAACTTGTTATTATGACTGTGTTTTTTTTTCTTAGAATATTTTAGGCCTTAAGTGACTCCTGAGTCGGAAATTGTATTTGGTGATATGTTTGTTATATGGATATCTGCACTTTCTATTACTTATTATCGGAAAAATCGAGCAGTTCAACGGACTTATGCATATATTTTTGAAGAAAACAGGTACACAATTTATAACAACGCAATATTTTGAGTCAACACGTAAAACATAACAGAACGCGCCAAAATCCAACGAAAGTACGTGATCCCATTCAAAAACCACCCAAACTTTCGACTTGAGAAACATGTCTTGTTCAAAGAAATTAAACTCATAATAATCAAGTTCTATCACAACAACTTGGAACTTAGGCAATAACTCTGTGCGTGCACAATTAAAAGTTGCACAATACCTCCCGAGGATTGTCTCCGCTACGTTCCTTCAAAACGGTATATTTAAATGGCCTATTTAAATCTGTTTTGTGGGCACGAGAGGCGAATACCAAAATTTATCTCCACACTCCACTGAGCTGATTTGAAATTATCGTTGTTAAGGAGTTACGCACTTTCTACGCCAACGAATCGCTACTGTGATTTCAGATTTATATTGCAAACTTTAAAATTACTCGTTAAAAAACTTTCCTTATCTCTTATGACTGAGGCAAAAAGTTTAAAATTGTTTGGCAAGTTTACACCTGAGTTGAAAATGTATGTTGGTAGTTTCTACCCCTGAAGGTAAGGGGTTTGTGAATAGGCGCGTTTTTCTGTAGGCCGTAGATGTGATTTTCCTTAAGGCTTGTATCCTGCATGTTATGCCTATGAATATGGTTGATTTTCTGGTGGATGCACTGGCGTTCTTTAACCGCATGTGTTGTGCGCGCGGAGGAAAGATATTGGGATATAATGGTTAATGTCCGTGTAATAATACAATGTTGTTTGGTATTCTAGAGTGCGTTGTGTTTTGTTTTTTCTGGTACTGTGACTAAGAGATGGCAATTTGTTTGGACAATAAGCTGGTTGGTTTGTACAATACAATAAGCCTGATATTGAAGGTAATATTTGATCGTATTATATGTTTGCTAATATATAAACTAATAAATCTTTTTAAACTAAGATAAATGTGTATATTAATAATGACGTAGGATTGTGATGTATGTATCTGACATTACAAATCATAATCATACAACAATTATTGTCCATCTAGTCATACTTATATTATAAACGTGATAGTTTGTGAGGTTCGATGTATGTATGTATTAAACTCTTTCACGAAAAACTACTGTACGGATTTATCGAAACTTAATACACAGGTAGTTTATAACCTAGATTCCCACGTAGGATACTTTTTACCACGGGAAATCTTTTTACGCTGACTTACAATCGAAGGTGGGCTTTTGCCCTAATGTAGGCTAATAGTAATGTAAAAAGAACAACTACTTTACTTAATATAAATAAATAATTAACCAAAATCAAAATAAGTACTTAGTATTTTGTTTTTTGTTAATTATTTATAGTTAAGTTAAGTATAATGTTCAAATTACGTATGTAAATAGGAATTGGAAATATGATACTTTACTTACTTACTTTTTTACATTACTACTAGCTTCCACCTACCTTTTTAGAAACATAAAATACTTTGACCAACCTGTAAATTTTTGTCAAATAGTTTTTCTTTCACTTTTCCCTTTTAGTAAATCGTGTTGTAAATACTCTAAGGTGTTTGATAACAGTAGATAATGTATCTGCTGACGTCATCAAAGATCCCCTCCAGTGATTACGTCATGATGTGCTAAGATCTCGTAAACAACTGCCTAGAGATGTGAGCCTTAAAGAAAGTGATATCCTTAAAGAAAGTACATTTTTGTGCTTTACGATAGGCTAATTGATTGATCGAAAAAGGGGTATTTATTTTGCATCAGGAGGCATTGCTTGTCTTACTGTTATTTAGCTATGTACTAAAAGGACTGGAAAACCTAGGACGAAGAATTTGCTTACCAGTAGGTAAGGCTGTTTAAATAACAAAAATATTATTTTCTTAAGAACGAACAAACACCCGCGACAAATTTTAGACTATGTAACTTACGATACAATACATAACTTAAAGGTGGTTTCATTTCTCATCACATAAAATATAATATGGCACTTGACAGATTGAAAAACTACAATTTTGTAATTACAAATAATATCGATTATATTATTATAAAAAGTCACTTTCACAGATTACAGTGCTAGATAACCTATCTGCCAAATACTTTAATACCAATTAACAACCAACCGATACAAATCTATCTGATAAGCTAATCAGCACTTATCCAGAAGTAGCATATACTGGAATAAAGTCTATTAATAAATTACGTCTTTAACTGGTAGATAACTTGTAGTACTGTCCGTCCTCAAAGTAAAAGTGTTCGCAGCGAGAACTTTGCTCGTTTCCTTCAAGTCGGTTATTTTTAAAGATATTGTCACCCCTGTATTATAGAGTTTCGCGAGGGGACTTAGGGTTGCCACTTGATTACTTTGGATTTAGTTGCGCGACTGTGCTTGGTCAAGTTTTTTGGTATACAAAAGAATTACGTTGAATTTACCTAGGAAATTCTCCTCCAAAGATTTGCTAGGTGTCTTTGGCAAACATGAAGCTAAGTATTACAAACTTGCATACATAAAATCACGCCATTTGCCCATAGAGGTTGGGAAAAACAAGAGAGGACAAGTAATGTAATATGCATGAAAACTTGCATTCAGGGATCAAATTCATGAAGCAAAACTTTTAAAAGTATATTTGTTTCATCTTAAAATACCTCTATCTTATGTTTAGTCTTCATAAATTCGATAATAAGGCTAACTGATATTTTTTATGGTACGTTGGGCTATAGACTTATGAGTACGACCAAGTAACATAAAAGCTCCCTCCCACTTTAAATACAACTACAATAACTTTATTAAACCAAAGATACAACTATAGCAAACTTACAACTGTATAACACAGTCTCCTTAAAGTTGCGCCCCTGTAGCCCAACAACTCCCTACCAGCCCTACACCAGTACGCAATGACAGAGAAACACAATATCCTACCGACTTCTATCTAGCGAGGGGTGGGGGGTCGATTCCCGAAATTTTCAATTAACTAACGAAATATAAGGTGACATCGTTTCACCGGTCTTTTCCAATTACAAACTGGCATGTTGAATAGAATACTAAATGTATTTATTTGAACGTTTATATTTTATTAAACAATAATATGGAAATGTTTTTGACAAGTGAAAATGTTTTGTTATTCTGATTCACGGGATTTTATATTTAGTTCGCAATAATTGGCGTTTTATGAACATAGTGTCCGTTTTGCACACAGATAAAACAAATATTGAGCTTTTATAGAGTAGATAGTATAGTTATATAGAGTACTTTACACAAAGTATTCTCTTTTTTTTTTTTTTTTTTTTTTTTTTTTTTTCTTTTAGTATTCTCTATATTATGATTATATTTAAAACACATCTACCCACTTGCAGAGACAAATTTTATTTGATAAAAGTATCTTAAGAAAAAACCCATTTAAGAACAACAAACCGTCACCCTCTATATTTTAAATTCAACCATAAAACAAACAATCTCATTCTTGTATTTCCAGCCACCCTTAAATCATTTAATGCATGCAAAACATGCGTTTTCTCCCTTTAAAAAAGACATCTGTTCAAAAATCACGCGTTAAGAAACATACGCTAAAACTCAAACGAGAATCGCTGAAACCCCAAGCGAGGTTGCAAACACATCAAACAGTCTCACCCGCAAAAGGACCGGCGTAATGATAACACACTTATTTGCACTTGTACTCCAATTCCCGTTGCTCATTACGAAATCCGTAGATATACTGAAAAAAACATCGTTTACAAGTCGTGCAGAACCGACTTTGACAACATCACACAAAATTCAACTCTATTCTCTTCCCAATAAGATTGGTTTTTAATTAAATGGGCAAACTTGTTAAGTCTTTTTTCATGTGTAAAGTAATGTAGGTCTCAATCATCTCACATCAAAGTGTTGAAGATCAAAGCAAGGGAGTCTGGAGGCACAGGTATCAGATATTGAGCAAGGTTTTAATAACGATGCCGCACGGTTGGAGCTGTAAACAAATTGCCAATCATATGTTTTGTGATTTGAGCCAAGTAAGTGGAATAATGTTTAAAGGTTTCGCGAGAATAATTGTTTTTTTGATTTCGTGAGTTATTTTAGATGTGTAAGATGATTTTCTTGGAATGTTTATTTCAGATTGTCCTTTTTAGTAGTATTTTTAGTGAACAGTGGTATGATCTTTTTGTGACATGGTTTGAAAATCTGAACACAATTTAGGATTTTTATGAGATAGTTTTAACTCCACAAGGGTTAATTTTATGATCTTAAAATCAATACCCGTATAAACTAACGTGTTACATTAAATTTATTCTAAAACATTAAAAAAAACAGTGTCCTGAAATTCTGTAACCAGAAATAAGCTCGGTCAACGTGTTACTCGCAGGTGAAAAACTAATAGATTGTAATTTCTAAAAAGGCTCATGTAAAACGTCTTTATACTGCGAAAAGTGTATTTTTTTAACTGCATATTATTATAAATTTTTTCTTCTCATGCATTTATAAAACAAAATTCACTATTCGCATTCAAACTTTAACATCTAAAATCAGCCAGCCTCCACATCTCACATGTAACCAATAACCAATAGTAGTATGACGTCACTCCCTCCCTCAGGAGGGTCCCAGAGGGCTCCGATCCGATAACTTCCCTACCACCTGCCATCTCATTTACCACTATAATCCTCATACATACGACACGAATTGAACAAAACGTTATTTATTTTTTTGGAGACTTTTGTTACTAATTTTGGTAACTTCTTTTGGTTGGAAGCTTTTTGAAAATACGACATTTTTGTCTTTAAAATGAAGGAAATTATTTGTTTAAGACCTTTTTTTATATTTTAAAGTGTAGGCAGTTTCGAATATTCATTCATTTCATAAATTCTTGTTCGAAACAAATTGCAGATATACAGAACTGCAAAATCAAAAACCTATGCAGGTCTTAATAACCTATTTTTGAATTCAAAATTAAAATTCAAACGTAGGTACAGGTTTTTGTAACAGAAACTAGCAAAAGTGAACTACCAAATAGTTCCACTAACAGGAAACTGTTTCAAAATATATACAGGTTACATTCATCATAATATTCATAATAATATCTAAAACAAAGCAAATATGAAACATAATAAAAAATCTAAGCAGATGATTCTCAATGTCATCATCTCATATTAGAATACTTTTGCCTAAAAAAGAAAAAAAAAACAAATTAAGATCACCGTACATAAACCCGAGTTCACATAAAACGCTCATCTCAAGATAGGCGTCTTTTCGTCAAATTGACGTCATTAAAAAATAAAATTAAGTCTTCGCATAACCCACTTTGCTGGAGTATTACTTCCTCGTTTTAATGAATGACAGTATAAATTTCCCTGCTTCTTTTAAGTTATTTCAAAGGGGAGTCATGTTTTCGTAGCGTTTACGTCGTTACCGCGTCGAAGCTAAACATTGTTAAGTATAGCACTTAAATAACTAGGCGCAATTTGTGAGATACGACGTTTTGCCCGGCTGATTTATGACGCTGTAAATGTGATGATAAAATGTTTTTCATTGAAATATTTTTTGGAAAGATAATTGGATTATGGTTCGTGAGACTTGAGATGAAATCGAAGTACAGGTATTATGTTGCGTAATTGTAATTTGGTTTTTCGTTCTTCGGATTTCAATTGGTACAAAGCATAAGACACAATAAATTTATTTTATCGTTTTTTTTAAATTCAATAGCTTTCGAAGTTCATGTGAAATGTAGTCACTAACTACAACCACATTTCTATTAGTATTTTCACACATTCAATAGAAATCGAAACTTATACTGCCTTGTAATATGAACACAAACGGGATTAAAATGCAGCTAATAATTATCTTTAAATTAATATTGCAATTTAATATTATGACTATTTATACCCAACTAATTTTACCTAGATTTAGCAGTCGCAAAGACCGCGAAAATCATTGAACCACCCTATATTTTCAACTATGCTTACAAAATAACTGCAGATATTTTACAACCCGCTACCTCTCATAACTCATCCCCCACTCCGCCTTAAGAACTCACTCTAAGTATATTTAGCTTAGTTTTTAACTTAGCTCTTTTGATATGAGCACGTTCTATTATGCTAATTCACTTAAACTTAACTAAGTAATATGCCATTTAGCCGCTTTTTAAATTCCACAGTCCTCAGTGTGCGCTTGGCTTAATTATTTATTTTTTTCAAAAGCAAAAAATAATTGCTCTATTTATTTTAAGTGCGCATATTTAGTTTTTATAAGGTTTGTTTGCATAATGTGTACAGGCGAGAGCATTAATATGTGTACATTGGCATCACACAGCCGTGTTAGTTTGACATCAAAAAGGAGAATCGTTTTAGAAACTGTTTTGGAAACTGGTAAATTCGTGGAATATGGTATGCTATATCCGAATTCCTTCTTAAAAACTGCTAATGGTAAAAAATAAAAGAAACGCTTTATACAAAATTAAGTAGACTAATAAATCAATCAACAGATGCTTTGAAAATAAAACTATCTAGCCTAAAAAATCCTGTTTTCTGCATTTCTGTAAGTTAAAACAATTATGTGAACTGAAGCTGACTTACATCTAGCTATACTGTAAAGGTTGTCTTTAGCCCCCGGCCTATTTACATTCAGACATGCAGTTGAATAGTGTTGTTTGATCAAACAACTAAACTAGTTCTAACTGTATTATTGTACGACAAGCTACTCATCTCCGAAACCTACGTATTTTTGCTAGTGACTGTACAAAGGTTTACACTTATCTATGCAATTTGAAGGTTGATAATAAAAAGCGTCATTGGTCAGAGATTGTTATTACAGTTTTAAGATGTTTGGAGCTGTGCCCGGGAAATGGCAATGACCTTGCTTTGACATTCAAAAATACCTACATATTTTCCATAAAAAAGTGGCGGGATACTTATCTACCAGAATAAAAAAAAACATTATTATTATAAAAAAAAACAATATTTTAATCATTATAATACATAATACGATTAGGTGGTTATACATTTTCACACTTTATAGATGGGTGGCCACATTTGACACTGTGTTAAGCGTTTGCCTATCGCTCAAACCATTTCTAAAATCTTAGGATAACTTTGACAAACTTCGTTGAGCAATAAAAACACGAAAATATTATTGAAACTTATGTCCTCTTCCAGGCTATCATAGTTCTAATAAACGTCATCCCAATTAGTTCAGCCGTTTTCACTTAAGAGAAAGACAAACTACCAAACATATTTATGATATTAATCAATTGGTAAATGTTTTATTATTTATTGTTAATAGTATTTATTACATTGTGTGTATTATAAAGTTAATATTAATAAGCGAAAAACATACAAGTAGGCCAAATTCATGGCTTGTATGTTCGTATTTCGCTACACACCTTGCATTCCCCCCCTTCGAATGTTAATTAATTGCCGTCTTCACAACTGGAATTAAACTCAAGTTACAGTGCGTTACAGTAAGTCATTCAATTTTGTTCTGGACGATCTAATTACGTACAGTCCTACTCCTATGGGAATCCAATAACGAGAGTGAGTTTACAGTTCGTATAATTGTTTTAAGGCTTTTTGATCTATTGCTGACGTCAGATGGGAGTTATTTTGAAGGAAATTGTTAAGACAACACAAATTGGTATATATGTATTTGGTGACACCTTTTTGTACTGTAACGACAATCAACAGAGGCAATGTAGACGATTAATTTACACTCAGTTAAAAAACGTTTTACGTTCAAAATATTGAGGTCAAGAGAGCTTTAGCCGTTTTAAAACCCAGGATTCAAACCCGAGACCTCTCTACGGCATATACTACTGACCACGCAAAATACTATTAATGATTAAACTCATTAAAAATGACCAATAAAACTTTGACTAACACGTGAATTCAGAACCCAGGAGTTCGTGATCTGCAGTCGCAGAGACATAAATTTAGGCCGCAGAAGAAATATTATAAAATAATATGTTCAAAAAAAAAAAAAAAGCAGTGATAGCCGAGTGGTTTAAGTTGGCACCTCCCACGCAAGTGGTCGCAGGTTCGAATCCGAGGCAACACACCAATGACTTTTCGAAGTTATGTGTGTATTAGAAATAATTATCACGTGCTCCAACGGTGAAGGAAAACATCGTGAGGAAACCTTGCATACCTAATATTTGTTTAATACATTTATTGAGGGCATGCAAAGTCCCCAACCCGCACTTGGCCAGCGTGGTGGACTCAAGGCCTAACCCCCCTCCCCCTCGTTTGGGAGGAGACCCTTGCCCTGCAGTGGGACAGATATGGGTTATTAAAAAAAAAAAAAAAAAATATGTTCAAACGTACCAATAGCAGTCTTATATTTGAAATTCGCGTATAGTAATACCTGTCAAAAATACCAGTGAATCACAAAGTTAGTCCATATATTCGTAAGGGAGGTTTACATCGGGTGCATTATGCGCGTGCACGTCTGTACCCTCGGCATAAACACATGTAAACTATTAATTTGCAGTACCTATTAATGGACGAACCATGGAGGCTTAACGAAGTAATATTTCACTTGTTTATTCTGCGACACGGACCAAGGAGGTAATGAGGGAGGGAGACTGCTGAAAAATAGCTGGTTTTAGGCAAAAAATGGGTAAAATGTGAAGTTTTTTGACACGGAGACTGACGGTGCAGGTGCAGTTTTATAATCTTAGACTGGTTGCTGTAGGTCGAGACTCAAACCAGTGACCTTTGAAGGGATCGATTGAGCAATATATCTTACGACCTGTTTAAGGTTAAATAAATATATTTTGCCTCCTACTTTAATAATGTATATGATTACGTTTACAGGTACGTAATACTACCGTTTCCGAAATGAAACTAAAATAGAAAATCATAATTTATTTGTAGATATTTCTTAGTTTCAGATTAACTTCGGACAACTCTGAATATGTACATTTTTAATTACGTGTAAGTAATTTACTTTATATACAAGCTGTATAAAAACCTTAATCACTACAGATTAAAAAAAAAATACCTTCTGGGTTTGTTTGTCTGTCAGGGCCAAATCTACGGAATGGAATTTTATGCAGTTTTGATACATCATTTTCTGAAAGACCGGTGTTACCTAGGCAAAGACTGAGTAAGCCGCTACTAACAAACAAATAAATTGTATAATTGTTACGATCATTGTTCAAATTTTTAAAAATAAACAAACTGAAAATAATTTTCACCTTTCAAATCAATAATTTTCCATTTCCATATTAACCAAATTCAAACACTTACATCAAGATCATACCATCCATTCACTTTACAAAATACATTCCAAACAAGCAATAAACAAAGTAAATACACAATTTTATCTTATTTACTTTATTCGACTAATTGCTGGTACGAGGTGGTTGTAACTCTTAGTTTTATCTAAGACAGTATAGTAGCAAGTGGCAATAAACCGGGCGATAAAGTAAAAAACTCGTTCAGAACATAAACACACTGCCTTGTAGTTCAAAGAAAACATCGTAAACGGTTACAAGTCAACTAAGTATTGTGGACTGTACAAGTTATAGGCGGAAGCGATTTAATAAGTATGAGATTTAAAAAGATGGGTCTGCATTAGGAGCAAATGTTATTTTTAAAAACAATACACTTAAATTCGGAGCTAAAAGCCTTTTTGTTTGATTACCGAACTTCTTTGACAATTTGTACATCATATATGGAATTTTAATTCTTAACAACTGCTGCGATGATAAAGCGGATAATTGAATTATTAGTGTTACCTAACCTATTCTCGGCTACGAGTTACCTATTTTAAAAATCAGTCATCTTTTGTGGCTAACAATTCCGCAGCAAGCTCCAGTGATTTTTAAAACTGCATTGGATACTGTCGCTTATTTCTTTTTTCCTAGCAGATTTAAAGTCACATTCTACAATTTCTCAAACATGTATAATTGTCGATTTGTCTCACGTTGCTTTTTCTTATACTTACGCCCTCTTGTACCTCAGCACACCCTCCCCCGTTTTCCCAATCAGTGACAGTCACTTATTGAATTTTGTTGTGCTCGCGACTTTCAATAATTCCAACGGTTCCGTACAAAACTTTATCAATTTCCTTAAATGTGAACACATCTTGGTCGAGCGAGAATTCTCACAAGTTGTGACCGTTTTAAAGAGTTCAAGATACTTGTTTTGGACAATATTAGGTTTGTGAATTTCATTCGTATCTTTAAGTCAATGTTTTGGAAAATTCAGTTATCGTTGTTACTCTTAATTGGTGCTGTTTTTGTTTGTTAGTTTTATTGAAGTGTGTTTTTCTTTTTTGGGTACTATTTCCGCTTTGAAGAACAAGTTTTTGAGAGCAATGTAGATGATTTCTCTTTTTGAGAATGTAACAGCCATATTAATAAAGCAGAAAATAATATTAGGAATTGAGAGAAGAAAATCGAATGCTTCCTTAATTAACAAAAATTATACATGACTTTACAGCATTGTGCTAAATTAACTTATTAGAATTATTGTTTCTTTAAACTTATTTATTTTCTATAACAGTTCTTTCATTTACTAACAACATGAAGTCAGTCAGTGTTCCTATAACCAGCAAGCTTTCAAGATAATCAAGTTAACTTTACAGCTTAACGTGACAAATGATTAAAAATAAAACTCGAAAATCGAACGTATAACTGTGAATGGAACTATTTACCCAAGATAAAAGACTCCAATACGTCCAAATCTTTCACCAAATAAATACGTTCGCAATAACTCACGAGAGCAGGTACACCCCTTCAATACTCTTAAACAAACTATTATCAACGTGTACTCTATCGTTCGCCATTCACCTCAAAGCCGATATGAAATCAAGAAGCGATTCCGTTTACAGAACGATCCCACTAGTGGGCTACGTGCTATGAAGTGGACGGCAAAAATAAACACTTCCTAGAAACGCTGACTCCAAACGTGACATTTTACACCTCACGATTTTACACCGTTTTTATGTCGGATACGTGTCGTCCGCGGCTCGTAAAGCTTGACGTTTATTTTTAATTCGACTTTAATTAAATTAATTGCGAAGATTAAGGGTATCGTTGACGTGGAGGCGTTTTAATTTGTTGTCGAATTGGCAAAAAGGGAGCGATTTGGGCTGTCCAAATAAGCGTTGATTGTGGATAATCGATGCACTTGTTTATATGAAAGTATACTGTTTTTGTTGCTTATCTTTGGCTTTGGTTACGAATTAGACTGTAAAAGGTGCCTCCAAACTTCTAATGTAATGATTATTCATTAGAAATGTGCCCTAAGATGGATAACAATTTGGATGTTTGTGGTTAAGTTGCTCCTTTTTAAAAATACTTTTACCCTTAAATGTTTAGGATATTTAAATTGTAAAGACAATTGTTTGTATTTGGTAGTTGAGTCAATGACTATTTCTTATTTTGTGTATATTATATTGTTATTATTTAGTGTACTATGCTACAAAGTTTGGTCTTCTAATTCAGCAGCATGTGGTTTGATTTTTAAAAACTTCTTCATCTTTAACTGTCTCTATGCTTTTTAAGTTTAGCTGCTAAGCGTAACACTTAGACCTACAGATAAGACTTTCACATTTATAATATTAGTATAGATACCACTTAAAGTTCAATATGTTACATCGGATGGTATAAAGGTGTTTGCACACCAAACGTTGGAATCGCTGCGTCAACGGAACCTCGCGTCGGCTACTGACTTATTGCTATTAAATTGAACATACTACTACTTTTTGGAAAATTCCTAACGTATCGACGATTTTTGACGTATTTGCTAGAATACGCCTGTTTGTTGAATGTGAAAATGAACTGTGATATCTGGTTTTGTTACTTAAAAACTAGTAACGACATTTATTGTAACTTTTGAACTCCCGTGTTGCATGTTTAATATACATATAATATGATTAGGGAATTAGTGCAACCTGTGTTGAATCGTTAGGCATTTCAAGGTAAAATGCGTGTTCGCGTTAATTCGCGTGTCTGATTATATATTAGAAACTTATAGTACTTAAGTTATGTGTAATTTTCGGTAGATTTTGGTATATTTTAGACTATTTTACTACTTCCTATCCTAATTACTTTTAGTCGCTGCCCAATTTTTTTTCATTTTTCGAAACTTGCAAAACAACTCCGTAATTTGAAATATGAAATTCAATACATTTAACTTCTCATAGCTACAAACTAAAACGTATGTGAAAATTGACTTTTTCGCAAAATGTTGTAGCTTCTAATCCTTTAGGGAAATTAACGCGTCATGTTTTATAATATTTTCACTTGTCATACGCAGGACGATATTATTCCGAGCCTGTGTGCTTAGTTCAATTGAAAAACTATGAGTTTTAGCGAAAAACATTTTCTAATTAATGTTTTACTAGAAAAGTTAAATTTTACAATGTTTCTCCGTGGAAAATATTATATACACACATAAAATTACACCTTCTTCTCATAAGTGTAAGACCAGAGAACGCCACTTGGTACGATACTTACAAACTTCCTTTGCTTCATTCACATCCATTAATCTTGTCATGGAGAATATTCATACAAAGAAAAATATAATTTTGATATGGAGTAGTCACTCTATTTATAATAATATGTGGCGTGGTTGATAGTGCATGTGACTGAGCGCAAGAGGTCTCGTGTTCGAATCACGGGTCTAAAAAAAATATTTTCAGAGTTTTCTGTAAAAAAATCTCAAATATTGCCCGGAGTTAAGAAATTAAGGGCCTAGACCTCCGTACCACGGAGAGCACGTAAAGCCGTCGGTCTCTCACTGGTCGTGTCGGTTTAGCCATCCCACCGGCGGAGAGTAAAGGAATAGAGAGTGTACCTGTGTATTGTGCGCACACTTGGACACTATAAACAAAGTCCTGCACAGTTGGTTGGTTTCAATGAAACTGGCCAGGACGACATAATGTCTGTTACGCTTTTCCTACTATACCGATTGGGGTAAACACAGAGAAAATAATATTCCAGTTTAATCTGCTTAAACAAAGCTGCATAGTTAGTTCCCACGAAATGTGCCAAATTTCTGCCAAAAATCAACGCTAGAAATACTGCGGTATAAAGTTGTGTTGTATAAAATAACATTATTAACTTTCCATATTCACAATCGAATTCGTGTTCAATCTATAAGCATATTACATTACACGGGTATTTGTAAACAGGAACAAAAAGTATAAAAATCAACAAACAGCATGGGATGCGGTCCCATATTCCGATGAAATGTCCCATGATGTTGACATAAAACATTTCTGTTGGGACTCTTACGGCGACTGATCGATGGCGAAAAAAAACAAAGATAAAAAAAATTCGGACGAAAATTGTTGATTTTACCCAAAGACCCGAAAATTAAGGTGATGGAACACTGGAGCGTTTGTTTGTAATGTTACAGTTTCGGATGACATTACATTACGAACGCTTCACGCTGTAGTAACGTCTGATAGTTAGAACACATATTGCTATGAGATCACTTTCAACATGAAAAGTTTGTCGTTAGAGCATAGTAACAGTAACATGCTATAACATTGTAGGGACTGTTAACTTAACAATATATCTAATACTGTGGCATTGTAATGACAAATGAAATAATTGCTTTTAGTTGATATTGTTCAAACTATACATTTTGCAAAAAAATATAATAATTACTGTAAAAGCAAATGATTTGCTTTAACAAGGGAGCAGCGTAATATTCAATATCGTATTTTATATTGTAACATTCTACACCAAGATAAGAACGCTCCGAGTGAATGAAAGCCTTAATATATACCTCTTTTTACGTTGTTTACCTTCAAAGCACAGTAAAACAAGTTTTTACATAATTTATTAGACGAAAACATACGTAAATAAATATTTTGTTATAATTATATTTGTATGATATTCAGACTCGATCGCTATGAAAGTTTATATGAATGTTCCATGTTTTTTTGCGTTATGAAAAAGGTTTTTTTCCTGTGTAACGCAATTCCAATAACAGACAAATGGAATGTATAAATAAAATGTGTTTTCATGCGAAAGTTGGAGTAATTAAGAAGCGGATACGTTGATGGGTTTACGTATTTTAACAAAATATTATTTTTTATACAAAAATGTATTGTGAAGCGAAATATTTTTGTGTTGTTATATTTTCAGGGTGGATGAAAACTGTTATGAAGATTATAGTATCAACATGGTTCGAGTACTTTTATAGAGTATACTCACGGGAAAATCAACAGAATGATAGCTTTAATTCTCATAGCTTCTATAAAACTTATGTTTCAGTAGACCTAAAGCCTGGTTAATTTTGGCCTCTATCACTACTGATTTAGATCTGAATTTCATGGACTGATAAGGTGTGTCTAGTAATAGTTTATTAATATTATTATAATTATTCATATCAGTAACCTTTACTAGAAGATAGGATCGAGCTGTTAATAGCAAAAATTTAACATTATAAGTAAATTAAGATTTCGAAAAATATAGTTTTTTGCAAAAAATATGTTGAAAAATATTACGTATTTTTGTAAGTTACCTCAAAAATATCCGATGAATGAAACATTATCTAAGAATTAAGTGAAGATTCGCCAGTGAGGCTGTATCGCGACCTTCTCTTAGGGCTGTCAGCAAAAATATTAATTGTTAGAACATTGACAGATTTTTTATAGACGGATAAAGTTATTGCGACTTAAAACGCAACGACGTTTGAAGGTCAAGACTAAGAACTTTTAATTTAGCCCTTGAGTTAAAAAAGTCATAATCTTAAAAATACAAACTTTTGTCTGTGTTTCTGTTACGCTTTGACATCTAAAACCTTAAACCGAAATTCATGACATTTGACATTAAAATAGTTAAATACCCGCGGTTAAGTTGTTAATTTATCTAAGCTACTGAAACAGGGTTAATGTTTCTGTTTCTATAACTTAGGTAGGTTTCAGGAGCTTTGTACACAGCTCAGCTAGTTTAGTTGAAAAAAGCGCAATGATTTCAATTTAATATCAAACCCTTAAATAACCACCCCTACTATCGACTTAAGGCCGTATTTTATTTTTATTTATGGCCCGCCCCACCGGCCCGTGGCCTTCGACCATTAATCAACTCTGTGCCGACCGCTTAATGGCTGTTTTCCTCTGTCTAATGACCTAGGCATAGATTCATGACTGATGTGCCCAACAACTTAATTGCGCTTCACTATTTACGGAGATTTTGATCACCTTTAAAAGGTTGGAAGGTGATGTAAATGTTATCTCGGTTACGCCTTTTTTCTGTTATACATCCCTTATGTTGTTAAAACTACAAGTTTATTCATGAAAAATAGGTAAAAAGTCTACGGCTGTTTCCAGAAATAGCCCAAACGAATCAAACAAACCTTCATGCAGGGTTTGATATTTGCACAAATGTTGTAGCTTTTCATTAACCCCGTGTCTTCAACTGTCTCCTTGTAAAATTACATACATCGTAATCCATTCATGAGTATTTGCGTGAAGGAGTAACGAACATCCTTACAAACTTTCACATTTATAATATTTTACGATAACACATAATTTTTACAAATCAACTCTATGAATTGAATTATCTCTTCCTCACGCAATATTATAAGAAAAATAACAATTTACTTCTAATTCTTAAAGACAAAATTACCCCAAAATATACCAGGTAACTCGAACATTAGTACACCCACGCCTAACGACTGGGACAAACAAATAATTCACTGAACGACCAACAGATAGCACCCCTAAATAAAAACCACTAAATCATTTTAATCTTTCACTAAAACATTAAGCAGGGGATAAAAATATTATTATTATTTGATTACTACGTCGAAAATATTTGCGATTTTTTAAAAATGATATGTAATCTTTTTCTAACTCTTACTGTTTAAAATATAAAAAAAGACTAGTGAAAATGACATAATTCGTACGGTTTGGATTCCCAAATCGCTGAATTTATTTCTGAAGTATCAGTTTATCAGGACTATCCTTAAAAAAAAGCGAAAAGATGTCAGATGCAATTCCCAGATAAGGCAGTGTAGATTTTAAAAAATGTATCAACCCTAACTTTTTCACACACCTACATACCGAAACGAGTGTTTCTCCCGATATCAATAAGGTGAAGCTTTTTTTAAACAATGATTCAAGCCAAAACAGCCAAATGTCTTATTTATGTCTCATTGAAAGGACGGCAACGGCCAGTGAAAATTGCGCCAAAACTTTAGGAATTGATAGGTAAAATGCGTGATAGTGTTAATTTCCGTATTCTACTATACAACAACCATTGAAAGGATCCAAAGACTTCAATATATAGTGTATATAGTAGGTACCAATTGTATGTCACTAGACTTTCATTTCAAGAGGGATCCCAGAAGGTAATTAAAGGGAGCAAGCAACACCCTTCAAGAAACTTCTAGAAATTGCTTAGTATTCTAGACAAAAGCAAATTATTCTCAGTTCAGACATTAAAACAAGTCCCAACTAAATCATCCCGAAACTCGCAGCTAAAATACCTTTCTTAACACAAAATTACTGAAGTTAGACGCAGTTAACGAATTTGAATATCCTAGCTTGGACAAGTTTATTTAAAGGCGGGTTTATACTATTCTATCGCTGGTATTACTGTGTGGCTAATCCATGATCAATATTTTAGAAGACGTATAGTTTTCTTGACAATTTGGTTGGTATAACTGTGTCAAAAGACTCAGTTGCCCCTTTCCCTTGCCTTACATAGTCTATGAGTGGTTTTAACATTAGCGATATATGCAGCGTGTTATGACATAGGCGTTGCTCATAGGTACTTAAACACAAATACATATATTAAGTAGGCTCTTGATCAAGTTAGTCAAGTTCTCAGCATTGCATCATGTTTGTGGTTTGTAAGCTGGCTAAATTGCTTAGTACTCACCTCACTCTGCCACGCATACATATAAACCGAAAACTACTTTTACCGCAAACTCTCCAAAATACGTAATAAATTTAACTATAGGAAGACCTTACCATTTTATCATTAGCATAGAAAAAATATTCGAAACAGCAAACTAATTTATTATTTCGTAGCCCTCTACTTATTAGCAAAACACAATACAAATATTACTTTACACCATTTTGTTCATTGCTTCTCGGCTCCATATAAGACATTTAGTTCACATCCACAATAGCCAGTTAAACATAGTTCTAAGTAAAAAATCTATCGTAACTTAGTTACCATGAACCCGGCTTTACACCGAGAACTTTGTTGAAAAGACATGTTGCTTTGAAACCCGCCAGTCATTAAGAAAGTAATTATTTCCTTTTTTTAAGCTTTTGTTCTTGCTTTTAATTGTAGAAGTTAGGTTTAGTGTAATGAATTGTCGATAAGTATCGCTTTGTGGCCGGTCGAGTGGTTAACGATAGTGTCTTGTTTTACTAAAGTTTTAGATGATGGACAAGTTTGTTAGGCGATGAGTTAGTTTTAAAACTGATGTTTTTAAGTTTTATTAGAAACAAGGAAACATACTTTAAGTTAAGTTTTACGAGCCTCATACAACTTACGATATAAAAAAAGTAAAACTACTTCAAATATTGAAGTAGTGTAGAAGATGAAGTATTATATTGAATTATCTTTAATTACGGAAAAGATACGTAGTTTTATATCGGAAAATTACTAGATCTGGATTCAAAGATTTTGTCTAGGTTGATGCATAGGTTCTATGCCAAATAATATTTCTTTTCAAACCCAAAACTACATGTATCGAGAGTTCAATTACGTATTTCTGAGATAATTATATTTCTGATAAAATTCAATCGCTGTAATAAACACCGTCTCATGCTGATAAAAAAAATCCTGAACAAAAGTAAAAGAATTTCTTACAATCCTAACTACCTATCGTACTTTCTATTCATCATATTATAAATCACGTTAGATCACACACAAACTCGTAGCTATTCGTTGACGTGATCACAGATATTTCTAACGAGAGCGAAAATATCGTCGCCGGACGTCCA
The DNA here is from genome assembly GCF_050436995.1 of Anticarsia gemmatalis. Taxonomy (NCBI): domain Eukaryota; kingdom Metazoa; phylum Arthropoda; class Insecta; order Lepidoptera; family Erebidae; genus Anticarsia; species Anticarsia gemmatalis. The sequence goes on from NC_134761.1 coordinate 11,649,267, forward strand.
GTGCCGCCCTCAATGCTATCTCCTGTGATGTATGTGCTTCGTTGTGTTGCTACTGTAAGAGTTTTACCCTTAATTGTGGGTAAATTTGACGGAATTTTTTGATAAATCCAGATAAAAAATAAGCAAATTTGTTTTTTAAATACTGATTATGTTCGCAACAACAAAAGTTGACTGTCGTTCTCCAATATTTTGACACGCTAGTTTGTTATTCAAAATACTAATTACAACAGCAATAGCTGTTTGATATTCCCCTAGATTGAGTTGACCAGAAAACATTTTATATAAAAACATATGACCTGTACGGACAGGTAACGTTAGGTACAGAAATTCATTAAACAAACAAAATTTAACCATGATTTTTAAAAGAAAACTATTTTTATCTATCGTTACGAAACAGTCAGTCTTTCAAAAACAGTCATGCGCCTACCTAGATGTATACTATTTGCTTATAGCTACAAATGTCGTTTCATCCTCTTTACAACAGAAGCTCTCCTATTTTTTTTTTTCAGGGAGTTTTCGGGCTACAGCTGTCATCCCCAACTAGGCTTTTGATCGCAGTGTGTACAAGCGTCACAACGATATATCTCGTATGTGACGGCGCACGCACTCTACACCCGCCGGCCTAACATCTACTGAATTGTTTGAACGCAACGCATTCATGTAGATACGTACGAATTATGAGTTCTGGTACTATATTGTTATGGGAACACTTGCTATATATCTCTTAACAATATTTGAACACAATGTAAACCTTAATAATTATTACTATCTCTAAAACTGCTGAAACTTAATAAAAGATAACTTATCCTAATCGAACTCTTTGAGGTAGGTTGTCAAGCCTTGAGTCTGTGGTGGACCAATTGCGGTTTGGAGACTGGATAAAAAGTGTCAATAATTAATTGAAGCTCAATAAAAGAATATTGAAATAGCTCCTCTACTTTCTTATCATGTGATAAGCGATATCACTGCATAGGTACTTTGTTAACACCTTACGTTTTGGTCTCTGTAGTTTGAAGGCTTATTTATGATCTCAGATTCGGCTCTCACATTGGGCAAAGTGCTTTCGGCCTTACGAATTTCTATTTGATGGTTCCAATTCTAGCCTACAGTATTACAAGCCCGGTTATTTGGCTATAGGCTAGTCTCTTGTTACATAGAACCGATATTATGAACACCGAAAATTGGGTGTATTTTGATACACCTCTACAATTTCGATTATCATAGCTATGAGATTTTAATTACACATAGATACATACAAAATAGCACGCCTATTATACGCGAAAATGTAGGCAGAGGTGTATAAGAAGCACCCACGTTTCGCCATTAACAATTAAGTTTCATGTAATAAAGGGCGATCCTATATTCCTATTGTCATTTACGAAACTCCGGGCTTCTATTAAAAAATATGTTATTATAAATTAGAAAAATACCAATCGTACTCTACCCGACCCGGTAATCGAACCTCAGGTTCAACATTAGGATACAACACCGACCGCGATAGAAGCAGTTCATCAGATTATAATTCTAAAATCATATAAAAACGCTATCGTTTTACCTAACCATGAAAAATATCACCTTAAAAAAAGCGTGTAACCGTTAACACGCATATTTAATACACCAATTACGTTATATTAAGTCCCGAGTCTACACTAACTAAATTATTAATTTCAATTTTTCCAAGTCAGGAACTTGGCTCACTTATTACGTCCTTCACTCCCCCCTCTTTTTGTCCCTGGGGGTATATTAACTTTGACCTGACGAGTCGAGTTTGTTACGTTTTTTTCGACATAGTACGTTGTAATGGACGTTGAAATTGTAAGTTGAGTTGACGAGGTTTGATGTCTTGATGGGTGTTTTTGAAGTTATAGAGATATTTTGATGGTAATAAACTGTTTTTACAATAAAATGCAGGTCCTTTATCGTGATGATTTAATAATAAAATGTAGTGCCAAACAACAACTGCTTTTTTCCTTTAACGACAATACAATCGACATAATATGTGGTTAATGTAACAAAATTGTGGCTGTAAAAGTCCTTTTGCCTGAAAGACAAACATAAAATTTTTTTTTATATTTTTATTAAGAATCAAGTCTTTAGCTAATATCTGGGATGTAGGTTATCGTAGTTATTAATGATACTAAGAATTTTCAAAAACAAAAAAATCTCAACTCATTATTCAAACATTCCGATCCCAAGCCATACATATTTTTTGGCTATCTACATATAGTGTTAGTTAGGGTTAGTTCACAAATCAAACCAACACTATACAGTACTAAAATCGGCTTTAGGACACTCATTTATTTTAAATACGAGGAAATACACAAAAACATACTTAGAAAATAATTTTCAGCCGTTTGTAAAGAGTATCGTGTCATACAGCCCTGTAATTACATTATATGGAGGACAAGTGAGTATTAAATTATAAGAGTGGCTTATCAACGTCCCACCGCTGGACATACGCCCTTCCCATACAAATTATAGTGGACGAAGGGATGGAAGGCCGTAATAGGGGTTGATTTCAGTTGGTTTAATGTCAAATACAATATGATTAGACAAGAAATAGTAAAAACTAGCTGACCCGCGCAACTTTGCTTGCGTCACCTAAGAAAATTGGTAAAAATGTTCCCCGTTTTTGTAACATTTTTCGTTGCTACTCCGCTCCTAATCACCGTAGCGTGATGTTTTATAACCTATAGCCTTCCTCGATAAATGAGCTATCTAACACTGAAAGAATTTTTAAAATCGGATCAGTAGTTCCTGAGATTAGCGCGTTCAAGCAAACAAACAAACAATCAAACAAACAAACAAACTCTTCAGCTTTATAATATTAGTATAGATTAGTATAGATAATAGTTAATTGAATTACACCGTCAAGTTTATGACTGCCACTGGGTAGTAGTGTATACAACTGCTTATCACAAATTCTTTGGTTTGATTTTAGGGTAAGGCAAAGTGTTATAAAGTTTTTCTCTTTGAATATTATCAACTTATCAACAACGCAATACTTGGCAATAAGTTTGCCCTCTATTACATAGTGAATAGCCAAACGTGCCGTATTTACTTATCACTTATGGTATAGCAGGCGTGACGTCATAATAAGAAAACCGATAAACCTTTAAGTTTATTCTAATGCCAAAAGCCTTATACAGTCACATAAAAGATCGGTACTTATCCTTCAAGCAAAATATTTTGTTTCACTTTTCTAACTTGAAATTTTTACGACACAATAGCAATCGTTACTACCTGTCCCAATTGAACTGTTAAAAAGTTCTCTTTTTCATTACAGTTTCCAACAACTGTCATTTCACTGTAAAGTTCAATGGCCTTTCAAATACACTAGTGAACAATTGTCTTGATCGAACACAATAACGTGCTAACTGAAATTAGTTGCATACAAACTTGATATAAGTAGTGAAGATAAAATTAAGTCAACGGAGGGCTTAACGGACTTAACGGTGTCTCCGGGCAATGCGCGGCTGAGTGGGCTTCTTGTAAAGTATTCTAGGATAAGCGACTGGCTGATTGAGAGCGAGTATTATCGCTTGGCTGAAAACGCCATTTTGTTTATCTGCTGATTAAATTTACTGAATAGTTTTTAATTCTTGAAAATATTATAATTGTCGTGAGTTTGAGGTTGTTATCCTCGTTTGATCTCAGGCAGTTAGTTTGATACAGAATATTTGCTGCTAAATGCTTTCAGTTTTAGCCGTAATTAAAAAATCAATAAATTCAATCAATCGCAACAAACTTTATGAAGGAAATCATAGCAAGTAAGTTATATTATTCCGTCTTACCTTTCGGAAATAATGGGAAGCTAATTAATATTAAACGACTGAAAAATATTTTCGATTATTTTTCATACTTTGAAAAAGTTTTATGTAACGCAATGACTTTACAACCTCGTAACCTCCGGACACCGTCTCGAAATAATAATCTGAGAATCACATATTTTTTTCTAAACGAAACGGAACTTAAACTCACGATATCCAACGCATCGAAAAGGACGAGACGGTGCTACCGTAACAGTTAAAAAAATCTACACAAAACAACGAAATCGCTGCTCGCTCCGCTCCCCGCTATCACTACGACCACACAAGGACAAGTACATAATGTTTCCCCGGAGAGACATCGACGGCAGTGGCTCGGCACCCAGCTCCGCTCACTCCGCACCGCTCCGCTACCTAACTGCGCTCATTTGCCGACCTCGTTATTGGCCAGATGCTACTTAGCGACTGTATTTTTAGGTGTAGATATTATAGTATAGTATCTTGAGGATATGAAGCTTGAAGCTCGCTAGCTCTTCTTATAAGGGGGTAACCCCTTTCCGAGCTAGTGGTAGATTCAGTAATTGTAACGACTATCGTAAGTGTCAATATTTGACCTAAATGAATAAATGACTTGATTTGATTGTCATCGTCTGTCAGTAGCATATATTATTATGTTGTTATATAAAAATCTGCTCTCAAGCAACATACTATGGATGGCTGTAGATACTTGAGCTACAGATTTTAATGTTTTGAAGAAAAGCTGAATCAATCTGAAATCTGAATGTATTTCAATAAGCCACCATTCCCATAGACTCTCTACTCGTAGAGTCATTGATAGATTGTCTTGTAGCTAGGATTATAATAGGTCGCCTAACACGAGAATAAAAAAAAGATGGTAGGTCCATCACTAATTTGAAGTTATTTACATTGGAATCCTTTTCACCAATAATCAAAAGATGATGAAGAAGAAACAATATATCGTTGTGTAAATGTTTTCAGCTTTTAATCATAAACGGTTGTTTAATAAAGTCCTTATAGCCAAAACACAGCTTTCAACACGATCTTCTATCAATACACGAACAGTCTATCCACACAAAGTAGTTACATACATACAAACATAAATACATACATATGTTATAGTAGGCACCTAGGCATCTGTAGTCCGAGTGCCCCTCGAGGCGACACGCACTACGGCAACAGTTCGGTTTACTCAGATATAAGTGATCTATGTTTGTTACATAACAGGTCATATAGGCTTTCTAACGTTAGGTCTAGGTTTGTATTTCTGAGGTAATTGGAAGACTAGTTTTACCTAAATGGATATGTACCTTAATAATAGACGCTCGCTCACAAATCATTTGGAGAAATGAACACTTACTTTTGAACAAAAAGCTGGTAATGTCTGACTTCCGGTCTTCAAATGTAAAAAAAAAAATTTCGTAGAATCTGAAACCTTTGAGGTTAAGCTACGCTTGCCAAGGTTGTTCTATGGATGGGTGCCCATATTATATGTACATTTCGAGAACTTCTGTTTTTTTGAAAGTCACGTTAAATTATGGATCCCGGCTACTAGTCAGAAACTTGAAACTCTGACAACCAGTCTTATCAAACAGTACCATGTTATAACCCAAGTTACTAGGTTGTGGAGGTTCGATAGGAAATAACTCCACGTAAAATACTAGTATCCAGCTGCATCCTGTGAGACTGGAAGTCTGGATATAAAAATCTATATCTTTATGTATATAATTATTCTGTAAGTGTGTATGTCACTGAACTTCTCTTAAACGACTGGACCGATTTTGATGACATTTTTTGTGTGTGTTCAAGGGGATCTGAGAATGGTTTAGATTCACAATTTTGTCCGCTGGACAATGTTTTTTTAATTAATATTTAATTTATTAGACAGGACAACGTCTGTCGGGTCCGCTAGTCGTAGTATAAACTCTACAGTTGTTAGTAGTTATAGGTAGGTCTCTAAGGATAAGGATCTTGTCACCACTTTTTTCGTTAATATTAAATTAAATTATATTCTCCTTATCTATAGTCCAAACAAACGATAATTATCATCATCCCTACACCCTACTATAAACTAAAACCTCTATCCCACTAATAGCTTCATAATTCCCACCAAACAACTCCCGCGCAGTTTAATGCCACATTGTCACGGCATCCCACCGTAAGGGACGTGGGTTACATGCCCGTTATTGATATTTTTGTACAAACTATCTTGTTTGCCATTATTTTTATTTGTAGTTGTCTATTCTTGGTCAAAATATGGAGGTAGGGTAAAAGGTGGTTTGTTTTATTTAATGGCAGATGATATGATATTATAGATTATGATTGTACGAGTATTAAAAAGCGATATTATGTCTAATTCCCATTTTTTTACGTATGGTTAGACTTTGAATTAGCCAGCGTGGTAGACTCAAGACCTACACATACTGGGAGGAGATTGAGATAAATGGATATTTATTTTATTTTGTTACCTTACTTTAGGGATAAAAGTCAACCTAAAGTAAAAAATGTTTAAAAGCTGTCCGAAAGCTTTTGACCCGGTTTATCTACAGTTATCATAATTAACAACGACTGAGATCTAACACATCTTCCGAAGCACGGATTCTCTCAGTTCAATATCCACTATGCGGTTACCCATCTATTTAACGTTCCATCAAAGGACTTAACCTAAAGATTGTTAATTTATCAACATATGAATATCTTAAGTATCTGAGTGGCCGTGAATAAACACCACATTATATTAAACACTATCAAAGCTTAGAAAAAAATATCACGACATTTTTTTTACATTATAAAACTTATATAAAACAATCAAAGGGAACATTCACATGAGTGTATTAAGAACAGATGTGTTCATTATTAATAACTAACATTATTAATAATAATCGCTAAGATTTATATCTGCAGACACGTGGTCGTAAAACGACACATGTGTGATATTGTTATATTGTAAATAGACATGATTATTATTATGTTTATTTACACGCGAAAGAAGCTTTTTCTCATCATCAGTCTAGCCTTTCTTCCAACTATGACTGCCTCCGTGGCGCAATGGTTTAGGTCGCCACGCCAATACCATTGCGTCGTAAGGTCATGGGTTCGATTCCCACACGGAGCAATTATTTGTGCGATAAACAAATAATTGTTACGGATCTGGTCGAGCTTTGTGTCCGTTGTTTGTATGTTTGTAAAAGTCCCCGGGACACAAGACCAATTCTCAATGCGGGAGTTGTCTTTAAAAACTATGTTGGAGTCGGCTTCCAGTGATTATTGAATACTAGCTGACCCGCGCAACTTCGCTTGCGTCACATAAGGGAATCATAATTTTCCCCGTTTTTGTAACATTTTTCACTGGTAATCTGCTCCTATTGGTCGTAGCGTGATGTTATATAGCCTATAGCCTTCCTCAATAAATGGGCTATCTAACATTGAAAGAATTTTTCAAATCGGACGAGTAGTTCCCGAGATTAGCGCGTTCAAACAAACAAACAAACAATCAAACAAACAAACTCTTTAGCTTTATAATATTAAGTATAGATAGCTACATTTCAATCGCTCCATGTAAAACATTGGTATGGTATTGGCTATCGGACCTCCACAAACAGTATTGGTTGTCAGACTTTCGAGCTTCTGACTACTAGTAACGATTATATTATCAAACATCTTATCTATATATTAATATATATACGGGAAGCAAAAACTTAAGACCATTTTTACGAAAATTGCGCGAATCTAGGAGTATGAAATTTGGCATAATTACAGTTTATGTGTAGGAGATATCGCCCTAATCTTTCTTCCAACAATGTTGGAGTCGGCTTCCAGTCTGACTGAATGCAGCTGAACACCAGGGTTTTACATGAAGCGACTGCCTATTAGACCTCCACAACCCAGTTACATGGGTTATAACACGAAACGTTTCAGTATAACTGATTGTCAGACTTTTAAGCTTGACTACTGTTAAGAACAAAAACAATTTAACGTGCCTTTCGAAACACGGAAGAACTCGTTTCATATAAGATTGTCACCTTTCCACAGAACAACCTAGGCAAGCGTAGCTTAACCTCAGAGATCGATCCGCGCGGCTGTTGTCAACTAAGTCACAACTAGTACTGGTGACGATTATAAGATATCTAATTCATAAAGATACCCAATGTAAGTTTTTAATATTGGCGGCTTATAACATACTGAAGTTTACCTACCTCTGTTTACTTGAGCGTTCGCCGCTCACCCATCAATCTATCGGCGCGTACAGTCGCCGGATGTACTGTGTTCGTTCTGTCGCGGCGACAATTAGTCGCGCTTATTACTTGTTTGTCGTGTCGCGATATATTATGTGCTGGAGACATTTCGGTAGGGTGGTGGTACAATGAGAGATTTACTAGTTAAGCTTTTGTTAATAAAGATTTTGGCTGTAGTATCTAAAACAAATTGATAATTGGGATGAAATTACGATTAACTTTTAATCCATTCTATGTTCCTAACTGTCACAAATATTTTTGAATGTGCTTATATTTTGAATAAAAAGTTTATAAATTCAATTAACTTAAATAACAATATTGATTGAGCTCGTTACGATTACCTCCGACGAATATTACGTACTTTCTTTTGGTAATATTCCTTTTCGTAATTATTTTCCCTATAACTGATATCTGATTAATGACTTTCTACCTAAACAAAATAAACGGTAGTGTGATTATTTACCACTATCGATTACTGAACAGTTATCGAGAAACTTTGCATGAGAATGTTATCGGTGCCTCTAGCGGGCACCGTAAGAGCAATTTTTGCAGTTCATTTTAAATGTCAAACTCTCGATACTCGATATTACTGGATGTGTTACATACATAATCTTAAATGGTAATCTGACAAACACTTCTAATTTTCTTGCACTCATTGTGTCCTCAACATAAGCACCATATGTGACATCTCAAAATCACTAGTAGCATTGTCACGCGTGAGTTATTGGCGCGATTATACGCGCGTATTTATGTACGCGACTGTACACTGACACTCACTCACAAACCACTTCACGACACGACTGTACCAATCAATACAACATACATTGACGATTTTATTTCAAAGCATTTTTTTTACTGTTGAACTAAATACGTAATGGATAACGATCTATATTATACAGGTTGTTCTTTTTTCAGTTGCTCAATAATTTCTTTGATTAGGTGTCAACTAACTAAGACAAAAGCGTTTGTGGTACCTTTTAGTGGCACTGAAAAAAATTTGGCCACTTTACGATGGTCGTATTATTTTAGTGTCGTATTAAATTTGATTTATTGGTAGTAAATGAAGATAACGGTGATTGTTTGGCTAAATTTAGGTGGTAGGTCATTAATGTTATGGACTGTTGAATGCAGATGGTGTTTTATGTGTGAGAATGAAAGAAAGGACATGAAATTCTTCTTATTTATATCGAAATAAATGCTTGTTAAGTTTAGCACACGTTGATTGGACTGAAGAACACGACTTGAAACTAGGGACTTAACTTGCGGACTAGGCTTGATGATTAATACGTATGAAAATTTATTAATAGTAGTCTAGAGTTTGGTAACGAATTCAGAATATTTTTATAGCAAAAAACTCATACCATTACATAGGACTAACCTTGTGAATGGCGACACGTTAGTGTTTTTCGTATACTTCTGCCAGCACCTTCGGGCATAACTGGCGTGATATTATCTATGCATGTTTTTTTTTGTCAATATATTTGTGTACAGGTGCCCAAGATACAAGCCTAGCCTAATTTAGAACCTACAGTTAATCCTATGTAATTGTATACCCTTGGAAATAAACTTCCTTATCTTTTATATACATGTATGTATGTATTATTTTTTTTGGTTATAAACAGTATCACAGTAGCAAGAGCAAACTTGTTTGTAGTCCTACAGGGAGCGTATAGTATTCTATTCCCTGAAGGCTCTCGAGTGCACTTGTCTTTTTGTTGCGTATCGTCTGTTCTCGGATCGTGTGTTGTTTGTGTGTAGGCTTCTGCTTTGATAGCCATGTGGATTCAATACACAGTTTCATGTTTGGAAAGTGTTTTGTAAAATATTCGTACTTTCTATGTTTTTGTTTTTATATTGTCTTAGTAGAAACTACATTTTATTTTTAGCAGTTTTTCTCATAAGGCCCTTTCTTAGCAAGTAAGTAGTAGATCCAGTTCTAATCATAAGTGAAGTGTGATATTGTTTACTTAGTTTTAAAATTGTTTATGCAATTCATTGTAAAATTAGTTTTTTTTCATCGCTTATTGGTTTTCTATCCATCTGCTAATGTCGTGACTAGTATATGACCTATATACAGATCTTAAATGGGCCTCAACTAATTGGGTACGATTTTGTGCCTGACCCATCCATCAGTTACCAACAAGTTTGGCAATTATTCAGCTATCTAGGTGACGGCCTTGTTTACTACTCAGCCCTATTCATAGTCGTCAGTAGTCCATAGCCCACTTTAAATCGACATATTTTAACTAAAAAATTATACCTAATTAAACTACTTCTCATCTTTTAAGTGTAAAACTATTCGTTTTCAAGGTAATCAGTACAAAAGTGTTATAAATACATATGAATAAATTCATTAGAGCACCGTGACGGGGTGACGCGGGGTTGATGCGGGGGGTGTTGCGGGGGGCGGGGGCAAATTAATTGGGGGTTGGAGACGAAAACATCGTCAAGTGTTTGCGCCGCATTCCTGGACACACGGCACACGAATATTTTATAATAGACATTGAGTAGGGTGGAAGAGGATGTGGTATATTGAAGAAAATGGTGAGGTGGTAAAAGAATTTGGGTCATCCATATAACTTTGATACGTATGTTAATAAGTTTAATTTGAAGCGAACATTGTCCGGTCATGTATGATTGGAATGACTATTAAAATTTTTCGACTGCAAATAAATTTCTTAAGCATTGCTGTGATTCTTTTCTAACGTTTATCTACTCTAAAAATTCCAAAAAGTGTAATCACTTGTTAATAGTCTTTTGCCAGGTTTTCTCAAAAAACCGGACGGGACGAATGAGACTATCGAAAGCATCAACAAAGGACTTAAGTTATTTGATTTTGTCTTTTCTCTGCCTAATAACTCTTCTACATTTAATTACAGCAAAGCACTGAAGATAACCACACATTTCAATCTCCAAAATAACCTTACAACTATCGCAACAAAAATAAGAAAAACCTACAATACATCAAAATTACACCAGCAAAATTTACTAAGAATAATTACCACCTCTACTACCATATCACACGTATATCGTCGTAATCCTCAAGGGCTGGAAGGGTTCGCCGCGTGCGCATACATTATGCATGCTAATTTATCGGCGGGTCAGCTCGGCCCTCGCTCAGCGTTGCACGCCGTACTGTGTAGTCTTGAGAACTTATTCTGTTTGATTAAGGGCTATGTGCAACGATCGTTTGAGAATTATTTGAAGAATAAAGTGTCAGCTATAATAATATAGTACTTTTTAACTTATGTTGCAGTTTATGATTTGTGGGGTATTACGTATTTCTGTTGCCAACTAGTGTACGTCAAATTGACGGTCGCTATTTAGTACATTGATGCTTTGATGCAATGTATTAATAACTATAATCTAAGGCAGAAAACAATGTACAGCATAGTTGCTTTCAAATAGTTGTCAACTGAGATAAACGATAGCTCCCCTGCTTCACACGCATCTTTTCCCGTGTAAAATTAGATGTTAGATTGATAATTTCAGAAAACCACGTTAATCGTCATGAAATATTAGTTGTTATCATGTAAAGCATTACTCGCTATCGTATAACGTAAAGCAACTCTAGAATTCATGATATTTAGAAACAAAACACTGAAGGGTTTAGTACTTTCAAGACACACTCCTATGTTTATCAGTCAGTCTATATTACAAGCCAATTACGCTAAGAACGATAAACATCGAACATTTGTGAGAGAAATTACCTCATTACTTTAAAATGCTCTCTCGTTCTCAAACTTGAAAAAGTTTTCAATACATTCACTTTACGATTACATCACAATGCTCATAAATAAACTAAATTCTAAATGTTAATATCTCTAAGATCACAAATACAATTCAACAGTCTAGCCAGACTTAACAACATATAAAATACCTTTCTCAAAAACCTAAACATTTTAATGGTCGTTTCTCATACATAAACACACCATAGGACCGGGAAGTAGCAGTCAATAAACTTGAACCGAACAAAAGATATTTTATTAGTTTCTTTTGTAAAAGACTCCACACTAGGTTAACGACCGATTAAATTAAGATTGAAGTTAAGTTTTTTAGAGTCTGGCCCTAGTGTGTCAAAGACCTGGATGTCTGGTTGTACCCACTAGCTTGAATAAACGCTTAAACTTTGCCAATATTGGAGTTCGATTCTCGATTTTTTAACCCGTGACTGTTCCACTACTCCGATTATAACTTTTTAGTAATTTTTAAAGACATTCTGCGGATGTCAGGTACCTACTACGCTCCTGACTCACATGACCCCTAAACTGTGGTCATGTGTCACAAGATGCATGGAAGTGAATGAAGTAAGGGAAGTTTTCAACGATCGTACTGAGTGGCGTTGTTTTGTCTCTACTTATCCCTATTGGAAAAAGGTGTGATTTTATGTATGTATCTTGTGTAGAGTTTTGTAGTCACTGAAGATAAATATGACCTATACAAATAACCTACAACATTTTTATTCGACTAATGCTAGTTTTCCAAAACCCAACTATATCAGTGTGTTTCGTGATTATCCAGTAGTTACTTCCAAAAATAATATTTTTTATTCAAAAGTAAAGTCAATTTATTGCCAACGCCATTAAAACACAAAATATTCATAGCTTAATCAATAAAACAGCAATTTATTTATGAAATTCATTCACTTTCTTAAGAAAATTTCTTTCAGTATATTTTGAGAAATTAATGTTCCGAAAAAAGATCAAAAGCTACTCTTACTTACTTACTCCAATTTGAACCGACTACATAAAAGGAGGAGGTTTCCAATTCGACTGTATATATTTTTCAGATATTGTGTTTTTTCCTCACGTTTGAATTAATATAGTGTTACACTACAAAACATATGTAAACACCTATTAGTAAATAGATTGTCCAAAAAACGTTCAGAATCCAACAATCAAACCTAAGACCTCAATAAAAAAAACGCAGCGTTTATCCAACATAGTGCGTAGAATTTAAATAAAACAAAAATGTCCGCCAAAACAAAGGTCTAATTTAGAAATGTTTGGGATGCCACTAATGAAAGTTATATGGACTGTTCGTATATGCAGCCATTTCTCGGAAACTCACCGCCCGCTGTACATTAGGTTCGTTCTTTTTGATCGTATCTTTGGTTTGCGAAATGCTAAGTATTTGTGAGTTAAAGATGCATAGATTGTGAGGTATGTGTTAAAAAAGTTGTGTCTTCCTGGTTTTGAAGGATTTTGAGGTCAAGTAGTCTACAGTATTTTGTGAAATTAATAGGTGTGGAGACGATACTTTTGACTTGTGGTGTTAAGATTTTATTCTACAACTTTCATACAAGGATGTTTTTTTAACCCATTATTGTTCCACTGCTGAGCAAAGCTCACCTTCTTGATTGAGGGAGGGGTTAGGCCTTTGGTCTGCCACGCGCAACTTGTAACCTTATACCCCAGATACTCCGGCATTTCCGAAGTACCAAATTAACATGACATACGTCATTAGGTACATAATTAAAGCATATTCTGACTGTTCCCTTCCCACCAGCCCTGCCTAACATAAAGGCTGTAAATTGATAGACTGAATTTTTGACAATCATTTGGGATAAAATTTTACTAAAATTAACAAATTATTTATTTATTCGCAACATCGCAAAAAATACCTTAATATTTGGTACTCCCTGAAGCTAAATCCCACGATATCCCAAGATCCTATGACGTCACAAATCTGGCATGAAATTGATGCGTTTATCGTATCACGTAGCTCCCGGCAAAGATTTGTAAGTGAATTATAATTTACATAATATTGTCGGACACAATATGGCCGGTAGGGACAAGCGTGGAATGGTAAGGAATTGAAGTTTTTGAAGTAGACGGACATAACTGTACTTTTGAATGTAATATTAAAAGATGGAGGTAAAAGAAATCGCGTCGTATGTGAGAGCAGGAGTGTTTCTACAGTTTCGATCACAAGGTCTTAAGTTTCATTTCCAATTCAACCAGTCGGATTTTCCAATTCCTGTTTTAATCTCTCAATATTAACCTAGAGTCTGTTAGTTATTCAGTATGCCAGTTACGCTTTCACACCAAAATAACAGAACTAATCCGTATGAACTATTACCATTTAAGCAAATCTTGAGGGTATGCAAAGGCACCAACATGCACTGTCACAGCGTGATGGACTCAAGTCCTAGCCTTCCTAGAAAATGACAAAAATAAAGACAAAACCAGTCATAGATAGTTTTTTGCAAAAAGGTGTCATCAACTTAGTCAAAAAGAAGGCCCAATCAAAATTCCAATCACATTACCAAATCTAACCAAACAGATTACAATTAACATTATCCATTTAAAACAATTAAAGGTCGTAGGAAGTGATAAATTTGGCCGCCATTATAAAAAGCCTAAAGGAGGGATATCTTGGACAATTAGTGCACACCTGGACGGCTTGATTGTTGTTATAATTACTGGCTAACTGCGTAATCGACGGATGTGGACGAATGGCTGTGAAAAATCCGATGTAGGGTAGGAGCTAGGGTGTGGTTCAGTTTTACATAGTTACTCGTGGCTAGTTCCACTCACCGGTCAGTAAACGATCAGTGGGTTAAGCAACTTTGACGCGGACATTCCAAAGATGGGTGGGATGGTGAATTTTAACCGATAATGTTCGTAAACTAAACAAGAAAGGCACGTTCCATGCGAAGCGAAAGAAGTTTAAGAAATCGGATTTCATAATATCAAAATTCAATTAAAATCATTCTGAATCTTTTAGATATTTTCTGAACAAAACTTTTATTAATTATACAAAGTGAAATAAAATCTAAACCTGCAGAAAATATATTGTAGAATAATGTACGATTAATATGTTTATAATAACTTACTACTTATGTGAAAAATACTGAAAGGTTCATTGACTTTGAGGCTTTTAAATAGGTTTGATGACATTCATAGCCATTCACCCTTAATTCTATATTTTTTCAAAGAAATAAGTTTTATACCTTCTTTATAGTAAGCAGGCTCTCAAACTATAATGATCAAACCGCAAGTCAAAAACCTGCGGCCGCGTCGCACATCACTTATCAAGTTCGTAGAAATATGCGAGCGACCATCAACTCTTCGTTTTGTGGCAAACGAACACAAATCACCACGATCCACATTCATTTCATGTTTTAATGTTGAATATATAGAGCAAAATTAAATGTCAGAAAACCGGTCGAGTGTATAAAATAAAAAAAAGGACGATTTCGTTATGTTATTGGTAGATTGAACTGACTAGGGGACGCAAAAACGAGAAGACCATAATTTTGGTAAGATATAAAATGATCGAGATTGTCAACGAGACTTGATTGCCGCTAAATGTATTTTTTTTGTTGGTCCTAGCTTATAATACAATTTTTAAAGAAAACGAGCATTTCTTCTTTAAATAATAACTGAAGTAAAAAATCGCAACAAAAGGCTATTAGGTATTTTTTATCAATTCATTTACAGTTTTTTTTACGCAGTTCGGTATCTTATATAGAACTTCGCAGTTAATTTTATTTCATATCCCTTTCAAGTTTAGTTAAAGTTTAAATCGTATCAAAGTTATTCAATCCACATAGCCTGCCGAAATCAAACTATTAAACGCATAATTTGTTAGTATTTCTACTCAAACATTACCTCACTACTTCACACATTACCAGCAAGAACAAAAACACCTACCCATAGTAGCCAACGCGCAAAGGTAACTAGTCAAAAGGCTCATATTAGCATTGCGAACAATCACACGTACCTATCTGTCACATCAATAAACACGATCAATGGTCCCCTCACATAAAAGCCTGGAGGTCTGAACGGCGCAAAAAGCTCCACTTTAATTGCGGACGCTTCTTTGTGTCCCATTGTACTCGGTTCTCACTTAAATATACCAACACAACCTTTTATTTTACCACTGAATATAAGACTTTAGACTCTAACAATTAAGGAATAGAGTTGAAAGTTTTATATGTCATGTGTGTGAATACATTTGTCGCGCATTAAAATTACAATGAAACACGGTTGGACGAGCCGATAGTCAAGCGGCAGTGAAGTGGTCGATTATGTAAATGCACTGAATTCGTAACGCATCGCCCCTGATTTATATCGACCGATACATTTTCTAAAAAGCTCGGATTTAATTGACTTTATTGAAATGTCGAGTGATTGGTTCTGTTCAAGGAATTTGATAATAAGATTGTTATTTTGTTTTTGTTGGGGATGCGGTTTTTGCAGTAATTTGGCGGAATCCAATGTTTGATCAGGTGATGAGTAATCCATCTGTGTGAACCAGGTGTTAGTGGTATTTTAAACAAAAGTTATGGAAAAAATTTTGTAGCAGTTTTGTCTTTATTAATTTATTGATTGTCTCTATCCTTCAAGCCAATTAAGGATATTTTTTACATATTTATGATTGGTTCTCTAAAACAGTTCTTTAGGGAACGAAATATCCCATTTTAGAAGGAGCCGAGAGCCCAGCAATGTACCAGAAAAGGTTTTTAATTTTATTGTCTCAGTCTTTAAGCTGATTTCTAAACCGTTAGTAGCTAAAGTATCAAAAGTCAAATCATAAGTATTCGGATTATGATATTCAGTCTACAAAACAAACAATGATACGTCTTTAAAACGACTACAGTGTAATAATAGTTATTTCCTGTATAAACTGCAGTTGGCTGCCGAGAACGGCTATTAGCAGTCAAGTAACACTGCCTGTTGCATCACTACACTTGAAAATGTATGCGGCCATTAAAGATTTTGTATGTCAATGGAAGCTTACAGTACAAGGTTTTTAAAATCTGCCAAAAAATGTTGGTTACAGTTTTGTTAGTAGTTTCTCTTTAAATCACAAATGTGGTAGTTAGGCTTAGATTACTTCTAGATTGACATTTTAATTACTGTTATCCGTTGTTAGATAGAACTAATTAGATTTTGGTAATTGATGTTTTAAACTATCGTTGCTTGTAACCGTGTTACTAATCAAACGGGTCGTTAGAGATCTATAATCTAAATTTTGATACATTTCTCCACAGCCTTAAGTAAAATTAGGTATACTGGTAGATTATATGTGGAGGCTCTAAAATAATAAAAGAGAATAGAAGCGAGATGAGACTCTTTCGGGCCCTTTTCTTTTACAGTATACAGGGTGTGGCGTAAATAATGGATAATCCTTTACCAGTGGAAGGGCGACTTCCCGACTGATCTAAAAATTAAAATTTACCTCTGGGACAAGTATCATAGTTTTCGAGATTTTGGCCATTTTGTGTGTTTTTTAAGAAAGCGATTTACGCTCTTAGTTTTTGATGCTGTGATCATAAATTAAGGCTTTTTTTTAATCCGTTTTTTGCAAATAAATCCTGAATAGATGTGCTATTGAATTTACAATCTTGTTTTGTTATTACTACTTGTTTTTTATTTAAATTATGCATTCAAAGTTACATTTTATAATCTTTCACAACTTTCGTGCAACTTTGGGCACTTGTGGTGGAAAAAAAATGTATGGTGGCTTTACTGCCCACGCCATAAATAATTTCTAAATTTTATTAGAATTCTAAATTGGTATAACATGCAGCATTAATACTGATTATTGTCAAAATATTACAAAGAACTTAAATTATTAACACTTTTGCCGGTCGACTAATTTTATTTTTGCACGCTAAGCACGTTCTAGATTCAATAGTACATCTATTCAGTATCTAATTGCAAAAAACGGATTTAAAAAAAGCCTTAATTTGTGATCGCAGCATCCAAAAGTACGAGCATAAATCGCTTTCTTAAACACACATAATGGCCAAAATTTTTTGCAAATAAATCCTGAATTGATGTGCTATTGAACCTAATATCTTGTTTTGTTATTACTACTTGTCTTTTATTTAAACTATGCATTCAAAGTTAAATTTTATAATTTTTTAACACTTTTGTGCAACTTTGAGCACTTGTGTGCAGTGTTGAAAAGAAAGAAAAAAAAAACCTTACATAAATAATATTCAAATAATAAAGATAATTAGAAATCTAAAGAAAACTAATCTGTTGACAAATAAATCATTTTTCATCAAATTGAATACATTATTTTAAAATAGACTTGGTAGAAGCAGCAAAGTTCCAAGCTTTTTCATCATATAAATAATCTTTAATAGTGTAATAACCCTATAGACATGAATATTTGAAAGCAAACTTAGCTTAAACGCGTGCAAAAATAAAATTAGTCGACCGGCAAAAGTGTTAATAATTTAAGTTCTTTGTAATATTTTGACAATAATCAGTATTAATGCTGCATGTTATACCAATTTAGAATTCTAATAAAATTTAGAAATTATTTATGGCGTGGGCAGTAAAGCCACCATACATTTTTTTTTCACCACAAGTGCCCAAAGTTGCACGAAAGTTGTGAAAGATTATAAAATTTAACTTTGAATGCATAATTTAAATAAAAAACAAGTAGTAATAACAAAACAAGATTGTAGATTCAATAGCACATCTATTCAGGATTTATTTGCAAAAAACGGATTAAAAAAAAAACCTTAATTAGTGATCACAGCATCAAAAACTAAGCGTGTAAATCGCTTTCTTAAAAAACACACAAAATGGCCAAAATCTCGAAAACTATGATACTTGTCCCAGAGGTAAATTTTAATTTTTAGATCAGTCGGGAAGTCGCCCATCCGCTGGTAAAAGATTATCCATTATTTACGCCACACCCTGTATATGTGAGTGATTAGACAGATGCAAAGGTCATCAAACATACCATATAACGAAAAATTACATTCATCTTCACTCAAAAAACAACGAAAAATATATACATAAGTAAGTAAACAGAAAATGCCTAATATTGTATAACAAGTAATAGTCGAAAGCAATGCTTCATACGCGAGAACAATCCATTGAACAAGGTAGTCTGTCAAGAGGTTGGCAACACAGGCGCTTATTAAAAACATCTCAATGATGTATTGCCAGTAATTTCTGCGGAATACCCCCTTAATGGGGGTGCGTCCCGCCGGCCCGGCCACCGGTGGGGTAATACTAGGGCTGCCTAGTGTTTCATGAGCCCATCTTTTCAGGATTGCAGATTTTCAGGTGAGTGTTCCACGAACGAGGTTTAAAGGTGAACTATCGAGTTATTGGCAGTGTGTGGGCAAATGTTTAAATGGGAATGTATTGTGATTTTATTAATTGTTTTGCTGTTATTTTAAAGTTGTTTGATACTAAAAACTTCTTCAGTTTACTTAAACTTATTTTAAATAAAGGTTTAACGTATATTATATTAAATCCCTTACGTTCATAACGACTTGTGAATATGTTATATAATAATTTAAATAAAATCTGACAAAAATGCTTCAAATCATTTTTCACGGGGCACAAGAAAAGCACAAAAAAGACGTATTTTTAAGAAGTAAATACGACATACGATCCTGATATCACAGTAATAATACCTAATGATACCATAACATAACACCACAAGCACCGTTGTAGAACATTTTCTCTCTTTTTTTAACAATTTGCTAGGCAACCCTAAGCATTGTTATGATTTATAGGTTTCTTAATAAATAGAAGGAGTGGCACCGCGATCGGCGCTGTAATATTAATTGTGAGCCTCGTTAATTATTAATGCGCTACCACCTACTACCCGCTTGTACCCGTTTGTACCCGTTAGGACCCGCCTGTACCCCTAAGTACCCGCTACTGGCCGCACTTCGCTAATAGATTGTCCTCGCGGTGTTACCCCTTACCCAGATTGGATGCTTTGATTTTCGTTATAAATGATTTTGTAGTGGTTTTTAATTGTGATATTTTTAGAACGGGTGTTTTGGGGTTTTAATATTTTGTGGATCGTGTAGTATAGTGTTGTTGGTTAGTCACGGTTTTTGTGCGGTTGTATGTTTTACTTTATTAGAATAATTTATATTTGAAATAATTTTGAGTGATGATGCTATGTAGTACAGTTAGAGTAGTACCAGAAGATATTTACTGCAAAAAAATCAGTACCTACATTGTTTTTTTTGAAGACGCTTATAACTAGCTGCGCTTACCAGTCGGTAATCAAACAATCTAAGCAATTTTAATCACGGTATTTTCAAATTGTCTGCTTTGTGATATTTGAGATGATCTTCTCCGTGCTTAGGCTTCTTGAAAGTCAGTTGATAACATCAACAAACCAAGCCAAGTCAAAGTGCCAGAGCCAACTTTCAGGTGGCTTGAACACTTTTAACTCCTACCATATCTGTTTAGTGGGGTATCAAAGTTTAAAGTAAAATTTTATAATACAAGACTAGTACTTTTTTTTACCTTTAACACTAACTAGGTTAACCACAGACAATAAATATTTTTTATAGTAATGCTGAACTACTTTGTACAACTGACATAGAATAAAACCTCTTTAGTATTTTGTCAGGGCTGCGTATAGATTTCCCCGTGGAGCCATTAGCATACCGTCTACTAAGAACTTTCTACGCGTTAATATTCATGGACCTATCGAAACTTAGGCTCACGCTCTATTGATAAATACCTATTTGTTTTATTGTTATTTTTTCACATACTTATAAAATATATTAGAATGACTTAAGCCATTCTGTTAGTGTAATTTTTTTATGTATGCTTATAATTAAATTAATGTGCTGTGGACTACTTTTGTACTTTTTGTGCTGCCTCTGTTTGTGGACGAGGTCACAACTCACAGGTTCGATTCTCAGGTTGGGCTGAAATTTCAATAACTAATAAAAATTTGCAAATACTACTATTCGGTAATTCATAATAGAACATGTTCAATAGTAGCCCGGAGTTTGTACGTACGCGGTACGATCTCAGTATAATAGGTGTGATATCTATACTAATATTATAAAGCTGAAGAGTTTGTTTGTTTGTTTGAACGCGCTAATCTCAGGAAGTACTGGTCCGATTTGAAAAATTCTTTCAGTGTTAGATAGCCTATTTATCGAGGAAGGCTTTAGGCTATATAACATCACGCTACGGCCATTAGGAGCGGAGCAGCAACGAAAAATGTTACAAAAACGGGGATTTTTTTTTTCATTCTTTCTTACGTGACGCAAGCGAAGTTGCGCGGGTCAGCTAGTTACGTATATGTATGTATTGTATGTAGTTTCGTACAAACAGCAAAGTCTCCCTCACAAAATTGGTTCACATGTACTAAATAACCTTTTTATGCGCCAGTATGTAAACGTAACCTCAATCATACATAAATATGACAATATTAATAAAACTATTGAAGTGAACACTTTACGATCAAAAGTTACTCCCACAAAGAAGTTATACAACATTTTATCACAACTCATAACATAATAACAATATTTTACAAACCTAATCCGAACTATTACGTCACTAACAAATTGACTGAAAAATACCAATCATAAGTTTGTATATTACATCACTACGGCTTACTTTATCTCTGTGGTCAGAACATTAGTCGTGTGATCTTAGGTTCAAATCCCGCTTTAGGCACAGTAGGCTTTGATAACTTTTAATTGTGCATGTTTAATAAATAATACGATACGAAAATTAATCGAACACGCATTTTACCTCTAAATACCTAACGTTTCAACGCAGGTTGCACTCGCCGTGGTCGCAAGCTGACTGGAGCAGCGATGACGGTAGGATTTTCTATTGGAATATGAAAAATTATACTAATAAGCCCGGAGTTTGTTAGGTTGCCTGTTGAAAACTTGCTATACTGTTACTTAGGACCAAATGTTGCTGTATGTAAGTCATATCTGTTTATAACTATATACAACAAGCGTGATGTTATAAAAAGTATAATTTTGTCCAGCGCTGGGGGTGGGATCGGTCAGTGGGCACGTAAACAGGAGGCTCTTGTCTCTCATGGGCAATTTGAAGCAAATGGGCCGCGGCTCATTTACCACCGGCCTGTTTTGGACCGTCACTAGAACAAGCTGTGTAAATAGTATAGATGTGAAATGGTTTCAAAGTTAAATACCTACGAGGTACTGAAAATGTTAAAGAAGTAATACAAACAATTTCGTTTTACGTCGTGATAATTGCTGTAAATTGTTTTGCAAAAAAAGTAATAATCTTGCATGACTGATGTTTATTTATTTATTTACACTTCTTATACAAAGATGTATAAAGGCGGACTTAATGCCAAAGCATTTTCTGCCAGTCTACCTTAATGCAGAGATTAAGAGATGCTCATAATGACATCATATTATTATTCTAAGTTAATTGTTAATCATTAAATAACCAAGGCAAGTACGACTGATTAATAAAAGCTAAATACTATTTTCTACCAACAAGACTTTAATCGGAATATGAAACCAAGAGTAAGCGATGAAGATAATAATTATTTAGCTAGACTGTAAAGCAATTTAAGTTTGACAATAATGTGTTAAATGTTACACAAGAACTCATATTTTACCTACCAATCCCATTTTGTATCTTCACAAGTGCTTACTCTACGTCCCTCACGGCCAGTAGTTGCAAACTATCGCACCGCTACCACCCTAATAAAGAAGAAGCATTTTTATCACGAACACATCCGAAGACGGCCGAACATTGCCGACCACCTCCGACCACCACCGACCACCGCCGAACATTACTTCCGCGCTAGCGCATCACACAAATAAAAGTATTTGAACTGAACATTATGTGTATTCATAGCTTTGTGTTAGTTTTTTGTTCTTAATGAAAATGTTCATGGATGGTTTGGTCTTTATTTGGTTAATTTTTGCTGTACTATGTAGTAAAAGGAAGGTTATTTTCTCTGTATATGTTGTTACGTATGTAAGCATGAGTAGTGCAATTGTTAAAATACATAGTTATTTCCGAGTGGTGTAGGTACAATTAATATACATGAATAACTTCGTGATTGATTGGGACTTTAAACTTTTTTACATCACTGATTTGTCTATATAAGACAATGGTTTTAGCCGTGAAACTATTTATTAACTATTGCTTAGGTGCTGAAAGAGGAAAACTGCGGTATTTGGATTCCAAATTACACAGATCTGGTACTATGGTACCCAAATAACTAATAAACATACTTATATACTTCTAAAAAAATACATACTTATATTGATAAATTGACAACCAATTCTGAAATAGGACAAAGAATTTCATCAGTATCTAATATAACACATATATTTTGTACGACAAATTCGAATGTCCCCAATTCATCATATCCCCGATTATTGTATTTCCAAGTGAACTAACATATAATAAAGTATCTATCGCTACAATGTTACAACGATACAAAGTCGAGCGAGATTGGGTTCATATCCGATTCAGATAAAACGTTCACGACTCAATTGTGAATAAGTTTATAGTTCTCAAATAGCCATGGGGAGTACTAAACTATCTACTATTGTTTAGGAAGAGTGTCGTAAAATGTACGTTTATGTGTTATCTATGTATGTATTCTGTTGAAATCTATTAACACATTTATCGTAAATAAATACTATTGAATTTGAAGGATTTGTTTTCTGATTAGCTTTGGACTTTAACTAACTAGGTGACTAATACAAAAATCAAGATTGTGAAGGAAGGGCGTCTCTAGCCCCTGAAAGCATTGGTCCCATCACTTACAGGGACGCAGCATACATTAAATAATGCACAACACTATTTTTCAGTCAGCTTGCGACCTCCCTAACGTAAGCATTGCTGAAAAGTTAAGTCAACCAAATAATCAAAATCAGCATTAAATCTAATCAAATTGTTTATTTGTGACCGTATCTATAATTGTACTAATCTTTTGTAATGTTAGATTATTCAAACACTTCAAAGGTTATGACATCAAGCTGGTATATTCAGCGAGCTTTCCTAGACCATTTTACAACTCTTACCTCAGGAAACAACAATGAAAACCGCCTAGTGTGAAAAACACAATTCCACGTACACCTAAATAGCTTACAACACTCTTATTAAGCCAACCGAGTTAAAACGTAAACGTGTTAGAAAACAAACTGTCAGGTCGTTAGCGCGCTGATTGTCCGCGGCTCGTGCGGTACGAGGCGCACGAGCCGTGCCCGCGCCGGCTCGAGCCAAGCAAATTAAACAAATGCAATGATTTGTATAAATAAATTCTTGTTCTTGCACCGTCCACTGCGAACCAATCAAATTACTTCACTTTGTTAGTTGATTGCGAGCAATGAGTGGGTGGAGTGGATGTGGTGGTTTGTTTGTTTGTTTGTAAGAGTGTGCTCAGGTGTTTATTTCTCACTGTCAATTATATACGCCCTGCGAGGCAAACCTCCGCTCTTTCTTTTAGAACATACTGTTTCGTGCTGTAACCTATCTATAGCTATCAATTTTATCGACATTTTCAGGACTACGAAATTATGCTATGTCAAAGAAAATACAAACAGACATAAAAGCAAGTACAAATTAACAAGCTAACATAAACTCAAATATTTCTCACTTATTTAAGTCTATGTTAGCTAAGGATTATATGTTCCAAATGTAATTATTTACATCGAGGTCGTAATAGAAATAACAAAAAGTTGTCTAGATATCGTTTAATATGTTCTCAATAAACGTTGTATACAAAAAATAAAACAACATTTATAATAAAACTCTTGACTCAAATCAATCCTTATCAAAAGCTATAATTCTAGACTGAAAGCTAAGACTGCTTATGTGGTCTTTTCAATTTTATATTAGAAATGTTTCCGAATAGTAGCCCGGAGTATGGTGAATGAATATTGAAACATGGGTATAATTTATCAATCTAATTTAAAGGCCTTCAAGCGACTCATCTCCTACACAATACGCACTATCTTTACACGAACAAGCAAAAACTTCTCCC
This sequence comes from Anticarsia gemmatalis, assembly GCF_050436995.1. Lineage (NCBI taxonomy): Eukaryota > Metazoa > Arthropoda > Insecta > Lepidoptera > Erebidae > Anticarsia > Anticarsia gemmatalis. The sequence continues at coordinate 11,674,024 of NC_134761.1, forward strand.
TACATGACAGAACCACATCCCCTCTTCTCACTCGTGGTCTACACAGTTCGACGTCGATGTTGGTCTTAATTAATTTACACCCGTTCTTGTCCCGGCTGCAGGTATAAAAGTAGTTGTATGAAAAATCCTGTTAGTACCAGTACGTGGCTAAAATCTACACTTGTTATGTACACAGTAGTACGAGTAGTTGATTGTATGTTTATATGCTGAGCTGTTATTGGTATTGTTGCTTTAATTATGTTATGATGTTAGAAAGGTTTATGCTGTATGGGAGAAGACGTTTTTAATTTCAAATTTTCTATAATAAACTAGCTGACCCGGCAAACGTTGTTTTGCCATACAAAATAAAATAAAAAAAGTGTTACTTAGGAGTATGAAAAATAGATGTTGGCCGATTTTCAGACCTACTCAATCTGCTCACAAAATTTCATCAAAATCGGTCAAGCCGTTTCGGAGGAGTATGGCAACAAAAACTGTGACGCGAGAATTTTATATATTAGATATTTCTTAAAACTTGCATGGACATGCATCTAGGTATGCCCAATATTTTCTAAAGGTTTCTAAAGGAAGTTGAAGTGAAAGTATGTCAAAATTAAAATTGTCAAACTGTTTTTCATTCACCTTTGCCTACAACTTCGTAGTGTGTGATATTATGTATGTATTACGTAAAATTCATAAATTCTACATGTCACTTATGAGGTTTTAGTATTTATTTTTGGCTGCACATAAACAAATAACTTAATTTTAAAGGAAACCTTTATTTCTGCCGCATTTAAAACTTGTTCAAATGATCTGTGAGCTATAATTACGAAACATTTGAAGACAAAAATAAAAATTACATCGTCAAAAGTCCAGGTCTAAACACATTAAAATAACATCTTCCAATAACGAAACATCCGAACCTTTCTAAAAGCCATACTTCGAATACCTTCGAAAAGGTCATAAAAATAAATCTAGAAATTTCTAAGAACTCAGTCTGGCTGGGGTCATTGACATTTTGACAAAAACTCGTCTGGTTCACCATTGTATAACACTGTGACATAAGCTAATATATCTTTTACGCCTAGGTTGAAACTTAGGCTGAGTTTTTTGGGTCTTTTTTGCTGCAGACCAAAGTTTGTTTGGATTAGTATTTATAGATTAACATCCGCTTAGACACAGGTAATTATGATTACTGACTTGTATAATGATAAAAAATAAAACCTAGCATATGAAGGCACACCATAACCGGTCATAATTATGTTTTTTTGGAATATATGATTAGAAATTAGATTATTACAATTAATGATAACAAAGTAATATCCCCAAGCCGCATTTAGCCAGCGTGGTGGACTCAATCCTAACCCCACTCTCAATACGGGTAGAGACCCTTGCCTAGCAGTGGGACGTTAATAAATAATAAATAAATATAATTGAACAATTCACACACGGTCATTTGATTCCAAACTTGTTTAAACGATTCTGAAAGAAATGCAGTCTCCTCACTCGCACTTGGAGAGCGTTGTTACTTAAAGCCTAATATTTGCGACTAGTGCAATTCAAAATGTCAAGTTTACATCAGCTTAACCGCTATTGAATAGATGAACTACAGCTGAATGTGCCTCAGAAACCGGGCATAAGACCTATAGCCAGCAATGAATAAGTAATACCCCACTTTATTTCGCCCGCAACCTCAGATCCAGGAGGAAACGTAAGTTTTTACTGTTTATCCTTTATTATGAAGCTAATCACTTACACTATATACAATGTATATAACATACATGTAAACGTGTAAAGCGACGCGTGTTAACACGCTTACGTAATTAAGTTTAATTAGGGTCCCGGGGCAAATGTAGCGAACCACCCGGGTTCCGCACTCCGCCCCGGGCCAGATTAAATAAGTTAGAATCGAACCACTAATCGTGACTACCCAACTAACGCCGAACAAATTAATATAACCACTAATGGGTACACCGTGGGTAAAATAACGGGGAGAATGTAGCGATAAAATCACTTTTTACCCGATTATGGGGAAATAAATAGGGGTGATGGTTTTTTTTTGTGGTTGTCTCTATTTATGCGTGTAGGTTGTCAAATTAGGTTTAATTTTATTGCAAATTGCAGGGGGAAATACGCAGACCGTATTAATGAAGTTAGGTTGTGAATCTGATGTTATGCTTTAGAGAGATTGCGTTTATAAAAACCTGTACTCTGAGTTTTTAAAAGGTAAATATAATGTCTATGAATATAATAAGCAACTTAAGTCATGGACATTAATATCAATCGCTAATAGGAGGCAATTTCCACACATATTCTGAAATCTTGGGGAATAATGAAAGAAAATATCTTCACGGCATGATAGAATCGAAAAAGAAATCACACTACTGGCTTTATACCAAATCAGCTTTCTAAGGACCTCTTTTCAAAATTTACTATGAGCATAATACCTACTAATCGCGTGCAATGCAACCAACTCGCACCACAGCTAGTCAAAAAATACGAAATCAACAGAATTTTCATCATATAATGGCAAATAACTCTTAATCGCTAATCCCTACTAATAATGAATATCTCAGAAAGTTGAACAACCTCTAACAAATACGTGCCGAGTATAAAGCTCACACGTTCTCCGGCACCCTACATCCAGCCCTAGGCCCTAGCCACCCTAATTAGCTTAATTAAACATTACACGCCCCAACAAACCTACAAACATAATGTACTAACTACCCCACACTTTATAATTTGCCCTAGAGCAACCCCTTTTTTTTCTAAGAGTTTTCTCAAAGAACTGGATTTGGGTAGGGTATCAGTGCAGCGTAGATAAGTAGAATTACATTTTCAGATTTTTTTCTTAAGAAATCTCCCGCACTGAGAATTATTTATGTCCTCGGGAATTAATAGAGGCATATCTAAATAATAATAAAGTACTCTTTATTGAAAAACGTGCTTTGGCTCTTTAAGGCAAAATGAAATGTTTTTGTAAAAGTCCAAACTGATCTTCACAAAACGAGAAAATCACTGTCTAATAGCTGTCCTGCGACTAAAGTACAAACAGTAACTATTGTTCCATGACGTACATAATAAAACCTACATATTTTTAAAAGTATCTCCGCTCCGCTCACATTGAGAACACACACTAAACAGCGCAAAATTTGCCTTTAATTTATTCCAAACCTTAAATTGGTCTCAAAGGCTAATTTCTTAATTTGAATCTGTGGGACGGAAATAGTCGTAAAATGCCGGCTTTCGTATAAATTATGAAAGGTTTACTACCTATAAAGGCTAGAAAATGCTATTTTATGTGAAAATTAGTCTATTCAAGTTAAGTGTAGCTAAGAATTCGTGCTAAATAAGTTTTTAAAAGAAAATGCTTTTACCGCTACACGTGTTATGCTTTCCTACGAATATACTTAATATAAAGCCATATTTAAAGCCAGTTTCACCACTGTCTGACAAGACAAGTTCCTGTTAAATTTATATGTCGGATAACTCGTACAAATTTCGAATTTATTTGAAAGATAAGGGGTGTCTAGGAAAATCTAGGCCTTGATATTATAAATAAAATATGTAAGTATGTTTGTTGGTCTATGTTTAACGTAAAGACGGCTGAATCAAACTTGGAAGAGTTATAGACTATATCCTGACTATAGACGTTGGTTACTTTATGCAGGCGCAGTTATGGGTTTATGCTAGTTTGATAATATTTATGCACATAAAAATATTCTTATTTCATTTCGATCGCTGTTTTGCGACCTAGATCAACAAATACATTACAATTTGCCACACAAATCACACACATAATAATATATAAACATAATATACGATATCTCATATAAAACAGACGCATCATAACGCAACAGAAATGATCTAGATCGTGATTTGTTGCACACAATAATCATATCCGACCGGGAATCGAACGCTGGACTATAAATCACGATACGCCGTATTAACCGCGTGACCTTAGCATTGGGGTTTTTACCCTAGTATATGAGAATTACGATGTAGGAGATACGGTTATCAGAAGATACATTTTTGGCAACAAGCGCCTGATGAAAATCTTACGCTGTTATGTACAACTGCATAATATCAATTTATAAAAGTAATAAATTATTACATAGACATTAAACCATGCCTTTTTTCTATAGGGCCAGGTGAAAGACCAAAGAACAGCACTTGCTACGAGTCCTTACATATTTTCCTTGTTTCATTCTCACATCTAGTCATACTATAGCATTTATTTGACTTTCATTTTAAGTACAAAACGTATTTCTAAACAAAGGCAATAGTTAGAAAAAACTAAAACTGTACTATCCCTACTAAACTATTTCTATCACATACAACGCTGCCAATTTCAATACCAATTAACGACTAACAACTATTATTATAGATAGTTAACTTCCATAACCGTCAAACACAGACGTCATGAAACACCTGTAAACCTACATCATGCTACATCACGCTACATCATCTAACATCACATTACATCATATCCTTCACGCACACTGCATAATCTTCGAGATCTACACTCAACTAATTAGCACTAATCAATCAACTCAATTAACCTATGTATTTACTGTTTATGTACTAGGTACTAACATGTAGATATTTGTCTGAATTTGATTATAATTTATGTGACGGCAATTACTAATACGCCGGCCGTTAATCGAATTGAATTGGATTGTATGATGTTACATAATTATAGTGTAAAGTTATTAGTTTTGTATGTTATGGAATACTGTCCCACTGTTGGGCACAAATATTTATTGTCATGAGTCGACTCAGGCTTTTGTTTACCATGTTGCTCGTGAAGTACTATTTTGAAACTTACAAGCATTTTTGTGATGCTAATAAGTGTCTGTTTGGTGAAGAAAGATTACAGTCGTTACGGAACTTTTAGTTAAAAATACCTATTATTTTATATAAATTTTTAGCACCTAAATCATGTTATCATTTCTACTTCCCAAGGTTAGGACAAATCTAATTGCAGTAATAACATCAACGTGTGTAGCGCCTACAACTTTCTTCAATTGATGCACAACGACAACATGCTATAATTTTTTCATCAGGCGCTGCAAGAAATTCATTATAAACTAACGTAACCACAAATGACGTGGTATAATTTGACACGCACCACTACATACTATCTACTGTATATACTATGTAATATATAGTACATAATACACGTACATGTTGTAGTAACACAGTACAGTTTGTATCAAACATATCGGGTAGCGTTTAACGAGATGATCGACATTCGATCAAGCCGCTGAGTGCCTGTACGTATATTCAGAGCAAATAGGACGTTTACAATAACATGTGTAGGTAATATTGCGTAGAATTTGCTTATGTTATACGTAGTTGCCTAGCTCCCTGAAGGGTAATAGAAAGATAAAAACTATTTAGAATAAATGTTAGTCTTTAGGTAGAACAATAAATATAATATTATTCTTATAAATTTGTGAGTTACTAATGTGAATGTAATACTTTTTTGTATAAAAAACATATTGAAGTAAACTTTGTTTAAGTGTTCATTACACGTGCCTTTAGTCGTATGCTTTATACTTCGCGTTACCTATCGTTTACATACTTAAAAAATAGATCCACACACCCTATTGAGAAATGTTTAAAGTCTTTGCTCGTATATAGAAGAAGTTTTAAGCCAATCGACCAAACAGAAACTACATTAATTAATGCCTTGATTAACTATTGAAATTCTTCAGTTTCATAAGAGGTCACGATCAACCACCAAAAACCCTCTGTGGTACACAAGGCCCTCTAAAAAACACCTTCTACACTCCATTTTCACCAAAAACAGACCCCCAAAAAGCGTCCCATATATATCCAATAACAATTAATAGTATGTGTGTGTGCCATAAGCGAGAGATACCACAACTTAGCGCTATCGCGTGCAATATTTATGTGGAGCAGGTAGCCAGCGTGAATAATGCCGGTCCACCGGGGACATTTTTGTGAACCCCTCAATTTGCTGGGGTCTATGAGAAAAGCGGGAAATCTACGTAATCAAATCTAACACCATAGAGCTTTTTTTTCACAGACTTAGAAACGTCTTGAAGGAAAGTTGTTGTCGTTTGTTCAGCGATTATAAAGAGGGGTACCATTAAAGTAATCTTCTGATAACAAAATAATCTAACAAAGTGATGTACGTTGAGATAATTTGCTAAGAAAGTGATGAATACTAATGCTTTTACCAGCGACATTTCAGTTTTAAAAAGGTCATTAGAAAAGTCCAAATAAACAATATCGCGTACTATCTAGCCAAATTCTAATTTGGTTAGAGTAAAGTTTACTTGTGATTTCATGAAAACTAGCAGACTGTCTTGTAAATGTAAATTTTAAAACGCTTTTTCTTATAACTTAGGCCCAGTCTAAAATCGGCAATTTCGCTAGATTTGTAGTCAACCGCGGTTATTGTGCTATGACAGTCCCAACGTTTTTAGTTTATCACCAACAACACCGTTACCTAAGTCCGTACACCATTAACGTCTCATCTCGGGTTTAACAATTAACGCTGAGATAAATGTTAGGAGCGCGAAACGATAACCGCCTACGTTCGGGCAAACGCGCGGATTCGCGTTACAGATTATGTTGATTATGTTGTTGAATAGAAATTGTTATAGAATTATGTTATGAGCAGAGACTGCGGTAGCCTATTCTTTTATATTATTTAATTACATGGTTAATTAGACTTTATATTGTGTTATCTATTAAAATTGCTCTATTCTACGGGTAAGAATACAAAAACAGACCTTTGTAAAGCCAATTTAAAAGACAAAAGCATCAACAATATTGATATCTGCATTTTAACATACTATTTACAAATATGGTCTCTTTAAACGCCAAAAGCGACCTTCCAACAACACACGAGAAACAAATCTCTGCACCTATAACAAGAAATAGACGACCAATCAGACAAACTCAATTAAAATCATAAAATAAAATATATTTCACTCTTTACCACATAAGTCATGAAATAAGTCTCAGTATCTACGTAAAGCTCAACGCACACTAGTCGATAAACCATTGGCGGTCAGTTTCCCCGCAGAAATATGTCGCTGTGCGGTGACCCGATAACACTGGCTTATGGTAAATAGTGCCCGACTAGGGATTAAGGCGATTTTAAGGGATTCACTCGATTTAAAGGATTTTACACCGTCGTAGTGATATTTTTAGGGATTTTTTTTAAATATGGCGAATGGATTGAATTGGTTTTAAATGCAAAAGTTCTCTTTTGAATTTTAGTTATGAAATTCAGCTCAATGTGATATTGCATTTCTTTAATGCCAGCTTTTGTCTATGTAACCACAGATAAAGAAATTCCGTGTTCGGATCCCGATTTGGCTCAAGGCTTTAATTATTTATTAAAGTGGAAACTACAAACAGTAATCTAATTTTCAGAAGTCATACTGGCTTTAAGAACAGAACCTGACCGATTCGCTCAACACAAGCAAATTATAACCCCATCGTTCGTAAAAACAAATTTCACTTTACATAAAACACATTTCGCCTCTTTACAAGAACAACGTGACATCTCAAAAACGTTATTTTTATTATTCGATATCCATCACTAATAAGTTGAATTAAGGTGTATTTTTTTTGCTTATTTTCAGAAAGCACATTAATTACAGTAAAATTAAATTGTCAATATTTTTGTATTGATCAACGCTTAAATATTCAAAATTGCTCTCTTGTAAAGTTGTTGTTTAATAAATGTCACGTTGTTCTTGTAAAGATGCGATTTGTCAAAACAAACTTCAAACTACAAACACAAACAGAGCTAATCTGAACGTGTGAACCGCAACGTCCACAATCCCACAATCCCACAAATCCCTAATCCCAAATTCCCATTAACGTTTTTTAAAGGTTTTCTCATTAAACAGCAAACAATACTTGGCGTCGTCTTTCACCATCTTTCCGCCGATTTTCGCCTATTTACTCAAAAGCTTAGGGTCCGTAGACCCTGAGATTAACCGGGATAGTTTCACAAACATTCATTCTGCGGGGTCCATTCAGGGAAGGTTTAATAAGAGAGTTGTAAGCGGCTTACTTCCTCAAATACTGCTAGTTGCCGTGGATACGAACATTGCTGATTACTGTCACTAATACGGACATGTGTTTGCTTTAAAATTGTTACGCTTTCAAACTGTTCGAGTGGTTTCGTTTGAAGTTATTTTCTATTTAGAGTTTTTATAAAGGTTTGTGTAATGTAAGGCATTTGCAAAATAATCTTCTTGCTATTATACTCGCCAAGGCACGTATTGAAATTAAGATAATGTTTGATACCAATGCTGTGGTTTGTCAACAATAGTGCATAGAAACTGACCAAGTTTCTATAACATTGTTAAGTTAACTACGAATAGGTATTTAACCGATATTGGCATTCCTAACGTTACAATAAAAGTGAAACGTTACGATTGCAACAAATACTTAATGGAATAACTATTTAAAGGTTCTTTCAAATAAGACATTGGGTTAATATGTATACACTAGGCCTACTTAAAAATCGGTCTAGTTTTTTTTTTAGTAAAGTGGTTATTGATTTATAACAAAGTTATAAATAGAATACATAAACGTAATCATTAAAACGTTCAACAAAAACGAAAAGACTGATGGACTTCCAAAATTAATCAAAGCTGAAGACATCTGGGCGAGGAATTCTCAACGCATCGCTGACTAACGCAATAAAATAAATAATTCTTGGGTCGAAATGTTCAAAGTTCCGACCCTTGGCCCTTGCTGGTCTAATTAGGGGATGCACTCGAGTGTCCCTTGAGTTTACGAGCGTATACCGACCAGCGCACGTCAATAGACGCACCCAAATGACCGTAGTTCGGATCTGAGCCAAACTCGACGTTATTGAGACCACGTTCATATTTATTTTGCCGCGTCATCGTTTGGTCAGTTCTGTTTAAATAGATGTTCTATTCGAGGTTTTGTTTATTTAGAGATTGAATCGAAATGTTAATAAATATTTGGATCATTAATGTTTAGCCACTGTTGAAAGACCCAATAAAAGACACATTAGAATAGAGGTACATGGCATTCTCTTATGGTATGGTATCCAGAAGCATACGTTGTAATAGTAATATTATAGTAGTCGTATAAGCCACAAGTCAATTAATTTGGAATATACGTATTTTAAATTATAATTACATATAACTTAGGTGGTTACCAGCTATCAATTGTATGATGGGAAAGTTAACGAGTTAATTTCCGAACTGTATGGTCTTTTTTGTACAATTCCATCATCACGATAATCAGACAACTGACAAACATGTAACCTACTTTTGCAACGAGCCACTACAACGCCATCGGCATCAATCCTTCAACGCATGGGTAGAGCAAGAGGTCAATAGACATGCGACAAACAAAATAATTACATACTTGGTTTATCAACAATAGTAAAATCATCATCAAAACGGTACTCGGTACAAACATTCATTCATGCGTATCATCCCGCCATGACTACTAATGATTAGGTACTTACCTGTACGCTAGAGCAAGTGGCAACGTAGTAAAGGAGCCGGGAGATCGGCGCCGGCGCGTCTCGATCCTGTGACGACACTAACACATCTTGTACGTAGGTAGTTATAATTACAATTCTTAATAACCTACTGACGAGTTATATCACTTAGGTGTTGGTAGTTTCTAATTATAACTAATTATTTTGGGAGCTTAGACATTGCGAAAACAATAAAACACCCACTACCTTAAACCACAAACAATGCACAACACACACGTACTTATTGCGGTACATTTACTAAATTATTTGATTGCATTAAAAGTTAAAGCCAAAAAAAATAATACGCAAGCGTTATTTTTGCGAAATTTTAACCTAAAATCTATAATGATAAATTATCGCCACTATGGCGTCCTTATCCCAGTACACACTTAATTCTTAGATTTGCAACGTCTTTATCACACAGCAGTAACAATGACTATTTAATAACACTAAAACTAAAACAAAAACTATAAAAACCGTCATTTTCGCGAAATTTGATTAAAATAAAGTTATTTAGCTCGTATGTTGATAAATGCGTCACGGGCACCTCAGGGGGACGCGGTACAAACGTCACTTTATCGAACAAGGAGTGTCGTGGAAGTAGGCAAAGGAAATAATTCTCATACAGTCTTGTCTTCCTAATTTTCGGAGTGAACCGATTTTTTTCAATTTTAAAATTCGATTTTCGAATTGCGTCAAAGTGCGGTTAAGGTAATATTTATACATATTATATATTTTAATTTTTTTTTGCTTGTATCGCAATGTAATTTTATAAGTACACAGAATTATTTATTTTAAGATATATTATAAATTGTGCATGTCTCTCTACTAAGTTGTTGGACTATAGGAGTTGCTATGTTTTATGGCATTTTGCAGGAGGACAGGAGCTACCTTGCTTCAAATCAGAAATACATATGTATATAACAAAAATATGCAACAGTAATATTTTTTTCTTTTATTTAAAAAACCTATAAAAACAAACACATTAAAAAACCCTAAAATTGTACTACATATTTACAAATATTTTCTTCTGAACTTAGAGTATAGTTCTCTAATGTACTTCACTCGTTCGTTAAACCACAATGGTGCAGTGGAGAACTCGGTGTCAATGACTAGAGCTGTAGGTGTGGAACTGTTGGTTCGATGCCATTTCACGGGCGGGTTTGTGAAGTCTGGCGTTGGGTCACTGTGAACAAAGAATACTAATATTATTATGTGTATATTATGACAAGATGTACGGATGTGAATGGAGCAAGAAAAGTTTTTAGTCATCGTAGTAATTGGCATTCTTTGGTCCTTGTCTACATCCATGGGAGAATATCGTGACTTTATATAGTTAATATATATTATTATGTACGTTAACTAAAATTACAATAGTTGATATTCATCATCATCATCATCATCTCAGCCGGGAATCGTCCACTGCTGGACAAAGGCCTCCCCCATCGAGCGCCAATAGGACCGGTCCTGGGCCGCCCTCATCCATCGGACTCCGGCAACAATTACCAGGTCGTCGGTCCATCTTGTGGGGGGCCTGATAGTTGATATTAATATTTAAAAAAAAAACAACAATGAAGTCATTTATTTATCTTATGGAAGCTAATATATATTTTTTTGTATCAGTTGGAAACTATTCATTTGATGGTAACATTATAACATTAAACAATGAAGAATGTATAAAAAAACATAGTTTTGGAGTTTAATCTTATAACATGGGTCTATCAAAACATACAATCAATTTTTTATTAAGATTTTCTATACTATAACTAGTCTTGGAAAAGTAGGGTTAAAAATAGTTAAAATCAGTATAATAAGCACAGAAAATCAAAGCAAATTTTCGAAATTAAAATAAAAAGATATCTTTATAATTTCCCAAAAGCGATGTAAAGTATTAAATGAATGTAAATCGGCTTAATTTAAATCTGTTTAACTAGTGAATGAGTAATAGCTTAAACAGACAAACAAAGGCATATTTATTATTAAGCTTAACACGAATTGCGAACATTTTGTACTACAAATAAGTAGTTTACAGGGTTTTAAAATAAAAGCCTTAATTACGAGAATAGCCCAATTCCAATGTGAAAGTAAATCAATTTCTTTGTTATTGTTTTATAGCCGGCTTTAAAGCAGGTGAAATTTGTTGAACTGTTAGATTATATCACACAAAAGATCCTTTTTTTCCGTATTTTTTATAAATGATCTTGCGACTGAATTCGTTGAAAAATACTACTTTAGTGATAAACTGGAAAACAGTTTAGTAACGTGAAACTAATTCAATTCAAACACTTAACCCCGTTTTCCCACATAAATTTAACCCATTACTGACCCACTGCTGGGCAAGGGTCTCCTCCCGTAATGAGGGAGGGGTTAGGCCTTAAGTCCACCACGCTGGCCAAGTGCGGGTTGGGGACTTTGCATGCCCTCAATAAATGTATTAAACAAATTTTAGGCATGCAAGGTTTCCTCACGATGTTTTCCTTCACCGTTGGAGCAAGTGATAATTATTTCTAATACACACATAACTTCGAAAAGTCATTGGTGTGTTGCCTCGGATTCGAACCTGCGACCACTGGCCTGGGAGGTGTCAATTTATACCACTCGGCCATCACTGCTCAACACTGTTTTCCCACATATAAATTTATATCTTAACATATTAGCTTATAAGATACTCTAACAATTAGTTTCATACATTTGCTGTCATTTATCTATTGAATAGGTTACCCAACACTTATCTGCAAACCAAGAAACTTAAGTTTAATTTATCAACAAATCTAGCTAGAAATATATAAGACATCATAGTGAGTTTCAAATCAATAGCATGAAAGCCTCCCGTAACACAGAATGGAGGCTGTTATCTCAACAATAGGTATAAGTTAGAAGCCTTGCATGGCATTTCTATCAATATTGAAATAGCTTTGTTCGAGTGTGTTGTAAACGACAAACTATTGCCTACAGTCAAAGATATAAACTTTATTTGTAGCTAATGGTAGAGCAGTGATAGCCAAGTGGTATAAGTTGGTACCACGCAAGTGGTCGCAGGTACGAACCCGAGGCAACACACCAACGACTTTTCGAAGTTATGTCTGTATTAGAAATAATTATCACTTGTTCCAACGGTGAAGGAAAACATCGTGATGCAACCTTGCATGCCGAGAGTTCTTTAGAACAGTTCTTGAAGGTATGCAGAGTCCCGAACCAGCGTTGTGGACTCAAGGCCTAATTCCTCCCTCGTTACGGGAGGAGACCCTTGCTCGGCAGTGGGACATAAATAGGTTAAACTTATTTATAATTTATAATGGTAATCTAGAGAACTTGAATCTCCTAGCTTTTATAATGACGAATTTAGATAAATCTAATAGAAAACAGAGATAAAACACAGTCTAAAATTTCAAAATCTTCTTTTTATCGTATGGTTAGTGGTCAACCTAATGTCAAAGTTGTTCAAGCCGCGATATACCTAAGTATAGCTTAGCTGTAACATCAACGTGTATATTACATGGTCGTTATTGGTTACTATGCAAAATACAATAATTATAAGACGTTATAATTATTATAAGGTCTTTAAATTATTATATTTGTTTGAAGGCCGTGAGATAATTGTATATTACTAATAAAGAGTCACAATGATGAAGCTTCTTATAATCTTTAAATAATTGACAGACGAGAAATATAATTCTTTGATATGTTATACTCGGAATTGAACTTTAGACTTCGGAATCTGCAATAGAAATAGTAATTGCAAAGTTCATATTTTGGGCCGACAAAACATCTTAGGGAAAACATTGACCGTTTTATTAGTAACCTCGTGTAAGCTCGTTCGTTGCTGAATATCGAAAACAAAAAAATGTTCGAAAAAGGATTGACATAAGCTAAATCAAACGTCATCGTTATTCTAAGTTGGTAGACAATGTTACAACTTGTAGAGGAGTTTAATCACTTAAAAATATAATTATTAACAGTAAGAAACATTCATAGCCGATTTTACAGTTATTGATTGACACTGATGGCTTATGTTTATATTTTAATGAAAAAAAAACGACACAACGATAGCGACTATATAGTCACACATTGGCTAGGAAATGACTTTCGTTATCTCAAAGACGATGACGGAGTTAGTCTTCGTTTCGATAAAAAAAAACATGTTGCTTTGTCTAGCCCTCTCGTTAGTTAAATTACTTTACTGTATTAGTTAAACTTACCTATATTTAGCAAAATTAGTCCACAACGTAGTCAATTTATCCACCATGTCATATTCAAACAGCGTCGGTATCACATTCTGAGAGAACAGGTAAAACAGCTCATCAGCATGAGTGGCGCCTGCAACTTCCTTGTAAAAAGTAGGCAAGAAGTTCTTAGCCAGGTTTCTTCGACCAGCATACTGGAACAAGTAATTGAAGACTGGATTCTCATCACTTCGTAAAAGCAACTCTGACTCTTGCAATGACGGGTAGTTTAAGTTTAACTCCCCAACCCATCTTGATATTTTAGCAGCCGTCTTCATTGATATTTCTTCTCCATCCATGTATAGTTTCTGCAATTTATCTGCTATTTCTTTTCGGTCTTTTTCTAAAGGTATGTGTAAATTCTTTGGTAGAGATTTTTCGAATCTTATATGAGGTATCGTTGTGTCGTTATCCATTGACATTATGAGTAAACCTTCTTCGTTATTCGAGCCTATGATCACGGGCACTTTGTTGTAATCTCCTCTAGTTAATTTGTCGTAAGGATGTTCAGTTAAAAACGGTTCTTCTCCTTCTATTAAAGGTTCAGCACATGGAGTGTATAGTATTTCAGTAGTAATTATATTTCCATCTTTTCTCGGGACTCTTGTTAAAATCAGATCATCATCAGATTTTGTCATGAAGTAGTTGTATAAATCTTTGGCATCTTGACTCTCGTACAGCATAGTCTTAGCTAGAAGACTTGCTAAGAAGACTGGACGGTATTGGAAAGCCCAAGGCGCTAACGCAGATCCACTTTGCGTGATTACTTTGTGGAACAATCCTTTGGACATTGGGGAGTACAAATGGTAGGAAACAGACGCTGCGCCGGCACTCTCACCAAACAACAAAACATTGTTTTTATCACCTCCAAAATTTTCAATATTTTTATTTATCCATCTCAGAGCAGCTGATTGATCTTTCATAGCCGCATTGCCCGGGTTTTCTTTGATTCCAAGGCAAAGGAAACCTTGTATGTTCAGCCTGTAGTTGACAGTGACTAGTATGACGTTTTTGGAGACTAAATACTTTGGGCCGTAGATCAAATTTCCTCCCGAGCCCTGGAAGAAGCCTCCTCCATGGAAGAAGGTCATGACGGGTAGTTTGTCCCCCGGGGTGGCGTTCAGGGGTGTGTACACGTTTAGTATGAGGCATTGTCTCTTGCCGATAGTGACGGAGTTAGCTAGGCCTTGAGTACATCTCACGTTTTCATTGACTGCGTCGAACACATCATCCCATAGGGGTTCTGGACCCGGTTTCTGTAACAGGATAAAAATGTTTTTATAAGTTGTTCGAATGTTATCTAAGCTTAGTTAGAGAATACTTTTTAAGGTGCCTAGATTCTATATGATTTTGTAGTCATTGATATACACTTTGTTAAAATCCGTAGACTGTAACTAACTATACATTAACATATCGTTATATGATAATGCCATCCTGTCGTTCTATGCAGTTTTATAATAACTCATGCAAATGTTACTACTAAGTGCGTATAATGTATGTGTATTTTCTTATCAAAGGCAATATTTTCATTCATTTAACAGGCATATTTTGGATTACAACAACAACAAAGAAAAGGTCATAGACGAAATAATAATTTAATTCATCCTCGTTTTTCCTATCCAGTATATTTTTCCTAATAACATTAAATTGTGTCATTAATTTCCCTTATCAACAACAAAACACATACCTCCACCTAACTTCCACCTTCAACTCACCTGAAACCGTTCCCTAACAGTAGCATAAGGTATAGCCAAGTACTGCACATGAGACCCATCAGGGGCCACCACTCCTCGCGTTGGTCCATTGCTGAGCTGCAATATAGTGGTCGGCTGGCGGACCAGACGCGCCGCCCATAACGACCACAGCACCAACCACTTTACACTTAGACCACTCATCACTAGGATTCACTACCACAAATATAATCTTTGAGTATGTATTTATTTATTGTTAGTATAGTTAGTGGTCAACCTAATGTTAAAGTTGTTCAATGTTATTAACAACAACCGGGACCGACTTTTAAGATGCCATCTTAAGTACGGAGACGTACAGCTCGAACACTAAGAGGCGACCGATCTGAGGAATGTCCGCGTGGTAAGTTCCTTAACCCACATATTATTATAGTTGACCACTGGCCGTGTTGGCTACTTTGGTTTGAATTTTATAAATACACTTTAAACACAATTATTGTTTTTTTTGTAGTCACTGTGTTAATAGGTCACATTGATTATTCACATGTTTTTTTATAACTTTAGACTTTAAAACCCATAGTTTAGCGTCTACTTTTGTCTGTACTTATTTAATTCACTATGTTACGTATGTAATAACTTATGAATACAATTTATTTTTGATTTAAACCTTCCCTACTTTTTCATGTATAATAGTTACTAGTTAGTCGATAGTTTGCGTCACAAATCGAAAGTATTCTCGAATCAACATAATTACTAACACAATGTTTTTTACAATATCATTTGGTTGTTTAAGAGGAATCCAGTAACGAACGTATAGACATAAAAAAGTTAAATTTAGTTTTCTAGTCATCAAATTTTAGACACAAATTTGACACACGAAAACTCTTATCCAGGCGGAAACCAATCAATGTCACTTGTTAAGATCCCTACAAACTTATTTTACTTCACATAAATTCAAATACGCTTATACCTTTGCAAACTAACAATTAAATGCCACTATATAGCACGTTCTATGTTTATATATAAGTCAAATACATAAGATATTATATAATCTATTAGTACCTTGCACCTATAACTATGAACCTGTCTGTAAATCCACACTGATAACAATTGATAGTATTATCACGCAAATATTTCATGACCCATTTTCTTTAACTTTTATGATCTTTAAACTATTTTATCTTATCTTGTCTGACTGTCTGATCGAGAGGTTGTAAGTTCGATGTCCGGGTCGATAAACGTTTTGCATCTTGCCAATTTTGATATCAGTAAGTATTAATTATTATCAATCAAGTATCACAAGATGTATGTGAATGAAGCATAATGTGCAAATGCTCTGCCAACTAGTGCCTAGCCGTCTGGGAAAAAAGTGTGATGTTTTGAATGTATCAAAAATAAGTATATGTTATCTATAGTAACAAAATATTTAATTTAGCCTTGGACTTCTAAAACATATTTTTTTATAAAACTTTAGCTACAGAAACCTGTTCTCATTAAATCACAATTCAAAAATACAACACGCGTTGTTCTCGTAGAGTTATAAAATATTATGTACAATGTACATATTCTTACATTACTTGACTGACAATTTAGCAAACATTTTAATAATATTTTATTAAAACACAACTCCCGCACTAATAATGGCTCTTGTGTCGCGGGGACTTTGACAAACATACAAACAACGGACACAAAGTACCAAAGTAGTAACCAGTGAGTGTGTGAATCGAAACCACGACCTCCCGCGACAATGGTACCGGCGCGGCGTAGCGATCTAAACCACTGCGCCACGGAGGCCGTCAAAACTAATATTTTCCTCAAGGGAAAAAAATCTACCAGATATTTCCTACAGATTTATAAGTTCTTCTCATAAGCGATTCTCAATGAAATTGTCCAAATAAACATTACCTACATTACATTTGACCTATATGAATAACTTGAATTTAATTGCAGCACCTGATCACCTCTATTTTAAACGATTAAAGAGACAGACGGCAATGATAACGTTATCGTGACTATACGTCTAGTCATCCTAATTAAGCAACTGTCTTGATCTTTGTACTTCTATTCATAAATGCATACACGACATAAAAACATGCCTTTTTCATGTAGGGATAGACAGAGACTAGAAAAGTATATTTTCAGTTGGTTTCAATATCACCCATATCTTCAGATAGATGTAGAAAACCGGACAATTATTAGCCATGTTAGCCACTCAGAGCCAGTGTCACGACTTATGGCTAAGTTTCGTATACTTATCCAGAAGTGGTTATTATAATAATAATAATAAAACTGGTCATGAATCAAATAGACCTAATTTTATTTTACTATTTGCAAAGTCTAATAATCGCTTTCAAAATAAAATTAGATGCTTCTACTACTTTGAAAATTCGGGAGTTCTGGCACTTGGCAAAAATACAGTGAGTTTCTATGTAACGGTAACACTAAATAAGTTACAACAATTAAATCCCTATTTGAGTAATTTTAATCATAAATAGTCAATAGCCCAAGGACAATATTTCCATACAATCACCAATCACTATTGTATCAAAATATTAACATTAGCAAAACACAACTCATCAAAGTAAAATAAATATAATACACACTCTATCACTCGAATAGCACATCACTACACCATCACTATCACACGCGCTATCACCTCAAGGTCATCACTGAATCGCAACTGAATCGCCTTTGAATCGCAACACAACGCACGTCTGTGTTGTACAAACCACTCGTATGTAATACTTGCTAGTAGTTTAATTATGTAAATAAAAATGTTACCGGTTTCCTTGTACATGATTTTTTTAAGTTAAGGTTCCGCATATTCCTGATTTATTTTTGTTAAATGTCTCGGTGCCAAAGTGCTGATGAATGTGACTATTACGAGAGGTCTAGGGCTTAATTCTAATTTAAATTAAATGTTTGATTGGGAGTTTTTTTATGTTATTCTCGGAGTGAAGAGTGAAGAGTGAAGAAGGCAAATACTAAATAAATTTAAGATAAAAGAAAAGCTGTCTTCGCCTATGCTCTTTTGTTCGTGTCGTGAATATTAAAAACAATCCATTAAATCATGGAATTGAATAGAGAATAAAGTGCACTTGTGTATTACGCACATGCAACTTTAAGCATCACTCACACATCATAAACAGACAGACAGACAAAATTTATATAAATAATTAGATTCTAGTAAAGCAAAAAATAAGATTTTTTTATTGAACTCTAAAACGTTGACGGAGATAACATATACGTCTTACGTCATAATGTGAAGAATAGTATATTGTGTCCGAGTGCGTATCGGTATCGCTATTTTCATTAGTTTTATGTTGCAGTTCAAGTGTGAAAAAGATGATAGCAAAAAAAACTCAAGAACATTTTTTTTTTACTTTTGGATAAATTTAAAGTTATTTTTTGGCTATTATTAATTTGTTTTACTTTACTACCACTACAACTACTAAGAAGGGTGCAATTCCCATGCGAAACAAATTCCAGTATTATCTGCAAAAACTACTTACACCAGTTACACAGTTTAAGTGTTTGTAAAATTTCTCGAAATGCAAGATTTTTGTTGAGTTGAAACTCAAAACTGCATTCTTTTTCGTAATTGTCTTTAACCTTACGAAATATTCGACGACGAGATTATTTCATTACACAATATATCAAAGATCGTAACTATAGAAATATGTAACACTATAAACATACTAATATACCGGTAAATGACTAATCGACAGTCATCCATTGACGCAGGGCAAAGGTTGAGGTCTTACATCGATAATATAACGTTCAACTTATGAATTAATCTAATACATTACAGTTTGAAATAGAAAACAGTATATTTTGGTATTTTCCACATATTAAACGTAGTTTTTAGTTTTCGTAGTTTAGTTTTGTAAGATAATATAGTAAACTATTAACTCTGATGAATACAAACTTATTTTTCATTTTACAAAACTAAAGACATTTATGGGAAATTGATTTAAATATGAAAAACTTTAGTAGTATCTATGTACAAATTATTACGTATATTTATTACTATATGCTCTTTAAATAAATTTTGCGAAAATCCAGACATTTTAAAATCTACCTAAATTACGATTCCAACTACAACACATCGACACTTAGCACCTATATTTATATTATCTATGGCTTACGATAAGATATCTGTTATCAGTGCCCTAAATATATAAATAATAGCATATATGTTTATGTACTCAACATATTAACATACATGTTTGTGAACCACATCTTCGAGTAGACAGTGGGGTCCACAGTTTAAAATATGGCAGAATTATTTCAACTGGGGAAGAAGCATTCTTGAGGTAAGTTTTATAAGATATACAATATAATCACGCTTTTTCCCCATAGGGATATGCAGATACTAAAGATTATTGCTTGTAATATTCATATGTGACAGTGTTCAGTGTTGGAAGGTCCTTGGTTCCATTCCCACGCGGAACACTACATTTACCATGCTAGCAAAAGAACAGTTTGGTCGTACAAGACATTTTTTTAGTTATTAACCAGCTTCAGCTGGTTTAGGAGCTTTCTCCCAGAATAAAAGAGAAGGGTAACCAGCCTAAGCGTCCCAAGAGCACTGACTAAGATGTCTTTTTTAAGTATACCAGCAGGAACTCTTGAAAGCACTATACGCTTGATATGCTTGTAAGGTTTTGCCTCGAAAACCCATTCATTTATTACCCTCGATCACTCAACCAGGTGCGTTGGAATGTATATCATTGCGCTCATATTTTTATAGGTTCGATACCCAATCACTCAGAAACGTACAAGCAGATTGAAACGATACTAAAGAAGCAAACATTAGTAAGATTTTTACCGAAACTTATCAACCTGCCAAAAAATAAATTAACGTCTCTACTTTTTTAAGAAATTCCACCCAAAATAGCTGACCTAATCTATAAATGTCTCCTAATCTAGGCAATAGGCATATTATTACAATAATCTTCCCTATATCTAAACTTATAGGTATTATAAATGGTAAATTAAGGGTTTCCCCATGTTATCGACCTAGTTTATCTATATATGACCAAAAATGAGGAAAATTTATGAAAAAGTCTTGTTGCTAAGCTTTAAAGTAGTGTTGTGATAACAAGCTAAGCTAAGCTAAGCTAAAAATAGCAAACCAAACGCATTTTTAGAAAAAATCGCGTCATTTCTTTTAACCTTCCCACAGTTCATCTCTTTGGTGATATGAGCAAAAATTGTAAAGTTACAACAGTACAGGAAATAATAAATTCATTTGTTAAAGACAGATACCTGAATAAAATTAAAAACACCGTAAATTCAGTAAGGTACTGTAGTTTTGAGACGATTTTGAGTTTAATCGGGAGAATTAACTGAAATAAAAATTAATGTGTGTATTCTAAGTTCCAAGTGTTTTTCTTAAAAATACAATATAATATATAAGGTATAATGTATATGAATAATTCATTATGAGCAGCTCAGACCATAAATTTAAATGATTTAAGTATTTAAATTTATAGACTTTAAATATGTATAATGTGTTTATGTCTCGTGTGAAAACTCAAATATTTTTCATTATAATCATATTTTATTTATAATAATTATACTTTTGCGCATATAAATACTATTATTATAAAATTCTTCTATGTAAGTAAACAATATTAGATAAACAAAAAAAATATTTATATTTGTATAATTTACGAGGAATTGTTTGTGGTTTATTAGATGTTTACAAATTACATAGGTAATTTACAGACTACTGTTATGTAATACTTACTGAACTTAGTATATATAGGAGAGTAACCTATATTGGACCACTTTTGACATTAGATGAAATAACATCGAATCCCTTTAAGTTACAAAAATATAAACTAATTCATAAGATAACATGGTTAAACAGCTACACGATATCAAGGTATAAATATTGCACCTCAGTTCCAACTAGTGAAAAAAAAGGATTTTGTGGAGGCTGTCCTTCGGTCCAAATAACGTAACTGGTACCCTTATTTGGACCACTAGGTACTTAAATCGTACCAAAGAAAACCTATTCAAGAAAAAGCAAAGCTATTTAATAAGAATATTGATTTATTTGTATTCTTCAGTACAATCAGCCTTAAAAAGGTACTGTTCTAATTAACCAGCCTTTTGGAATCACAATATTTAAGAAAATTAGCAAATTATGTTAAAATAAACAATTTAAAGCTTCTCAACATATTAATTCAAAGTTAACAAAAATAGTTATCAAACATCATATAATATAAACTAAAAATTAGGAACTTCTAACTGAGTAGGAACATAATTATCTTTTTGCCTCATAAAACAGCTATCGAAAATCATATAATATAAACTAAACATTAGAAACTTCTAACTGAATAGGAACAATTATCTTTATGCCTTATTTAATTGGAACATGGTCACATATCCGGATTAGAGGTGCAATTCTTATGACACCATCTGTAAAATATATATACACCATCAATTAAAAAATTATTCAAAATTTTCAATCGGTTACATAAACTGGACCGGTACAATTTAAGATACTCGACATGGTACAATATAGGGAACAGTATAATTTTACAATAATTTTAAAAATAAAAAATAACCTCTGCACATGAAGTATCTATTAGCTATTGATCAAAAATAATACATATCGACGTAATTTTTTTCAGATTTCATTATATTATTATACACCTTATTTAATGGAAAACTCTTTAGGCAAAACACGAAAAAATAACATGCACTCAGTCCAAAAAAGGTTTTATTTTGTCTAAGACGTTGTATCTGTCCGGCGTGCTAACAAAATGGAGGAGTGTTGGTGGCGCTTTAGTCGAGTGGTTTTATGTTGACATTGCAAAATAAAATTAATAATTACTAGGAAATACAGACGTGGTACAATTTAGGAGCCGGTACAATATAGGTTACTCTCCCCTAAGCCACCACGGGAAAATCAGTGCCATTCTGATTAGGACTCCAAGAAGTCGCTATGACCGAAATTGATCGGAGACTATGATCATCATTAAATCATCAGAATTAAAAATCATTAGATTATCATCATCATCACAACTTTACGAAATTTTTGAGTATTAACTGTGTTTAAAAGAGGACTTAGCTCTTTTAAGCACAGTTAATACTCAAAAATCACATCAAACTGCCTGTAAACATAGTGCAATGCTTAAAATAATCACAATACTGCTAGCACTGTACCAAGTTATGTATCAAAGAATCAAAATATTTGTGGTGATCCAAAAACAGCTATTTCGGAATTGATTGTTTTAACTAGAATTTGATAAAAAGGAATACAATCAAAGCGAGAATCACCTCTATTAAAAATCGGATAAAACAATCATTGTCTTTGTTTCTATTTGCTTGCCTCGTAGATCGTTGTACACTTAACGATAACTCTGCAGCTAATATGTAACTTCTTACACGAGAAGCACTTAACAGTTCAAGTATAACATAAACGTTTATTTGCCAACTTCACGACCTGGCACTTCGACAGTGTGTAAGTAATATGTCGCAATTCGCGTATATCGTAACATCAGTTTAAGATCGCTTTAAGATACATCGTTTATTACTTGTAACGGGTTTATGTTTGCCTTAAGGGTTGTTTTTAGGGTCTGTTTAAGGATAGGAGTTAACAATGTCTTTAAAATAAGGCCTAATAATCTATTTATTACTTTTATCATATTAGTATATCTGTAGCACGTTTCTGTACAGTCGATACTTTCAAGAGTTTGACATTTAAAATTTACTGCGAATATAGTTTTAACGACGGCCACTAGAGGCTCTGAACCAATTGTCATACAACATTTTTGATAGCTAGCCGGTTGTCGGTACTCGATAGTTGTATAGAATCGCGGTACTGTATCAATTTGTGAGTCACGACAGGACATTCTATGAGACGTTAGAGCGATGAAAGTTCTGTTGTAGGAGAGGGATGACGCCATACGTAACCTGTAGTTATGACTCTTATTCAAACTTCAGTTTGGATCACTCTAAGGCTGCTGTGTGCGGCCGTTTTTTTAGGTCCCAAGAGTGATTCCCAGGCCGGATACTTTATCAGCTTTCGGTTTAAAAAGGCCGTTGGGCTTTTTGCAATATATTAGTTCGTTACCTACCTAAAAATATACTTAGAAATTACATTCCTGATAATTTTAATCTGTCGCAACTTTAACACTTTAAAAAAATTAATAAAGTTCCTGCATATGTAAATATAAATTGTATGCATTAAACAAATACATATTTATTTAAAGTTTTCCTGTCCCTATTAACTATTATCAACTAAGTAATACAATAATAGTTATGGTTATGCAAACAAAATGCCTTGTATACCTAATTATCCACGGTAAAGGTCTAAGAGGTCAACATAACATAACATAAACATTAACTATACACAGTATTTAGCAAACTATAACACAAAAGTTAGTATAGTTTACTAATTGTTGCTTTTACAAAAGATTAAGGTAAAATCCCAAAGTTAAAGGGATTAAAGAAGAGGTTAAAGAATGAGTATTAGTTATTTAGTTTAAAGGTGCATGTTTACGGGTCAGTTAAAAAAATGTTATAATTCATCTAATCACAGTCATTTATTTGTTTAGCAGATATTACCTTGCTGATTAATTGATAGAAACTTTCATTTGCCAATCACAAAAGAAAAGTTATTGTCATTTACCTTTCAAAATAATATTTTTAATTTTATTGAACGGTTATAAAATTGTAAATATTTGTCACACTTTTAATTGGGCAATAACCCTTTTCCGCGATCAACCATTATCATCGTATAATACTGCAATGAACGTGAAAGCACGAAAGGAAGCTAGAGTAATAATAATGTAACAAGTTATTACAAAAGACTTTAATTTTTTTTTTTTTTTATTTATTTGACCCTACCAGTAACGGTATTCGCCGGCATTGTTTAAAAACTTTATATTATAAGTACCTATAATCCTCTGGTACTTTTATCTGTCGCAAATGTGGTCGTGGTTGCCACTCCCGCTTAGGCCTTTTCAGCCACGAACGAAAGTACATGAATTTTGCCTGACGCCACCTTAATCATCTGCAATAGATGTATTCAGGCCAATGATGATGATGATAATAGCACTAAAAAAGTTAAAATACACATTAGCAACATTGTTGTTTTTTTTAGTACACATACCTATTTAATTTTCTTTTACTTTTTAATTAAAACAAAACCCAATTATTCCACTAACATTACCCAAGTTATATAAATAAAAAGTGGTGATATTAATCAAGCGAACCGGTCTAGCGGCGCACGCGCACTCATTCGACCACCGACCATACAGCGAAGCATACGCGTAGAAAGTTTTCCATACAAATCATTAAGAAAAAAGAAAATTTACTCTATCTTTAAAGCAATAAAAGTGATTTTCCAGTGATGAAACTAGTGTATCTAATATACGTTGTAGAAAATAGTAAGTAGGCTAGTTTACGATGTGTGAATGACAATGTGAATTTGTGTTGAAGTAATTTGTGCTTTAGTGGGTTATATTAAGGTTGATTTTGCGATGGTGAGTGTGTCCACGTGTGGTGACGATGGGTCAATGTTAGTGCGGTAATGTCATTTGAGTTGAGAAATTGTTGAGACTTATTTTAACGTATTGTTTAAGAAGAGTGCATTTTCTTAGTATTAATTCTGCATATTTTGGTATCAATATTGATAAAAATTGGCTTTGATTGGTTTAAAAATAATCTGTGTAGTAAATAACTTAGTTGTCAGCTTTTATCATATAAGTAATGCTTTAGCTTACATTGATGAAATGTCTACTAAAAGAAACAAGTTTGAGTGATTTCAATAAGGAAAATAATATAGAAAATGAGAGATTATTTTATTATAGTTTTGACTATCTATTTGTCACATTTAATCTAAAGTATTTGAAGATTTAGATAAGTATCTTCATTCCATATAAATTATTAAAAACAAACTATCACTTACCAAAATGCAAAAACAATAACGTGAGAAAACATTTTTACTTTAGGAAAATAAGTTTCTAGGAGATGTTAGATATCTATCAACATTGTATGAAAACAACTGACAGTATATCGCCTGTTAAGCTATCTTATAGTTACCCACCAGTAGTAAGCCCTGGCCTAAACTGAGGACTAACATATCCCTTAGAGCAGGGGTTCCCAACCTTTTCTAAGTCCGGGACCACTTTTATATTATTCTTGTTAGCAGGGGCCACTATGTAAGTATATTAAAAATAAAGTGTAATAATCATACTGAAAATTTAAAATTTTAAAGTCATTCGCGGACCATATTTTGACTTCCACGGACCACTGGTTGGGAACCACTGCCCTAGAGACTAGAGAGGATCAGGCAGTAAATATTTTCTGATAACATGTATTGCGGTTTATTGTATTCTCGTATGCACATGTGTTCATTAATATTCTAGTCGGAGTGTTAGAAAATTATATGCATAATCCGAAGGTTTAGTCACGCAATTAGCTATGTAAACAAAGGTAGTTACTGACGATTGTTATTTATTTGTTTAAGTTTATGTTTGTATGCTTTCTACTTATTTACTTGATAAAAAGAAACTAGTTTTGTTGAAGTTTTAACACCTCTGGATAACTGTTGGATAGCACATCAAACGGAATATTTAGAGTTATTTATCCAGCAGATAAGGTATCTGACGCTTCTACCTATCTAAGCAGCGAGGGCGTAGGGCCTGTCCTAATTATTTTAAAATTTTGACAGATTTTTCATACATGGTCAAACAAGAAAAAATTAACTTTTACAGTTTCAAAATAATAATGGACATAAAAAATATTCTTTTGTTAGTTTAAAACTAGACACAGAATATAAAACTTTCTAATATTTAAGATACTAAACTTTCGTTTGTCGATGAAATGACTGATATAGACTTTCGAATATCACTGCTGTATTTATAAAAGTGTTTAGTTTTGAAACATTTATAAAAAAACTATAAACTCAAATGAAGGTGTTAGACCCTTAATTATAAGGAGTTTTTAACCAAGATGAATTTGTTATTATAATTAACGTAGTATATAGAAACATATTATATAGAAGCCATCAAAAGGGTATACATACATAATAATAATATATTAAATAAACCTTATCACATGGTAAATGAAAACTTCTAGAAATTTGCTCATATTGTGTTGAACTCCATCAATCATCAGTGTAATAACTAAAAGTAAACATTCTTAATTCGTATCGTATTCGATTGGTAATCAAACCCAGAACCCCATTATACTTGTAAAAGACTACGAGTGGTCACATTCTTAAACAGTCATACGATTACATGTATATTTTTCCTACAATTCCATAAACTTTTTATTTGTTCAACTAGATGACCAATATGACCATAGAACATAACGGTATAAGCAGAAACCATAGTAGGTCGAGTATCTAGAAACCGGAACGTTTAAGAAACCATAACTTTACAACACTTAAACTACAACTCAAGAGTTAAGTAAATATTTAAAATCTTTGACTTAACATGACGAGGTTTATTTACTTCGAGACCGTTGTTTGTATGTTTGTAAGTCACCATAACGCAAATTGAAGTATATGCTTGAACGCTTGCTTAGACTATTCTATAGATAAATTAAGCCCTTTTGTCAAATCGGTAACGTAAATAATCGCAGATATATAAAAAATATCTGCCAAATTGTTAACCGATGCCTTAACCAGAAGTAGTACGTATTCAACATCTCTTGCTATCTATAATTAGATAAATGTATTTAAATTACATAAACTTTTTGTTTTTACTATTATTTGCAAACCTATTACAATTTCTATTAAGGGCAAATTAATCAGAAACTACGGGCTACTTTTGAGAATATTTTAACAGAAATTAGAAAAACGCAATGCCTTTTTTTAACCGTGAACCAAATTAGATTATCGCTAGGGCCAGTACCGCAATTTTCTACATACTCGTACAATAATGTCGAGTACCGAGAGTTTGACATTTAAAATTTAGTGCCAAAATAGTTCCTACCACGCCCGTTAGAGGCGCTAAACAGCATTCCGTGTAAAAAATCTCGATAGCTAACCGATTAATACCGTCAATATTAGTGGAGAATAAAGCTATAGAGAAACAATTATATTTTTAAAATATCGCAAAGAAGTATTTCGTTTATTAACAAAAGCCGGTGGAATATTTCGCGAACACGCAACATTTACGTGAATACATACATATAATAATATACCGAACGTCCTCGAGATACATACAGATAGTAGAAATTAAACCAGTTTACCTTATTACAATATGGCTGTTTCTTCTAAAAGTCTTTTACTTTCTCCACTTGAACACACTTGATTTTTTACAACTCGTTTTAGCTCAAGGTTGAATGAAACGGGATCCTGTAGAAAAAAAACTGTTTTAAATTGCTGATTTGTGACTTAAAATAAAAATATTTTATAGTAAATATGTTTTATAACTTTAAGCCTGCAACACCCGAAGCTATTATAAGATAGCAATGTAGTATATTTATTAGGTTTTCTATTCTTTAGTAGGACCAACAGTTCCAGAATTAACACAAAAGTTTTTGCAACATTTTTTCTGTTATCAAAATGTAGCGTTTAATTTTTTATTCAGTTTATATGATTCTATAATTATTTCTTGCATGTAATTGTTTGTGTGTTGTACAAACCGAAACTGAACTGAGAAACTCTTCATCAACAGCCATTTTCTGCATTCATTAGACATTTGAATTACGATTGGAAGACATCAAATTAGCAATTAAGAATTACATACAGGACTAATGAACGAAAACAAGATTCAATAAACCTTGATTACTTACATATTCAACTTAAAATACCTTAATAAAACCAATTGATGAAATTGCACATCTTTTGAACCAATTATATGATATTTATTTATTTATTTAAAATATTTATTAGTTAAACCGCGCAGATTCGCTCGCGTCTGAAGTTTCATTTCCTAAATCAATTCTTTAGGGTCTGGTTTTTGAAAAGAAAAATTGCTTATGTTTGACTCAGGGCCTTCAACTACCTTCGATCTAGATTTCATACAAATCGGTTCAGGAGTTATGTCCTAAAAATTTATTATACTTACGGGACTTCAACTATCTCCATACAAAATTTCATCAAAATCTACCCTAGTTTACACGTAAAAACGCTTCAGACGGATAGACAAACTTTCGCATTTACAATTTTAGTATAGGTAATGTATTTTAAAGTACTAAAATAAACATAATAGAGCTTTTAAAGACGTCATCAATTGAATAACTTGATTAGTACTAACAAGCTTATTCAGTACCTTCAAGTTATCATTCAGATAAATTACACCACTTGGAGATGTTTAAAACGAAAATAGCTTGGAAATTGATCTGTTTACGATATAGTTAATACAGACTAGATATTTATTTGCTAAGGTGACCTTAATTATTACTGAGAAGTTACTAAAATAGGTTTGTTGATGTTTAATTTGACTTTGATGATTTTTTCTTATTTATTTCTCTAGTCTATTACGTTTCTTGAGAACATGTAAACTCCCCAACCCTTACTTGGCCAGCGTGCTGAACTTAAGGCTTGATGTGTCGTCTTGGCCGATTTCGGCTACGGCGGCCAGTTTCATTGAAACCAGACAACTGTGCAGGGCTTTGTTTATAGTGGCCAAGTGTGTGCACAATAAGGCCTAATCCCTCTGCCATTCGGGATGAGAACCATGCCTAGCAGGGGAACATCATGGATTAAAGTATTCCTTAATTGTTAATCCGAGTTATAACCTACCAGTGTACTTGCTTTCATCTAAATGTAACAAATCTTCAAACAACAGTATTAGCCAAATGTCATATCAATAGTTCTGCCGAAAAAAAACAGTACCTGAAATGACTTAATAAATACTATAGAACCCTGTTCAACCTTTGATAACACAGCAACACGTATTTTGCACTTTGGTTGTAAGCATATCAAAACAAAAAATGACCTCTTGATGAACTTTTATTTACCTCTTTATATTTCAAGCTATTTCGTAACCAATATAATTATCTATTAAGATGGCTTAATAGATACAGCGGTATCATTTCATCACCTTGTCTCTAATACTTCGTGGTTTTATTCGCACATAGATCAATTTATTAATTTAACGGATACAAACGAAACATACTCCTTATGAGTATTTACCCGTTGTTTTGATAAGTCCCGGCGATAGGCTGAAAGTTTTCTTTCAGTAAAATATATTAAGGGAACGCAAGGATTCACATATGACCAAGAAGGACAAATAAGGGCCAGTATCATAATAAAGACAAGATAACTATACCCAGCAGATGGACAGTAATTCCTACCTCTTTATAATCATATTCAATGTTTCACTAAAAGGTAATAAATTCCACCTAAATGTCTACCAGCAGTGGCATATATCACGTGAAGCATATCGCGGCTCCCTGCGCCCAACGAACTGCGACTCGCTAACAGACCGTGGCGTGTACATAATATTTGGATGAACTCACGTAGGCTTGCACGTGGGTAAATACTTTCTTAAGTATCTGATAGGCAGCATAATTTCCTACAGTTAGTACTATCGTATCGCATTAGTACCGAGAATTCGGCGATTAAAACAACCTCATAGATCTTTCTTGTTAACTCGATAGCTGCTTCAATAATAAGAGAAAGTCTTCTTATTTTATTCTTGCCCTAGACCAAATTAACTCCTACTGGCATAATTGACGCCTTTAACGCCGAAATCTATCATGGAACACACACATAGTTTCGACGAAATTACAAATAATATACTCTTCTAAAATAAATAATTAATAATGAAAAAATAGTTTTTTTATACATACGAAATGCTTTAACTGTCGACTTGACCACTCGACAAGCAGTGACATAACAGTGCTAAGATTAATAGAACCGCATTCTCAATCATGTTTACCTACATTGATTGGGTTAGGTCATAGTGAGTTCGTATTTTTTAAGTGGGCATAATTCATTCCCCGCTCTTGGGAAACCTATGATCGTATAAATGTTATAAGAAACAGCAGTAACATAAAGAAATACAGGAAATACTCAGGCAATGTAGAAAAATCCTAGGAAAAAGATGTATTTTAGATAATAATCCTTGCGTTAATTAGCTAAAATAAATTGGAAGGCGCATATATCACAATTATGCAAGAAAGTCAGTAGTTCTGCATATGCTCTGTACAGATTGGCTCCAATAGTAAACATTGACGCTTTACTCACAGCCTACCACGGTCTTGTTGCCTCTGTCTTACGGTATGGGATAATTTTTTGGGGAAACTCAACGGATAATGAGATAGCTTTTAAGGCCCAAAAACGTTGTATACGAGCCATGTTTCGCTTGGATTCCACAGATTCTTGTAAACCGCTTTTTATATCACATAAAATTTTAACACTTCCCTCATTATACATACTAGAGATAGCACTATTTGTTCATAAAAACCCTCATCTATTTGAACAAATATCTGATGTGGTAAAAAGAAACAGGCGCAAATTTAATAGTAATAGACTGTGTCTCTATAGAGCAAAAACAACTTTGGCACAAAAAAGCGTATTAGGTATGGCGCCTAAAATATACAATAAGATTCCTAATGATATAAAAAAATGTAATGTAAAAGTATTTAAACATAAATTGAAAACAATTCTGACAAATAAATGTTATTATAGTATACATGAATTCCTAAATGAAAATAATTTTGACATTTAATATTTATTGCTCTTCATTTATAATTATTATAATTAATACGACTTTATTGTAATGACATATAATTTTTTTTTTTTTTTTTGCTCTTTTTGAAAAAGAAATGACATTTAATTTTATTGTTCTTAATCTCTATTTATGAAAATTGATATGATTTTACTTAAATTGATAGTAATGACATGTAATATTTTTTGCGCGCCGGTAAAAACGGCAAAACATGCTGTACATAACTTTTTATTGAACATCTTGTTACCATGTTTTATGCAATAAAGAATTTGATTGATTGATTGATTGATTGAAAAGCCTAACTTACTTCAATAGAAAAAGTCTTTAACTTAAAATCTTTTTCTTTTCAGATCAACGCTGTGACACCATAACTGAAGATTCCTGAACAAAGACGGAAAATAGCAACTAATGCGTAAAAGTGTTTAAAGTTTAAACTATCAAATAAAAGAAGTTATGTGAAAAAACAAAACAATACCAACAAAAATAATTAAAAATGAGGACGATAAAATAATAACATACGATCGAATTGATATAAAAACTTATCAAGTGTGAAATAAAACAACAGTGAATACCAAAACTGATCAATTACTTAACAATTTGGCAAAAAGTTAGGTGCGTAGTATTCGTAATCGGCGGTCCTGTATAACAAGATGTATGGATGTGAATAAAGCAAGAGAAGTTCTAGTGGCGTTCTCTGGTCTCGATGGGAAAAAAGCATGACTTTATGTAATTTGACAATAAAATAACAAATGTGTTTATAGTTCCTAGTGTTATTGTTTGATAGACAATGGGAGTGATAAGTGTAAAGTGGTTAGTGCTAGTGTCACTATGGGCTGCGAGGCTGGTGAGGCAGCCGACGGCGCCGGTGAGGGTCTCCGGAGGGCTGGTGAGAGGAGCCATGAGGCCTGATGGAGCGTATGCACAGTATTTTGGCATACCTTATGCTACTGTTACACATCGGTTTCAGGTGAGTTAGCGAGCATAATACGTAGGTTGTAAGAAATTTTTTACTTTTTCTTGTGATCTAAAGTGGTTATTTAAAGCTTCCGTTTACGTTTGGTCAGCGACCCTGCTCCAAGGTTTGAGTGTCTATGAAGAGTTGCAGAAGAAAGCACCCTAACCATTGATCTTGTCAAATTTGATCTTTAATGTATGAAAACTCCCTGCGAAAAAGTATTTAAGAAATCTCAATGATAACGATTAATTTGTCTTTACGGTCTTTAAAGACACTTCACATTTCAACTTTCTGAAGAATCTTTATGTAAATATCAGCCTTGTATCCCTGATGTTGACTGTACTTTGGACTCAACAAATATTCTACGTATGGTCTGCGTTAATAAGTTGAATAATTATCGTGTCTTTCGACTGCATAACGAAAAATGTATCTAGGAAGTATTTGGAGCGATCCTTCGTGCTAGCTAAAATTAGCACGCAATCTCAAGACTGCTATAACCATTAAGACCGACTGCTATTTTTAGCTATCATCAATTTTTATTTCTTTATAAGTAAACCGATCTATTAGTACACTGTAGACATTTACACCAATCTTTAAAAATATTCAAATGTGCGAATATAAATACGTGTAACTGCTGAACAGATTAGGTAACAATTTAGCAATGCATTTATATCCATGGGAAGGAAATTGTTCATTTGGCAATTAAGATAAGTGCAACAATTTCCTAGCTCAAACTTATCCGATTAGAGTTTTTACGTAAACTTTTCCATAAACTATAGCAACAACGATGTCAGTTAACCAAACTGAATCTAATCGAACGACATGATCGACCCAATCCTACTAGAGGTATAATCTAGCAGTCCTAGTGCATACAAGAAAGATTAAACATCTCCCAATACATACATCTGTGAAAGGAAAAACACTTTCTTTTATAAATCTGTTCTGTCTATGCAAGTGCAACCGCAGCCAAAGCTAGTAATAATTCATTTGTATCATCGACTGATACAGTTACTTAATGGCGTGATTCACGGTCCAATTCACACCAGTTCCAATTATTTTACAACGAGTTATTCGTATTTTTGCAACTAATCACCTGATTTATTGTTTATTGAATAATTCCGCTATTAGAAAGAACTAATTTTATAACACGAACATCCATTATATGTTATAATTGATTGTCTGACGTTTCGGCACAGGTTACACAGACTGAAGTTGAAGGCTGAACTTTTAATTCGAATGTAATTAAATAATTACAAATTTAGCTTTACATTTGCATCTAAAAAACTATCGCAACATGACTTCATATTTTCAAATTCAAAACTCACATTCGCAATCAATTTAAATAGTCGATAATAATTTAATCATCAGCCATATTGCCACCCATTGCAGCATAATTGTTTCTTCGTACTGCGGGCTAATAGACGATAATGACGCAGTAACGTCGTACGTAACAATCCACTACTAATCTACTTGTGATTGCACCCTTCGCTACCCCCTACCGACACCCCCTTCGATCCCCGTCGCCCCCTTCCCTCGCAGTCGACGACCACCCTAATCATACCTTGAAGTATCATTAACTGTCGTGTGATTGAAGCCATTCGTTTTTAATTCAATGTTTCTGTTAGGTCTCTTGATTACTGTGTTTCTGATGTTACATGTTATGTTTTGAATATAAGATTAAATGTTAAGCAGTCATTGATTCTATGTTATTGCTTGCTATTTTCCGTTTCTGTAAACAGAGTGTTCGGTATTACCTCTTGATTTTCCAGAGTTAATGTTGTTTTAAAAAGAAAAATATTGTTAATAACAATTCCATCTTTACATAAGAAAAAAAAAACAAACAGATATTCTTTCAAAGTTCTAAATTCCTCGCCCCGATAAAGTTATGCTAAAAGTTGTACATCGAACTTATCAAACAAGTCACACATGATGGAATATGCAAGGCTGTATACTCATGTGCCTATTATCACATTCCAGGACCCAAAACCTGATCCACAATGGGACGGCGTGTTCGACGCAGTCCAAGAAAACATTAGATGCACTCAAAGATTCACCAACACCAAGATATTGGGAACAGAAGACTGCCTGACTCTAAACGTGTATACTCCTCGAGAACCACCTGACCGTCTTCTACCAGTCATGGTCTTCATCCATGGAGGGGGGTACCGAGATGGATCAGGTTCACCCTTCATTTATGCTCCGAAGCACTTACTACAGCATGGAGTGTTATTAGTCACCTTTAATTATAGACTGGAAATCTTAGGTTTTCTTTGTTTGGGGATAAAAGAAGCGCCCGGCAATGCTGGGTTAAAAGACCAAGTAGAAGCTCTGAAGTGGGTTCAAAGGAATATAAAGGCATTCGGTGGCGATCCTGATAATGTGACGATATTTGGAGAAAGTGCTGGTGCCGCTTCTGTCGTGTACCATCTAGTATCTCCAATGTCAAATGGATTGTTCAAAAATGCTATCATGCAAAGTGGGTCTGCTATGTCTCCATGGAGTCTGCAGTTTCAGCCTCTAGAAACAGCCAGTAAGCTTGCCTACCACATGGGTTATAATACCAAAGATCCTTACGAATTATATAAAATATTTAACAACGTATCTGCTGAAAATTTACTAAGATATCGAGTACCGAGGAAGAAAGGAGATATTGTGCTGTCTGAAAATATATTCGTACCTTGTGTAGAAAAGGAAATTCCTGGTGTGAATAGTTTCTTGACTGATACTCCTTACAATTTGATTGTAAAAGGAGAATACCAAAAAGTTCCTGTGATTTATGGGTTTAATAATGCCGAAGGATTAATGTTTACTGGTAAAGAGAATGCCACTACGATTAGAGATATGGACTTCTATCATGCATTACCAAGAGACTTGAAATTTCCTACTGACGAAGAGAAACGAGCTACAGCAAAGACGTTGGATAAAATGTACATGAATGGAGAGAAAATTACAAACAAGACTATACTAAAATTCGCCAAATTTGAAGGAGATTCAAGCATAACATATCCTACGATAGCTACAATAGATTTGTTCTTGAAGTCGTCTGATAAACCAGTGTTTGTATATAAGTTCTGTTACGATGGTATGCTGAATTATGCCAAGATGTTCTTTGGGTTCAGAAAGACACCCGGTGCGACGCATGCTGATGAAATATTTTACTTGTTCAGCGCCGCAGTTCCTATGAGGTTTTATGTGGAGCAAAAGTTTATTGATAATATGACTGAATTATGGACTAATTTTGCCAAATATGGGTAAGACATCTTTTATTTTAAATATCTCAATTTGATTCACAAAATTATTTAAAAGTATCCTAGATTAGGAACCGATGTACTCGTAAATAAAGAAAGCCAAAGCTCATTCGTTTTCCTACCATTTAAAATTTAAGTCTACTAGTCTGGAGTAAAATCGAAAAGGGATTCTTTTATATGTATTATTCAGGGTTCAAATAAATTAAAAGTGGCAATAAATTAGACGGTTAATTTATTAGCGAACCGTAAAAAACATACCCCGAAAAGTACGATTTAATTTTGGCGAAAATTCTGTGAAATTCTAGAGAGATGTACGCGATTGTTGCATTTTGTTGTTTAAATTAAACTTGTATGCAGAATGAATGGCTGCAGCCGCGAATTGAATGAATTCATTAGACTCGCTATATTTCGCAAGAGAACTAAGTTTGTTGAAGTCTTAAAGAATTTAGAGATGATTGCCTGAGACCTAGATTGAAACACAAATTGTTTGTTCATGCTAATTAAGCGAAATAAACTAAAGTCTGCGATAATTTGTGTGATTCTTTAGCAAGCATTTGTTTTATTGCCATTTTTTATCTTTATGATTAAAAATATGGCCAGTTTTATTCTATGCGGTTCAAAAATTTCAAAATATAAATATATAAGTATAAATAGTTGTTAGATTGGTCCCATCTTTCATAACAGATACAAATGAGGGGACAAAACTACTACTGT
Source organism: Anticarsia gemmatalis (assembly GCF_050436995.1). NCBI lineage: Eukaryota > Metazoa > Arthropoda > Insecta > Lepidoptera > Erebidae > Anticarsia > Anticarsia gemmatalis. The sequence continues at coordinate 11,710,004 of NC_134761.1, forward strand.
TTATTTTCATTACTGAGTTTCGCACTTCGTTGGATATAAAATACATATATAAAAATTATCAAATTCGACCAATCTTTCATCAGTCTTCCATCATCACTTACCAATAATGTCTTGTTTCCAGTGACCCCACCCCAGCCACCAGGTCTCCAGTACTACCGAAGTGGAACCGAGCAGACCCCATCAACCCTCAGCTGCTGGTCATCGACCAGGAGTTCTCCACGGAGCCAGTCTGGCAGGATGACGTCATCAAGTTCTGGAACACCACTTACTCTAAGTATAGGAGAAAAAATTAAGAAGCACAGAAGCAAAAAAGTCGCTGAACAAATTCAAATTTTGAAATTTCTTAATTTTTTCACATAGTGGAGTCAGCCTAGGACAGGAATTTATGCATGCGAGTTATTTAGAGAGCCTTAGATCGACATAAATAGGTTTTGGAAACAATTGGATCGAATTGGTTCCCACAATAAAAAGTGAAAATAATGATGTTAAATGGCGAAACGTACTATGCCTTCCTGGTTCCCTCCTACCTACCTTCAGGTGATGCTTGTTAATTTATAAGTTAATATCAGATGGAAGGATTTGTTTAAAAGCCTTCAAAAAATAACACCCAATATTTGCAAGCCAGATCACAAAATGTCTGTCTATTCTTTAAGAAACTTCTGACGAAAGTATACTTGGATTTTGAGAATTTGGATTTGTTCTGTGTGTTTTCTGCTGACTATACAATTAGTATCAAATATTTGAAGACAGTGAGATTAGACTTGAGGTAGAGTTAAGTGCTTATAAATAGATTTTAGGTAAGTAGCAGATTCTAGCCTCCGAGAGGATTGGATTTTATATAGTACTATTTTGCTGAAACTACTTTTTGTACATATTCTGTAATAATTTAATAATGGAACACTTTTTTGGATTTATTTTTTTATATTATTAAGAACACCGTTTCACATTTAAACGGGGTAAAGTATGTTACATTTTCATTTCAAGAGAAGACAGTGAGACAACGGGATAGTAATACATAGATCGAATGTATTATATGAAATGTAAGTTTTGAAAAAAATGCCTTCCTGAAAAAAATTAGACAGTCAGTTATATAGTACGTATGCACAGTCCATAATCTGAAAAGTGTTCTAATATAATATTTCTGGCTGGTGCTGTTTTTTTTTAATTAAATTGCCGTTTTTTTTTTACTTTGTATATTTTCTAGTCTAGCCAAGACTGTAAGTGTTAATTTCTAGATGAATAAATGTGTAAATTTTGCAATTGATTTAAAACATTTTGTACAATTGTTGAATGTTGATGGCGTATGTTAACATACAGTTGACATGTTGAATGTGACCAGTAAATTATATGTTTCAAGTTCTGTGTATACTTTTAATCTAATTTTACGATAAACATGAAGACTAGACCCTTATCGAGATGCAGTAAAACAATGTTTCGGCTTCAAGCGCATAGAAGCTGTTCTAATAGGCACTACTTAAATTGCACTTGGTTAAATTAATTCAATCAAATGAAAAAGTGATTACGGGAGTCAAGACTTATTTTTGAAACAAATTTGTTTCGTAAGAGGGCTATAATAAACTGAGACGCATCAAATCAGATATAAATTGTCACACAATAGCTGATAGCATCCTTTCTCAAGCAATCATGGTAATCGCTTGCTACGTACACAGCGTAGAAAATCATACATGATTGATTCTAAATTACCATACCAAGCATTTTCTTAAATCTTTAGTGGAATTTAAACTTCCATTCTTTCAATATACAAAAACTATTTGACCACAAATTGAACTAGAATCATGCTCAGTAATCAAACATATGAACTATCTCAACCACAGAAGCAATTAAGAATAACTTATAACATTTTGATTGACTACACATAAAAATAAATAATGATTCATTGATACAACTTTTACATCTTTATATGTACCATAAACAATTCAATTTGTAATTATCTACGGTCAATCAATAACACTTTTGAAGAATTGTATATTCTATTATATAGTATAATTTATTATATAGTGGATTGAGTGGTAACAAATACGGATACCGATCACAAGGGCTTTGGTTCGATTCCCGAGTCAGATAAAATGATATTGGCCTTTTTTTAGCTTATATAAGGATATACGCAATAGTGCCTAGAGGTTTGGTTGGAACATCGAAATGTGGCTGTGTGTGTGCCTCCATAGCGCAGTGGTTTAGATCGCCAGGCCGCTATCACTGTGTCAGGAGGTCGTGCGTTCGATTCCCACATGGGGACAACTATTTTTGCGATCCACAAATATTTGGTTCGGGTCTGGGTGTACTTTATGAGCGTTGTTTGTATGTTTGTAAAAGTCCCCGCGACACAAGAGCAACGCTTACTGCGGGAGTTGTCTTTGAAAAAAAATCTGTGTATTTCGTTTAGACTACATACTCCCCAAACATAACAAGCATGAAGTTATATTTTGCTATAAATCCCAGAATTACATGTCGAAACTAGTGTTAGTGTAACATTGCATGGTAACCTTGTGTGCGCGAATGAGGATGGCGAAACGTAATGATGCGAGTCATTGTGGGGTCTAAGGTTGTATTGCAATGCTAGAGGTCAGTTACGAGTTCGTGCCCGTGACTGTCCTAGTTGAATAGGGGACATTGATGTACATGTTACGATATTTTATAGGTGTTATTTGCTATAATCATTAGCAATCGTAGTCGCTATAGCTTAGGAGCTACTGATCAGATGTGTCAGTTTCAAATCCCTGCTGGGCTTAGAAGGTGGAACTTCTACGCAGACGTATCAGGTTCAAATCCCGGTTCGGTTTAAAATTTATTGTAGTAAAGGATTTTTTCTGTGTGTAAATTTATAAAGACATCAAAATATGTGTATTTCTCTATAATCGATTTACTTTATAAAATCATAGGAATGGGTGGTTTTATGTCTGAGGCTCTTCCTGCCAGGCTACCTCAGCATGAAGCAGGGCTAAATCAAGGTAGGTGCAAGTTAAGAATACCAAAAATATTCTTAGAGTTAAAGTAAGTCAAATTCTACATACCACTTTATATTTATCAATTATCCTCGCTGCCGGAGTTCAAATTTCCATAATTTATTAAGTCATACAAAATATAAATCACCGGTACGTTTTTTTAAGTAACACACACGCTTACTATACGCATACCACATAACTTGGTTCAATTACAAACCAACCTAATCACAAACTGTATAAAGAATACTGACACAGACTAATCTATCGATAAACCCAGATACGTTATAGAGACAGGTGAGTTAACCTGAATTATTATAGAGAAATTTAATTATATCGAAAGTAGTACAGTGGGAGTGGATCTTTATACATTTCTATGATAAATTACTGCCTTGAGGCTTGTCGGTGATGTAGCACGATTGCTAGTCTCACGTCCAAGGTTCGAGGCCGGTTTACCTCAGCTGTTATTAACGGAACTGTATAAACATGTCATCGATACTTCACACCTTTGCAATTTATGGGATCGGCAGAGTTTTGTAATATTTTGTAATAGGCACGGTTTTGTAATTTTCAAATTGCTTTAGAAATTTCGAAAAGTAACTACAGCACCTCGATTTCATAGTCGTAGGATCTTTTACAAGCCTACCAGTAACGATCTACAAATATTTTTTTCCGTATGGAAATCAAACCGATTATACTTTTCAATTAAGTAGGCATATAAAAGTTTGAGCCTATTGTTATCAAAAAAGGGGAAAGGTGTTAAAATAAAAAGTAAATAATTCGGTAACATTTACATAACGCAGTGTCACGCGACACTGAACACAAAAGAAAAATTAAATATTACTTCACAGAAATAACTGTATTACTTCTATTGATTATATTATAAAACTAATAACAAATCTAATTGAAAAAGTCGCTAGCTTTTTAGAAAACGACTAGTGTTTGAGGTACTCAACACTCCAAGTGTGCGCTAAAGTCGTGGGTTCGATTTTTACACAAAGCTTGTTTTTTGCACATCTGGTAATAATTTGTGGTTTATTTTCAGTCTTAAATTAACCAAAAAAAAACCATCGTTGGGCAACCCATCACTTCACTTCAAAACATACATACAATGACATACATACTCGTTTAAATATCCAAAAGTTATAATCACTCCCAGCAAAATTGCATAACTACAAATATATTTAAGAACTCTTAACAATTATTAAAAAACATTAATTGACTAGCCATAAACAAATGACACATTCAAATTGACCGCCATCTTTCTCAATACCAAGGACAATATGCAATACTTGCGAACTGCAAACATAGTGATAGCCCTACCACTTGTCTAAGCCATTGTCAATCGACCTTCGAGTTGTGAAAGGTCCGTCTGCTATCACACCGACTCACAAACTCGTGAGCGACGCGCTCCCGTGATAACGCGCCTCGAGTTACGAAACAGTGAATTATGGACCAATAGTAGTGTGTTCGATATTCAAAATGTGGAAAATATGAAAATATTTTTTTGACATTTTGTTTTTTTTTTATTGTGAAGTGAAGTTTTATGGCGGGATAATAAAAAAAGTCAATAAAAAAGGATTTTGGTGAAAAGTATGTATTCTTGTGTAAAATAATGTTCTTTTTTTATTTATCGTGAGATAAAATAATTTGGAGATTGGTTTGAAAAATGTGTTGTGTATATATTTTTGGTCATCTTGGGATTATTTTTTCTACAATTTTACGCTTATGGTAAGCCGGGTTGTAATTCCTCTATTAAATTAAATTCTATATAAAAGTTAAAAAATATGTAAAAAGATTCCTACATATTTCATTGAATTCAACATGGAACAAATATTTTATCATTCACAAATAATATTATCTCTTATTTCATTAATAACGCATTTCAACATCCTGTTGGTTTTCCACAAAAGGTAAAATGTATCAATAAGCATTATAATCAGACTTTCATAATAAATCAATCACCATTTACCTGAATGCAGCTGAAAAATCCCATACGTAAAACCCCAACAACAATTTTCTCGGAAATCAAACCCAGGACCTCACTGATCTAAAAGTAGCACGTGACCGCAGACATTACCTCAACCTAGTTATATACAATCATAACCGTGTAAGAGAACATAATGCAAGAAAAATAAGAAGGACATGTTTGTAATACTAAATACAGCGGAACTGAAAAATTTAAATTTGTTACTTTTACACTCATCTGTAGCGGTAATTTTCTTCAGTCGACGCCGTAGAAAAAACTTCAAAATGACGTAAATCAGTGTCGTGTATTGACATTCGAATATACTTATCAAAAATTAGTTATTTCAAAATAGGCTAAGGGCGTAAGAGCATAAGTGTCTAATTTCCATATTATGTACTTCTTATTGATCATTCTTGTAATTTTTCGTTTGTCTTCAATATCATAATATCCGATATTAGTATACAAGATTATATTTTACCTTACTTTAGGACCGCAACGAGTAGTAAAATATTATTACCCTGCAAAGTTTCGCTTTGAAAATTAACAAATCCAAATAGTGTCTGTTTGTAGCTCTCTCCTAAATTGCTGCACCAATTAAGATGGAATTTGGCATAGCTATTAACTCATCTACGTTATCACTATATGTGGTTTCTCGCATCTCACACGTGATTTTGTGATAGATTTGCACACATGTTGCAAGACACGTTACTTCATACAAAAACTTACCGACCTTCAGAACTGCAAACTGCATAGTACTATAGTTATTACGTTTAGTAAATAAAGCAATTTTGTATAACAACCGTGTCTACGATTTAACTATGGCCTTTTGAATATAGGAACTGGTTTCAGTGGCTGGGATGATTGTGTATCGTGAGTTCTTGGGTTTGATCCCTGTGTCAACGAAAGTGTTATTTTGATTTTTTGATTGAGATAATAAAAGAAACAAACTGTAGTTATGTAATTAACCCATTAAATAGAATTAAGCTTGAATCCCTTGCTACGTAGGATAAAAAATAAGCTTAATAAAATGTACGATATTTATACTCATAGATACATCACGCTTACCTCTACAATGAAAACTACTTACTCAACTAAAATGATTCTCCATTTTTTAAGACCTTGAAATCAAACTACATGTACATTATTGTACATACTATAACCCAACACGAAAAGACCACCTATGTACCATACAAACAATTGCTTTAAATGAAAACTAAGCTTAAAACACCTCGACAACACTTCAACTTCAAAACCACCGTCAAATTTCTAACATATTTGTATAAAATTCTTCACCTTTACACCTTAAAAAAACCGAAATGAAATATGTATAAAATTCCCAACGAATCTTCCGGCGTGCGTCCATCTACTAGCACTTAATACATACATTTACAAAGGCGAAGTTACCAAACATCCGTAATTACGAATCAATCAAACACATCCTTATCCCGTTAAAACGTTTATATTGCACATATAAGGCTCGCTTTACACCTTACTATGTATTTTTGCGTTGATTTATTTGACAACATTTCTATATTCTAGAATTCTAGACTATGTTTTTTGTTTGGTTTTGCGGCGATCCTGGTTTTATGCCTAATTCCGCCAATAACACAGTATTAAATAAAATATATCAAAAAACATTTTAATGTCGTAATTTTTCGACTGCTAAGCAGTCATGTTGAAACAAAAGTCTAGTTCTAGATTAGATTTAGATCCAGTCCAGTTATAGTTCTGTAATCTATACTAAAATTATAAAGCTGAAGAGTTTGTTTGTTTGTTTGTTTGTTTGTTTGTTTGTTTGAACGCGCTAATCTCAGAAACTACTGGTCCGATTTGAAAAAAAATATCGAGGAAGGCTTTAGGCTATATAACATCACGCTACGGCCATTAGGAACGGAGTAGCAACGAAAAATGTTACAAAAACGGGGAAAATTATGACCCATTCTCCCTTATGTGACGCAAGCGAAGTTGCACGGGTCAGCTAGTGTACAAATAATCTCTCGACCTAATTCAAAATCAAATCACATATTTATTTAGGTCCTTATTCCTCGCACAACACGGTGGGAAGGTAAACCAATACGATGGATGGATGATCTATCAGCTGATGGTTACGACTCGATTACCTACTCCTTTAAACACGGAGGCTATTCTACGTGTTTGTTAAAGCACGAAAACTATTATTATAAAATTATATTTCACATTCCGGTTTATTGCTAAAAAATACTATAAAGCTTTTTTTTACTCAGTTCATTTCTTTAGCCCTACCCAGAAATCTAGCCCGAAAACATCACGTAACAGTCGTATTCACCACTGCTTAGAAGCATTTATCAAATACTTGTGGTATTAAAACAACATAAATTATCTATGTTTAGATATAAAAACTAGTAGGATCAATTTATTTTTCCGCTATCTCTAGTGTAACGTAGCCTAACAGCCGACCGTGAGCTGCACATATCATGAATACGTAAACACTAAACACTTGCAAACCTTCACAAAAAATATACAAAAACTCATTAAGGTCACACATAATGACTGTCCGTCGGTCTGTTGGTCAAACGTCTGTGATTGGTCAATCGAGTATGACAGTATAATATAGTCTAAAGTTGGTATGAGAAAAATAGATCGGTGGGAATTTGTAAAAGTCAGTTACGGTTAATTTATGAGTAAGATTAATCGCCTCTGTCACCTGAACGGTTGGGTATGTGCCTGCCGATCATGAGGTGCCGAGTTCGATTTCTTCGTCGCGCAGAGTAACAGGGTTTTCTTATTTCTGAAAGTGTCTTAATATTAGAAAAAAAAATTATGATGATACAACCGTGTAGGAGAGGCGATCCATTAATCAGGTATATAATCAATAGTTTTTAAGAAAATTCCATGCTAAGTAGCAAATTGCACTACTTGGAAATGGAACTGGGGACTTCGTTACACTACAAGTTGAACCACATAGTACAAACTATAGATACACATAAATTAACCTAATAAAAAATAATAAAATAGTCAAAACATAAAATTAATATTGGGGTTACAAGGCCGACTGATAACAAAATGCATCAAATATTTATAATAGTAAATATGTCAGTCCACTATTTTGACAACTGATAAACTAGCTACTAAGGTTATGTTATCGGGACCGGCGAATAAACGCAGTTTAAAAAAGTTCATCGACCCAGTTAATAATTGTTACTAGTTTAAACGCGTGGTTTACTCTCGCGAAATACGTTTTTTTAATCAACGCATTTAGGTAAGGAAAAGTATAGCAAGAATCTTAGAAAAAAGTGTTAATTTTCAGTAGGTACTTTTATTAACAAAATCAAATTTAATTTTTTAAAGAAAATTCTACCCAATTCATTTGAAAACAATTAACATCAATATGCATAAGTCATCGTACAATATAACAATTATTTGTTATTTAAACTATTCAAACACATGAAATAACAATACAAACATGGCAGCCAAATAAAATTATACAATTAAACCACAAGCATTTGAAACAAAAACATCAAACTTTATGTTTCCAAAATGTCATAGTTACCTATTTTACCATTTTCAAAATCTTGGCTTAACAATCTGTATCTAAAGATAGGTTATTGGGAATGGCCGAAGTAACCGCTAGCTAAATAATACTAAACACCAGTGCGATTCTGTTCTGAGTTGGTGCTGAGTATCGAAAGTTTGACATTTAAAATGTACTGCCAAAATAGTTCTTACGGCGCCCGTCAGAGGCGCTGATCAGATTTTCGTACAAAATTTCTCGATGACAGGTTGGTTGGCGGTAGTCGATAGTAGTAGAGAATCGAGCTATAGACGGCAATACATTAAATAACAATTAATTATTCATTCAAGTATCGAATTAATTCGTTATGTCACAGTAGGTCAATACCGGCGAGGCAATTAAACATAATAATATAATGTATACACAACTATGTACTATGTTAACTAACTGACGTCGACTAAACTCTTACTTTTTATACAAAAACGTTTTATTTGAAAAACGTGACCATTTTCCTCAAAGACGTAAGCCATACATAGTTTTATTTTTTAATCTTATTTTTGCTTCTGAATAGTCTGATAACTTAAGCTTCCTTTTTAATAAGATTATAATTCATATTTCTGTGTATTTCCAAAATAAAGAAGTTGTATCGAACAGGCTACTGTCAGCTACATAAGATGTTATTAGTTCAATTTATATACTTCCGCCAGTCGTGAATCTTGCATACAAGTATCTGTAGTAAGTGGTTAGACTATAGTTTTTCCCGTATAGAGCAAGTTTACCATACTAGTCCCGTTACTCAACTCCGGATTGCTACTAAGATCAAACTATTTCTATAACGGCTGTTTTTAATGACCTGTCTACTATCACGTTTACTAAGGAAAAGGATGAACAGTTTATCTTTACCTATAGCCTATTTATGGATAGCAATTTCTACCGAAACCAATGAATGATAGATCATTTTAACCCAATAATCTAAGATAGGTAGATATCGGACGGTATGCTAAAGATTACCGATAGATTACTATCGGTAATCTTTACATTGAAACTGACCGTTAGTCACTTGAACCAGTCGTATAGCAGGCATTTTACTAAACTCCTCTTTTGATATTTTTATTTGATACATAAACCAATCTTAGCACGAGAGACGAATATGCGAACACTTAAGTGGGAACCCGCATAACCTACCACGTTGCTTAAACCACTACGATACAAGTGCAGTAAGCATATTTTTTTAGATGACGTATATTAGTAGTAAAAATGCAGACGCATATATGCTTCCTTAGTTTCTTATTACTATTCGCAAGGCTCTCTTATTTACCAAAGGCCAAGGTGAAAGAACTTGTTTATTTCAGGAACTTCTTTAAAACATTAGTTTTGTCTGAGATTTAAAACAGACCACATTAAAATCTTGAGACGGTGCAATAAAGATCTTTTCTAATTTTAAGCTAACATTAAGTAATTATTTTTTAATTAAATAGTTTTTTAGATATTTCTAGATTTTTTAGACCTTTTCAAAATTAAAGAACAATAAACGGTTAGTATTTTCCCACAATGCAAACACTAGAAATAAAATATCTAGATTTTAATGTTGACTTCCAAATGTACTTTAATGGACGTATTTTTCTTATTTCCTCTTAGAATGGTGATGTTGATAATTGTCGTATGTATCGTATAGTGGACAATAAAAACATAGTTGTTTAGATATTTCTAGATTTTCTAAACATTTCTAAAATAAGTGTTTTCCCACAATATAAACACTAGTTTTTTGACTACTTCCAAATATACTTTTTTGGACATGTTTTTCTTATTTCCTCGTTCACTGGTGATGTTGATAATTGTCGTATGTAGTAGTACATTGAACAATAATGAGCATAGTGGTGGAGTTGCGCGCACGCAGTTATCACGCGCACTTAGTTGCGGTTCATTGCGGTTTACGTGCATCGTCTGTAGGTGAGTTTAAATGGTATTATTGTTATAACGAAATTATTATACTTATATATTTTAATAATTTACAAAAATAGTAGCAATGGTAGAATGCTCTGTTTTTAATATTTGCAGATAATGTATTGTCATTAAGAATGTTAACATAGTTTTGTTAAATTGAAATAAATATTTTATTTTTATTTTAAATATACATAAATACGTACTTATTAAAAAAAATGTATTAAAAATGGTAAATATGATTAACAAGTTCAAATAAAAATATTTTAGCGACAAAAACTGAAGTGGCTCCATAATTTCATAAATTAATTTTATGATCGATATTTTCCGAATTGCATTATTGGAAGTATAAAACCATTTCTAAACCAATTACAAAAAGCTTATTAAAGTTTTTCTAAATAACACTACCGTAGAACGGGGTGACTTTAGGAAAATTTGGGGTTAATTTGATATTAGAAATAAGTTAATAGCTCGCACAAAAAGTTAGTGACGAGTTCAGTTGTCCGGTTCTCGGTAGTAAATATCACTGTGAATAAAATTGTAGCATTTTAAATAGCATAATTGACCCTAAACATGTCCATTTCTTTACATTTTAAAGTAACCCCTGCATTCAAAAGTAACCCCGTTCTACCGTACCCTTGATCAACATAGACTACATTTATACGGACTAAAGATAATCGAACATGTTGGCAAATTTTTCAACATAGGCAAAGTAGCAGATCGAAAGTATTAATAATATAAAATACTGCGATCTCTCAATAAACATTATTTTTATTTCTCTTATTTCCAAGTGCATAACATAGACAACTAGTCTAACCGGATAAAGCTGCCTAGCAGATTTTTCCATAAACACCTATAAAAGGACAACTGATGTTGATAGTCAATAATTAGACCTGTTGGTTTATATTGAAGATTTATTTTAAGTAAAGATAGATGTTATTTTAGCAATTTGTTGTACATCTGAAAACTATATTTTCTTTTGTGGGTATCAATATTATCGGATGCAATCTTCTTCTTCTTATCGTATCGTTAGTGGTCTACCTAGTGTCAAAATGGTTCAAGCCGCCCAAAGGTAAACGACTTTTATACCTCTAGTTTTCAAAATCCGGGACCGACGTTTACGTGTCCTCCGAAGTACGGGGACGTTCAGTTCAAATACCACTAACCGGTCACCCATCTATGGAATGACCGCGCCAAGATTTACTTAACCAACAGATCGTTTATCAACCCCACCTCAACTAGCTATTAGGATACAACCATACAATTTTATAATGAAGTTGCAATTTACTGCTACTTCCATTTTTATTTTCAACAATTGATAATATTTTTCCCTGTATTGCTTATTACAGTCATCACTGCAATATTATTATCTTAGTCCCAAAAAGCGATCAATGGGCAAAGCAACCTAAGCGAACACTAGGCGAACACTCTATAGGTGGGTGGCTGCAATGGTATTTGAGCTTAGAGCGTCTGGTCTTCGAGTGACTTTGATACTAGGTTGCCCACTAACTATACGGTAACTAATGAAATGTGCTTGAAAAGATACATAACTTTATATAGGTACATGACTTTTTAGGACTAAGGAAGCGATTTTACCCCTCCCACCCAAAAACAAACAGGCCTCTCCTATAAAACAACCAGACAAACAAAACCATATTTGCCAGTCAATTTGAATTCTTACAAAATATACAAATGACGAATAATCCATACTAATATTATTTACTTTGTTTATATAAATATGTATTACCGGAGCTAATAAGCAATTGCGTAATCAGATTGAGTATACATTATGTACAGTGCTTGTTTACATAGGGATTATGTACAAACGTCATTTGTTTACCTGATCTTGAACCTTCCAAAATGTTTAAATAGTTTTTTAATGGTTTTTGTCATTAAAAATGTATCCATGTAAATGTTGACATGATATAATGATAGTCGTTATAATAATTGTTATCAACATTTTGACCACGATAAGCTTCAAGAAAATATATTTAGCTCTGGAAATAGCATACAGTAGATATATATAGCAAAGCTAGTAAAATTATAAATAACTAATAATATAGTTATGTGTTTATTTAGTTCATGTTTTATTATCTAACTATTTTATAAAATAAACAACAAATAAGGTAAAGTTCTTTCTTAAAGTTAGCTGGTGTTTCCAATTCAACCTATAAAGAAAAATACAATCATAACCCTTCGTTAATGCTGTCCCGCGGTTGAGCCACCTAGAAATCCGAAGAAAGAGCTACTTCAGTATACTAAATTACACTAAACAAATAATACCTAGGGCTGATTATAGCCGAAACTAGCAATAGAAAGCCAAACCCTTTGCTATTGTGTACACGTTTAACCAAACTTTAAGTTGCCTCACTTGCCACTAAGAATTTACCTTATATAAGCGAATTTCGCTTTCTTTTTGATACTAAGTAGGAAGCTACCAAAACCTTAAAAAGGTACAGTCAGCTAATAATGTCTCAGCCTCAATATTCGGGGGTCAGAAGTCAGGCACGTGTCAGCCGCACTGTCACTTAACTGTCACGAACACTTACTTACTTACGTGGCGTAATAAAAAGTATAATACACTCAAATGTCATGGCAGGAGAAAATTGCAATGTCATACTTAATTGTGTAGTTACTTCGTGATAATGAGATTTATACTATAGGCTGATATCACGGGTCTTAGAACCTTTCTTACAATTATTATTGATGCTGATATTATTCTCAAGAAACATGTAAAAAAAGCCAACCTGGTAGCCGAATATAGAATATAATCTCCTAGGCAATATAGCCAATACTTCTGGCTGGCCTCGGCAGCTTAAGACCTGTACGCGGCGATCACATATGCTTCTGACCGTGCCACTGAGGCAGTATATAGAAAATACGCAATCTATAGCATCCACATACGTTTCACAAATCTGTTTAAAAGCTTCCTTGAGCAGTTGAGCACCCATTTAGATGACAAAGCCTGCCCCAAAATATAATTTAGATCACACAACAACAAATTCAAACCAGTCACAAATTCTTAAAAAGCTATAAATCAGTATTACTAACATTGCTACTGCGTAATTCTATAGAAAATTTTCAGTAGTCTTGTGTCTTCGATATCTTAATATGGTCAGTGTCAGGAATAGTTCGAACTAAAGTGGTAACACTATCAAACTAAGACATAAAAAATACAAATGAACTATTTGTCAAAATATGATGAGCAATTTTCCACCATGTGTACAGTGTCAAGTGAGAGATGAAGTGGTTGGCGCTGGCGTGGCTGGTGGCCGCGAGCGTGGTGCGTCAGCCGGCGCCCGTGGTGCGCGTGCGAGGAGGCCACGTGCGCGGCGCCGTCAGCCACAACGGCAAGTTCTTCGAGTACTTCGGAATACCTTACGCGACTGTTAATGAGAGTAATCGGTTTCAGGTTAGTATACCTTCTTTTACATACTTTTTTGAAACAAAGACTGTCCTATTGCTGGGCAAGCGTTTCCAGAATGACGGAGGACTTGGATCTTAAGTTCACTACGTTTTTTACAAACATGTCTCGTATTCCATTAAACTCTGACGTGAAATTAATTAAATTCTCGCTATGTCACTCTTGATCAAAAATATCCAGATGCAATATCCGAGTGATGCAAAAAATAACAATTTATCACGAATTCAAGACCAAATCTATAGAAACAATAATGAAGTTTCAAATCTCATATTCTTATTTGAATAAAGTTCTGTCAAAGCAATCCTTAGGCTCCACTTAGAATAAAGCCATATCTGATTTCGGTGGGCCACAAGGTCTAGTGCCTATATAAGCAATGACAGGTAACTAAGTATATGTACCTCGTTTTGAAAAGTAGGATAAGCCTTCAAAAATCTTATAAAAAGTTTTTACCCTGAAAAACATGCATTTTATTTTTCACTCTACAATCACTTTAAAATCATCAACTTTATTTCAAAAATGCAATAAAAGGCTATATTTTACGGAGACCTACGTCCCTCACATACAGCAATACGAGAGGTACGCGTTCAAATCCATGACGAGTGATTGTAAAATAATAAAAAACAACTTTTATATCAAACATGACGATCAGTACAAAATATCTTTAAATGGCCGTGAAACTAAAAACTATTTGCACTAATTATATACGCATATTTGCTCTTTATGTACATAACATCACGCGTGTTTATTTTCGTAGGGAGGAGGATATAATATACGCGTAAACTAATATACCTAACTTGTGTGTTTGTTTGTAATGGGTAGGCTTAGAAACTGCTAAACTAATTCGATTTAATGATCAATTCTAGTCCACCCATGATAGTTTAGTCTAAGTGTTATGTTTATTGTATTTCTTTTTTGTGAAACTTATCTTGTGACAAAAATAAACACATTTTTTTATATGAACTGAAAAGTATTCGCTTCTTGGACAGTTAGGGTCGGCGCAAACGGGCCACCGACCACAGCCACTGGTGGCCAGCGACACCCACTTAACACGTTTTTTCATATATTTTTTATTCTGTAGCGAGTGGCCGCCACCGGCTACACGTGTGCGATGTGTCTATACAAAATATATGGAAAAACGTGTTAAGTGGGTGTCGCTGGCGACCAGTGGCTGTGGTCGGTGGCCCGTTTGCGCAGACCCTTAGATAATACTCGTTATTACTACGACTGCTTGTTACATAAACACAAAAACTACCCAAAAACCCAAACATGCACTTAATTCTACAAAATTAACATACAATAAGAGCTAACTTGACCTAGGATTATTAATGAAATTTTAATTAATTGTCTGCTGCTTCCCAAAATATATGACCTTAGAAAATGCACTTACGTTTGACTACACTAAACCTGAAGAATTCGTTTTACATACAGTACCTACTACAATGTAACCTATACAATATCTATGCTTATTGTAATTTAAACTTGTATAACATTATAGTTGTCTAGACTGTAAATATTTATGTCAGTATTCAAGACGTCATCGTCAACATAATCTTAACACGAAGAGACATACGTAAAAGGACATTTGTGTATCCTTTTTTCAGCTTTGGCATAAATTCATGTAGAGAGAGATTGCAAATAAGAAACTTATCATTTTTTTGTAAGAAAAAATGACCATTATTTTCTTTTCATTTAAAAGAAGTCGGCTCAGTTAAATACAATCCATCCCAACCATTTCAACAACTCAAGAACCTCTTATTTGCCACTAACGTGCTGTCTCAACTCTACCCTGTACAGGACGCGCCCGCCCTAACGTTTTTTTGTATGCCTAAAATGTCTCTACCAATAGGTTTAATGCGACCTTGAACAGGTCATCGCTGTGTTAATTATTTATGTAATTATTTACATGAATATTAATACTATTCACGTGAAATCCATACACTTGTACGAAAGGTAAATTTACTTAATCATTCAAACAAATTGTTGGTTTATTCTCTTTAAACAACGCGCTTTTCCAAAAAAACGCGTGTGGTAATTTGACGATGATCGTATAAAACTCTAGGTAAAATGGCTACTAAGAATATTAACTTGAAAATACAATCATCTTGAAATTAAATACAGCATACATCAAAAAATCGTGCTTTCTTCTTTTTTGTGTGACACTAAGGAACGCGCCTTGCGACTTACGACCATTACATTGTTTAATTCACATTCATACACATTTCATGTTGTCATTCAAGACCGCAACGTCGATTTTGAAGGATATCAGATAATAATATCTTATGTCCTTTTACTCCTTGCAAAGCAAAGTTTAAAGAACTATAAACTAAACCAGGTTTTTTACCTGTTCATTTATTTTTATAAAACTTTAGGCGGTTAGAGAATTTCATTCAGGCAAAAGAAAGAAAAGGCTCCCAATTATACAATTACAGTCAATTATTAAGCTATAAATATTATAATTACTTGAGAGCCCTTTTTTCTTTAACAAACAATATCTTTAAGTTTTGGAGATATTTTTCCGTTTTATAATAATATTACTAATACAACTATATCTCTATGTTTCTATACATTTATTACACTTTTATTTTTTACCTTACTTACTAAGGCCCATCTCTAATCCGTAAATATCAGTTTGTGTACAGCCTCATACCTTGGACTATGCTCAATATTTAGTTTAGAACCCATCAGTGACAATGTTTATAATCTGATGATCTCCATGACCCTCATTCTAAGGTCATCGACTTTACGTTATTTAATCGCCCTTAGATCTGACATTATATAGAATTTTCTTAGAAAATAAAATGGAGAGAAATCACTTAATTATAATTAGAAATACCTAACTAAATGAATAAAAAATATTTAAGGAATTAAAAGAAAAAAGGCATTCTGTTTAGCGATTGAAATCGAACCCAGACAACTTTTTAACTATAACGTTATATCTCGGAAATTGTACGAACACCTTTATGTAGAAGTATGGAATTTCATATATTTGTCAGGAACATGACAGTCTTGTGATCTCAGGTTCGATTATTTCTTAAAGAATAGGGTTGCAAACCCTCAAAATTTTAATGTCTATCTAATCTCTTTAAGATTCTTCATATAAAACATCTATCTATGTAGCTTAGACAGATAAAACGGCCACTACACCTGTTTGCATCTCTTATAACATGTAGAAAATAATCGAACGATTAGAAACACAGATAAATATAATAATATGCATCTTTTATACTCAAGGCTATTTATATTTATGAATTTATTCATTATATTTGCATTTAAATTTACATGTTATTTAAATATCTTAGATGTCGTCTTATTATGTATTAAAAGACGCAATTCGTTTATAATCTTTGAAAACTAGGTTACTGTAATATATTAATATCAAAGTACATAGTTATGTACCTTTAATAATGTAACCAAATCGAAAATATAGCTCTGACTGTATCTCTTTTTACTGGCCTGATTTCGATAAAATTCAGCAGCATGATTTATTATATCCTAAAAAGGACATTAGTATATATGTCCACGATAGTGAAGCCGTGATCAAATCTAATATAGTCTATATCTCAGAAAAAAATTCTAACATGTAAGCTTTCTCGGAGAATTTTTTTCAGACATGAGAATCGAACTTTACCCCTCAGTGCAATATAAATCTGAAAAGTGAGTCTTCATCACATGCAATTACACTGTCAGGGTGAATTTACCTCGCCGGTAATCAAACCCGGTCAAGGTAACCGAGTTACGGTTTCGCAGACCAGCTGGTAACCTTGAATTAGCGGATACTTATGTATAAGCGAATAAATAACGAGATTAGTAAGATAATAATATGTATAGATAGTGAAGTGTACTTTTGAAACTATCTCTTTGTAAATGTCAATGTCTGAATTTCAATTTTGAATGCAACTGTATGCATTTTTAATTTTGAGGGTTGAAAATTTATGCATTTATAAGATTTTTTCGAGAAATGAATAAGCACACAAACTGTGAGATTCAATGAAATAAACCCAACAAATACCTAAAAAGCTTATACATCCAAAGGATAAAAAGAAAAACATGTAGATTCCAAAGGAATTTAAACTGATGCATAGTTAGGGGATTATCACACACATTTGGGAAATTAAAATCCTAAACCAGCGCGGGAGAAAAAATATTATACTGTGAGGTGGGAAAATAGAGGCAGACCACATACCCCGCTTGTGTAGTCTTAGCGCGGCAGGCATCTAGCCGGTAAGGCGAAATTTACATGGACCCCGAAGGCTTTCACTGACGAAAAAAGGGAACAATAATCTTTATAAAAAATTCCATTCATACAGATCCGTGGGCAACTACTACCTAATGAAAAAAAATATGTAGAGAAGCTCATACTTTTATCCTTTATTTTTTTATTTGTTTATAGTCTATAAATGTACCAAAACAGCAATCAAATAAAATATAACAATAAAACTCACCGGGTGTCCATACAATACCAGACAATCTACAATTATTTCTATATAAAAACAAAACACTACATATTTGTCCCCAAACTTAAACAATAACAGTACATCAAGTGACGTCATAGTGTCAAGGTCAATGTCCACTACGGTGACCTTGAACAAGTATTACATATTTGGGTTATTGGTTATATGTAAAACGAGATTTCTGTTATGTCACTGTGACATAAACATGCTTCACGTTTCTCAATGGTTTAAGTTGCATAACTATGTTTAAAGTATACTTAACTAAAGTTGTAGTTTCATTTAAAAATATTTGAATGTCAAATCAAGCCTTAGATAGTTAGTTATTAAGACATTTTTAAATCGTGCTCTCGATAACGTCATAATTTTCCTTGTCCCTTCCTTATCTCACTAATTTTTTACATATTATTATGCTGACAATTGTAGAACAATTACTATAATTACAAAAATAGTAATATGTTTCACCTTATAATTTGTTAGAATTAACATAATAGATACAGGAAAATTACTATACTTAACGCTTTTTAAAACGTCATACTCAGGTCATCTTAACGTACCAATGTGACAATGTGCATATAATACGCAATATTATAAAACCACTAACTTTCTTAAGAAAATAAATAAGAAAAGATTATGATCAAGCAGTCACTATAACGTGCGTAATTATATTTCCAGGCGCCCCTCCCGGTAGCACCATGGAGCGGAGTCTTCGACGCCCTGAACGAGAACACGTGGTGTCCCCAGTCTGGCCTCGGCCCCATCGTCCTTGGCGAGCCCAACTGTCTCAAGCTGAACATCTACACGCCAGTACAATACACCAAACTTCTACCAGTCATGGTCTACATCCACGGCGGATGCTTTTTTGGAGGAACAGGATCACCTTACCTTTATGGCGGTGATTTTTTCGCCGAACATAATGTGGTTCTTGTAGGCATAAATTATAGACTGAGCGTCGAAGGATTCCTTTGCTTAGGCATAAAAGAAGCTCCCGGTAACGCTGGTTTGAAAGATCAGATAGCAGCTTTGAAATGGATTCAGGAAAATATCAAAGTTTTCGGAGGAGATCCTAACGATGTAACACTGTTTGGTGAAAGTGCCGGCGCTGTATCTACCTCGTTCATGATCCTGTCGCCAGCAGCCAAAGGTTTGTTCCACAAAGCAATACTGCAGAGCGGGTCTTCTTTAGCACCCTGGGCGCTTCAGCATGACCCCATAAAAGCAGCGAGTACTCTAGTCAAGAAACTAGGCTACAACACCAAAGACCCTAGAAAAATATACAGTATTCTATCAAAAAAGTCTACCAAAGAATTGATTAACACTATCAGCAGTTACGAAGACAAGTTCTGTGTCGCAGAAACTGATATATTTGTTCCGTGCGTAGAGAAACTGATTGAAGGAGTTGAACCAGTTGTAACAGAATATCCAGCAGACATTATAAAATCTGGAAACTATACTAAAGTTCCAATGATAATAGGATATACGAATAACGAAGGTATATACTTTGTATCAGCAGATTACGGTACCAGTTTAAAAAACAACAGTATCGCTATAGATCCTTTGAAGAGTTTACAAACAGACCTGCAGTTTCCATCAGAATTTGACAAGAACTGTACAGCAGAACGAATCAAACGTCACTACTTCTCATCTTACAAAGAAGAAATGATCATGGATATGGTGGACTTGTACTCCGACGTACATTTTAAGTTCCCTCTGGTACTTGAGTCTGAGTTGTACTCAAGGACGAGTGATCAGCCGATATACTACTATTTGTTCAAGTATAATGGTTTGATAAATATGCCGAAGATAATCTCAGGGTTTGGTCTGAGTAACGGCGCGTCTCATGCTGATGAGCTGTTCTATCTGTTCAAGCCACATTCGTTTCCACTACCTCATAGATATTTGGAGGAGAAAATGATCAGAAGAATGGTTACTATGTGGACTAACTTCGCTAAGTATAAGTAAGTATGGCATGTTTTTGTAGAAAATTATACAGTAGACAATGTCTTGTCCTTAAATGAGGTTATTAACATGGAAAATGTTTCATGGATTGAATTTGTTTAAAATTATAACGTCTGTCTCTGTAGTCCAGACCCTAGAGTATGCAATTACTTATCACAAGGTCTTGGATTCGATTCCTGAGTCGGAAAAAGTGCTATTAGTTATTACGCATTTCTATTAAACTATACTTAATACCCTTAAGTCTTAGTAAGTAAATTGATTACATGCGCCTAAAATCCTAAATGGTACAATGTGACTACATTTTAGACTCATATGCCTCCTACCTTCAACTAATAGCAATAAATTGTGGCAAATATCAAAAATATTGACTATAATAAAAACAAATAACAGTTAAAATACTTAGAATATCATAAAACACGTAGTTCTATACTCATTAAACGAACAAACCCGGGAGACGATATCTGTATGCATCCCCATTGTTTTTATTCGTTCATTTACAGTCGTTTTACGTACGAGGGTAGAAAATGAAAAGAGTTAAATAAGACAAGGGTCCTTACGTTTACGAGTATATTAAACGAACCTTTCTTTTAAAACCTTTTTTAATATTTTTTGTTTTATCATAATATAAGGTATTAAATGGGTAATTAAGGCAATTATATTATTTATGTGTTTAGGCATATATAATATAAAGGTTTTTTCGTTACTTTATAGCAGGTTATGCGTATGGCTTTTAAACGTACATATTGCAGTTATTGGCCATTTTCATTTCTACCTTTAACTACGTGTGCAGTCAAAAGCTTCACTTGCTCTTCTAATAACTCCCGTCAAAATACTTTGCTTAATTTCAAGATAAATAATATAGATTCATACCAACAACTTACATTGCCTTTACAAACATTTGAAAGAATCCAACCGCCAGAATTACTACAACCTCTTGACAACTCTACTGACATTTTACACTCATCATAAAACTAGCCGCAACGAAGGTGGCTTAACCATCTAATTGTTTAAATGGTGGTAAGGTCATCTTGATACGTTATAATTAACTGTCGAACAACTAATTAACTCATAAAAGATTACCTGTTGCAATAATAATTATATTGTTTTAGTACACAAACATAGTATGTATATGTTATGTAGTTACAACATCGGCATATACTAGGAAAATTTACATATTATATCGACCGTGACATTCAGACAATAAAAAAATATATTATTGTGTATAGTTTATTTGATAAACAAATAAAAATGGTTAACTCATGGAATCATTATAATTTGTAATTTAAATATGTTTTTGATAATATATTATTTACTAAATATTAACTTCATTTTTGATAGTACATTATTTACTAACTGACTTTGGTAACACTAAGCGTTTATACAGTCTACACACTTTTACTGATATTTAAAGTATTTTAATGGTCGATAATAATTGGACATAAACATTTTATAAAAACAAATGTTACCTTACAAAACCACTAAACAGAGTTATTTGTAAAACACCAAAAGAGCACTAGATAACAACATCATAAAATAAAAGACCTACGAGTTTTGACATAACTCAATACATAAAAGTATTTCTTGGACATTCATTTGATAGCTTTGTATTACATTTACCGTTAAAATAAATGGCGAATACCTTTTCACACACACATAACTTAATAAAAGCTAAAAAACATACAAATGTCTGGGAAAACCCACAACACTGCCACCAAAACTAAAATATAAGAGAACAAAACTTAAAATACTTTGTACAATAAATCCTCTCTGTTCATATCCAAATTCTCAGCACTAATTCTCCATTAAGACAGCATAATACTGTTTTATTTCCATATTTACCTTACATTACTGCGCTAGTACGTAGCCTGGCACATTGTTATAAATAAATTATGCAATGAACATCTAATTTACGACCGCCTTTATTCTCGTCACGCCGTAAATAATGCATTTTAATATTTAATTTGTATGCAAAACTGTGCATTTCCACTGAAATACTCGGTTTTTATGTCGGAACACTTTAATTGTAATAAATATGGAATGAGGACTTTGTTTGTTGAATCATACAAAGGAGATAGAAATTGCGAAATTAAAACTACTATTTTAGATAATAGGTTCAATGTATTTTTATTAACAAACACAATGACATAGAAAATAGTCTACTTTTAACAAAATTCATACTATGACTCTGGCAAAGGTTTTAATTTAGGTATAGCCGATATTTCGAATTTAAAGTCAGTAAATAAAAAAAAGCAATTAATGCGTGTACGTAAGTGTTTAATTTATAATTCAAATTACACACATACATATTTTGTCCGTACCTGCACCGTCCGTACCGTAACGGCACGGCACTACAAAAACAGAAACTCAACCTCCTCAATATTGACTATAACCTCTTGTTCTAGCTAGTATTTTAATATTAAAAATAGGAAAAAGCATAGATTTTTTGAACTTCTACTCAACAATAATCAAAATATATCATCATCATCACAAAAAAACCTAACCACGAAACCTCCAAACACCCGTATCCCATCCACAAACGCTACAATAATTAGATATAGTATTAAAATCAAACGAGATATTAATGTGTTGTGTGTCAATATGTAAATTAATTGCATGCACGTAACAGCGCGTTTGCTCTGCGCCAATATTTGTGATGTTTGTCCCGACACTGCTTAACATTGATTGCGATATTGTAAGGGTACTATGGCTATCATTTGTACACGTAATTAGCCAGTTTTGTGGTATTTTATAGTTCAATTGTAGTAAATTCAGGAACTTTAAAATTATATTACAATGTATTCACTCATGTGTCAGATGCGTTTGTACTAGTTGTATCATGGTACCTACTAATCAAGTAAAGGAGATCATCCATTTTGGGCCTTTTTTCAAAGTGCCGGCCAACAAAAAAAAGTGGCATGTATCAATAGAGCTAGCCATTTGAAACAATAGTTAGTATGGCACGAAACCGGTAGGATCGCTTTGAACCGAGTTATACAGGTTTGAAGATTCATAATATTCAAACATTAATTCATTTCTGAAAGTGCTGTGAAACATAAAATAATGATTGATTTTGCTAGAATTAAGTATCTAAAGCAAATGACCACTCTGAAGATGATTTAAGGTCGTAAGCCCACGTATCAACTCGAAAACGGGTCGTCACCGTATCAGCTCGAGATCATCAGTATTATTTGTATGTAATTCCCTACTGTAACACACTTATCGGAATCGTTATGTGATCGCCCCGGCGCACGACCATGGGAGTGGTTCGTATGCACATTATGCATACACCAGCACCCAGGGTGGAGTGTGGGGCTATGTGCAAATTCCGATAGAATTGTGGGCATACCTTCTAAACCGCAACATGTGTCCTCATAACAAAGGCCCTCATCACAAATCGTGCCCGAAGCACAAAATATTGTTCCACGTGCCGATGAGTCGGACATAACAACCCAACGGCAACACTCTAGATGACCTCTTACCTAGACGATGGTCTGTTAGTTGCACACAACCGAGGGTGCGTCACATAACGATTCCGATAAGTGTGTTACAGTAGGGAATTACATACTAATAATACTGATGAGCTCGAGTTGATACGGTGACGACCCGTTTTCGAGTTGATACGTGGGCTTATGACCTTAAATCATCTTCAGAGTGGTCATTTGCTTTAGATACTTAATTCTAGCAAAATCAATCATTATTTTATGTTTAACAGAACTTTCAGAAATGAATAAATGTTTGAATATTATGAATCTTCAAACCTGTATAACTCGGTTTAAAGCGATCCTACCGGTTTTGTGCCATACTAACTATTGTTTCAAATGGCTAGTTCTAACGATACATGCCACTTTTTTTTGTTGGCCGGCACTTTGAAAAAAGGCCCAAAAATGTATGGAGCGTGGATGATCTCCTTTAGCCCATTAATGTCCTAATAGGACATGGGAAAACAAGCATCTCCCGAAATGGATTCCTGTGGCCTACCACAGAATAATTAATAATATAATTTAGAATAATAATGTGTATTAATAATATAGAATTGCTACAAGCTGCAATAAATGACACTCATAGACATTGCCTTCATACACGAACTGTGTATAAAACTCTAAGAGCATAGAAAGACATACAAACATTTACCTGTTAAAGTTACAAAATTATTTTTGGCTGCTCTCTACGGGTCTATAATCGAAATTGTTTGATTACGATAACACTAAAATTATGATCAAATTTTTCGACAAGGCCCAAGGCCCATCGTCTCATCATTTTTTACCTTTCTCCAAAAAAGTAGTTACTTCAACAAAACCTAATTACTAAATTTTCTTCCTTCTTAATTCCAGTGACCCTACCCCCTACACGTCGCGCCTGCTGCCGTTCAGATGGCGCCCCAGCCGACGGTGGAACCCCACAGCGCTGGTGATCGACTCCAAGATCAGTACTGCCCCGATGTGGGACGAGGAATCCGTGAGCTTGTGGAACGACACATACAACAAGTATAGAAGACGGGACTATGGGTTCAAACAGTTTAAAGACTATTAGTGGTGTGTGATAACTAAAAATTATGAATGTTGGTCATTGTTGGTCTTTATGAAACTTTTTTAAAGTACTTTGAAAACGCAAGAATTCCTTTGAGAGTATATTATGTTCAAGAGTGTCTTTGTTAAGTCAATATCTATGAAAATGTAGATATGTCGGTTCAACGCCTGTTTTAAGAGCACACTCTTGGACTATAAATAATTGGCAAAACTATGTATTAAATCGTAGGGGTTATACTTGGGTTAAACTAAATCAAAGACCTTCAGACAACTTAGACACTAGGTTAAAAAGAAAGTGACTGTGATTGAATAAATTTGTATACGTAATGTTGTATTGTAAGTGATTTTATTTATAGCAGTTGATAATGTGAGTATTTAAATAACTAATTGTTGGTCAAACCCGTGCAAATTTGAAGCAACATGCAAGTGTATGTATAACACTAAGTAGTATAATAGTCGGTAAGAGACACAATGTTTTAGAGACACAAATTGAAAAATGACTCTTCATTCTACTTTAGTTATAGACGCGACGCGACGCGAAATGCGTCTATAACAACAGCCTAACATACGTCTTTCGTAGCCCTCAACGACGAGACGCAATGTTTCTTAGCTTTTTCAAATATCGCGTCAATTTTGCGTCGCGTCCGCAGTATATGAGTTACTCTTGGCTGTAGACAGACAATAGCCGCTCTGTTCTAACCAATGCAAGTGTTATTTACACATATTACATATTGTACATTATGTACAACCACAAGATATTATTATTAGTTATTGTACTATAGGGATGGGAAAATATGAATCGGATACAAATTTACATATGTATATATATTATTTGCATAGTGCAAAATAAACGAACTTTTTTTGATTGTACAATTTCGAAAAGTAACGTCTGTTTGCAAATATTATTGATTTTTTTTATAATAAATTAAATACACATAAATTTTCGCTTTCGAATTCGCTTCTTGTTGTTAATTTCTAAAAAGTTCATTACAAAATATGTTAATCACTAGAATCTAGGATCTATTAGCACTCCTGACATATTCTTAAATTCAGCAAAGTTGCTAATTCGGATATAAAACGAATTTGGGATATCCGCCAACTCGGACACAATTACTCCACACATCCCTAAGTACAGTCGCAAGCATAAACACGTCTCGTTTGTGGTTTGATCAGCTCCCGTATGGTGCAGTGTGATATTACTGATATTACTTCATGTTTGAATGTGTGATAGTGAATCTAGTCTTACTACAGTATGTACCAGTAAGAAATAAATTATGTATTGTTTTTGTCTTGTGTATTATTCTATACTTAAGGAATGACTTCATCAGAGAGTACCCATAATGAAAAAGGGAAGTGAATTTGAAAGAAAATTAAGTTTTATCTGATGAAAACTCAACACAGACGGACTAAAAAGACCCAAATCACAATTTCTAGAATACAATCGGGTTTAAGTTTCCATTGCACTAGACTTTTGTACAAAACCAAGAGCTAACTTTAATATAATTTTAATTTTGACTGCAAAAGGCGTGTTAAAAAGAGCATAATATAGCAGGAATATAACACAAATCTGTGAAACCTGTGCAATCTTAAATAAAATATAACTCGTATCATAACAAATAGTTTTATAACAACAGTGACAAAACATTTTCTCAATGTTCTTTATTCATCAACTTTAGTACAAGTTCTTAAAACAGTCACAGCAATTCACCAAACAAATATGTTCCAAATATACACCAAAGAAAGCTACAATCTAAAGAAATAGCAACTTAAACAAACGTTGACAATACAGTAATACTCTAGAGAGTTCAGACATGTCTGTATAACAAAGATTCTCGTAATAAGTCCATTGTTACCTGCAAAACTTCAGCCATTACCTCTCACTGCTCTCAAACTGCTTTTATGCAACTTGTTCCGATTTATGTGGCTTGTTCCCACTAAATTGTTACAACAAACAACGATTATATTATCTTTATTATACCCCAAACACAAGGGTTTGTTTTCTTGAAAACATTTAAATTTAATACTTGGAATTTCGGATGCAGTTTTTTGAAGTTATTTAGTGATTATTTATGAAGTTAACTACTGATGCAACTTTAACCAACAACTTAGTAAAGAGTCTTATCTATCCATCAGATGATTTATCTAGATTCTTATTGAAACTGTTGTGTATTTCCAACATAAAGTAGATGTATGAGACAGGCCACCGCCAGCTGCATAAACCTGCGGATCACTGATATTCGATTTCTGAATTTTGTATACCTTTGACGAACCTTGCGCAAAAGCTTTCGCGTAAGTTGTTGTTCTATAGTTATAGTAAAGTAGTAATTGTATGTTTAAAAGAACTAAAAACAGCCAACCAAATCTATTTTCAAATACATTGAAATAATGGAATGTTCGTGACATTAAAACAAACGATAGGAAAAAGGTTACCAAAAAGAAATACGAATTACGCAGACATTTTTCCTGTCCCGAAAATCTTTCCTTAATTACTTATTCATAACAACCCTTTACTTTTACAAAACGCCTACATTGTCATAGTCGCTATAAATTTTCGCCACCACATCGTAATTTATAAATAGCGTAAAGATAGGGTCAAGCCAGTTCGTTCCGAGGTCCGAGTCTCAATTAGAAGCGCCCTAACCAAATATCTGAGGGTCAGCCCTTTATTGCGCTGCACGGGATTCGAACCTATTTGCTTTTCATTAAATGAAAATGTTTGTTGAAGACGGGTAGAGACAGATTTATTTCTTTTTAATGTAATCTCTAAGGTTCGTGTTTGTTCATTCGTTTCCAAGTTCTCCTTGAATAAAATGTTCGTGATCGCTTTTTTTATGATTCTATGTAAGTATTTATTTGAGAGAGAATTAATTAGTAGAATATCTTGGAAGTCAAAGCTGTATAGGAAGGCTAATAAAGCGTCAAAGGCTTCTATTCGTAGGTCGAGTATTTGCTATTAGATTTTTCTGTTTGGAATGAAATAGAGTAGCGTTACTAAGCCTTGTACTTGCTTGTGCGTAATATTTACGGTTAAAACATACATATATTTAATGTGTGAATACGCGAATTGACGTGAACACGCATTTTATCTTAAAATGCCTAACGTTTCGGCGCAGGCTGACTAATATATGCATTTACCCGGCTGCTTCACAAGAAGGTTATATTTTAAGTAATGTGCTTACTAGTACTCAAAACTGCTAGTACTGTTAGGTATAAGTTATAAACCACTGCACAGTAGTGGAAACATTTATGAACAATGCTGATGCAGAACAAACTGGGTGAACTTTACGAAGGTATGTATGAAAGTTTGTATGGCAAAGGTTTTTGAAACAATGCCTGAATGAACATTAATTCGGTGAAACAGTGCTCGCCTTGCGTGTTGTACTATGAGGCATCTCATTCTTACCTATGATTTCCAGTTTCATAAATGATTCGGTAAAATATTTGTTATAAAAACTACCTCTTTATTTCTCTTTTCTCGATCACGAGTTCCCTGGTTCGATTCCAAGGTGGAGTAAAGTGGTGGATTTCGTATTTTTTTAAAGTATTTTCGCAATAGAACAAAGTTATATCCAAATGGTGCAATGTATTTTTTGAGTCCGTTGTTTATATGTTTGTTCCGTGGCGGCATGAAGAAGGAAAAGACAGAATTACTTTCGCATTTATAATGTTAGTAAGGATACCTTCGGCACGTACAACAAGATAAACTCAGCAGGATGTATTTATCTGATGAGATTGATCTCTCGAGCCGTATACGACTCACATTACATAGTACATAATAAATATAATCTCCTAAACACATAGAATACTTATTGTATATCGTCACACCTGTTTTAATAAGGATATGAAAATTAATTCCGCGTTGAGCTTCTATGAATTAGACACAAGGAATCACTTTACTCAATTAACAACTATTTAAAAGCCAGTGTACATCGCTTACTTCCTTAGATGATGGTGATTAACATGTAACTTCAAAGCAGCAATATACAAAATAAAATTTAGCCCATTAACGTACCACTGCTGGCCACGGGTCTCCTCCCGCAATGAAGGAGGGGTAAGGCCTTGAGTCCACCACGCTCGCCATGTGCGGGTTGGCCATATACAGAATAGTGATCATCAATTTGCCGTACACTAGTTGTCAACTGAGATACGTGATTCACATACTGACGAGTGTTTAAATATATATATATGTATGGATATGGCAATGTAAACACTACCATATATAAACAAATGCTCTAAACGGCAGTGCAGTTATTGGAAAAAATAACGATACGGCATAATATGATGTGTCATAAGTCATAATGCAAAGCATCATAGCATTTCATCGTTGACCACTACAGTTTCTCAGGATAAAAGTAAGTGAGGTATATAGGCTTCCTGTTAAGATGTCGAAATAAAGGCTGCCGCCGTTGTTTTGATGGTTTTCGTGTCTTTTAGGGCGTTGCTTAGTACGGCATTCATGTCTTACTAATATCGTCTTATACATAAAGTTTCCTCAGTTAATTTTCATCATACACACAACAAAAATCTATTAAGGCAAATAACGAATAACGATAAAAGAATCCAGTCTCAAAAGGCTAAACATTTAAAATTTCCCAATTTTCTTGGAAAACTTCTAGGAAGATTAAGATATTCTCGCTAACTTTGAGCAGTTTTCAGGTCACTGAACTGTGTAAAGCCTAAAATGGGGACTCAATTTCAAAAAGAAATTCTAGATTAACTTTGTTAGCATATTACGTTCTGAGTAAATAAAGATAGAATAACATCAGGCGCTATGAGAAAAACTATATAAATATAATAAAGGTTCCTTTAAAAATATGTCTTACGGCTTCCTTTTAACTGTATTTTTTAGCTTTTAGTCATAAAACTTAGTCATGTAAGTTATTTTTGCGCCTAGGATCGTGAAAATGTACTAAAATAATAATGTTACAAGTTTAACACAAAATATATATTAAGAAAGTGTGTAAGTTCTTTCTTGGTTTGCTATAGATAATCTTTAAAACTACTGAAACGTCTTGTTTATTGTTAAATAGTTTTACTTTTTTTAGTTCCTGTAGTAACAATTAAGTATTCCTGTCTAGGAGACTTCAAAGACACAATGACACTAAACGCAACAAAACCTACCAGACTTATGGAAGACACAAAAACACACACACAACACACAAATATTTGCACTATGTAGGAATTGAACGTGCAACCTCTACCTTACGGAAACTGACATTGTAAAACAGTTACCTATATTCCTGACCTTTTTATTACAAAATTAATCGTCAGAACAAAAATAAATGCAAACACGAGGCCACGGGCAAACGTTAGGTTAATCATAAAACATAGTAATCTGACTAATTACTACGCCTAGAGTCACGAATAAATAGTAAAATGTAATAGTATCATACGGCAAGAGGTCGTAACCTCGACCGCGACTTGTGCAAACTAAAATTAGATTTTTGAAGGAAGTTTATTTGAGATCTTTTTAGTTGCATCCATTGATTAATGGCTAAAAAGATGAGGAAACTTTAGTAACTAATATTTGTAGTGTTTATATATGAGTGGTTTTATGGACATTTGTTTGTATGTTTGTATGTGTGGTTGTATGGATGCATTTCCACACGTATAGCTATTACAGGACTAACCACAAAATTAGGTCATGAACAAATAGCACTAAGTTATGAACCCGGGGGACCCTTCTGCCTTTAAACTTGCATTTTTGGACATTCATAGAGCGAGAATGATGTAGGAGGATGTATGAGAAAGAACTATCTAGAAGCTAAAAAAGAAAAACTTAAAGTCATAAAGGAAGTTCTTTTTCACTACTTCAAACACTGAAGATAAAGGACTTAAACTGACGACAAGTTTAATAAGGATTATTAGTCGTTTGTCTTGGGATTATTAATATAATTTCTAAAGAAGTCCTGCAACTTTAACTTACGTCAGTCAAACGTAAAGTGAATAAGTCAAACTCCAAACTTGAACCCGTAACCTCGTCGCTAACGTCCTTAACTGTTGCACATTCATACACCCCACACTTGGACAAAGTTAAATTAAAAATATTCCACATTTCCTTCTAAATTAACTTGTGCGATTACGTAATGAAGTTTTCTACTTATGTCAGCTGTTATAAGGGCAAGTTCTTTGAAAGAAAACATTCGCTGTTCGTTTTGTTCTTCTACCCAATGCTCGGAAAATTGCAAGAAAAATATTTCTTTACCTGGATGTAATCTATCAGCCTGTTCAATTTGAGCTCAAGTACCTATATATGTATTTAAGGCTATGTAATTTAGTTGTTTAACTTGAATAAAAGAAATACTAATTCATGTCTCCGATCCACAGACAGTTGATTCGGGTCTGGTTGTATTTTATATCCTAACTAGCTGACCCGCGCAACTTCGCTTGCGTCACATAAGAGAGAATGGGTCAAATTTTTCCCCGTTTATGGAACATTTTTTACTGGTACTCTGCTCCTACTGGTCGTAGCGTGATGATATATAGCCTATAACCTTCCTCGATAAATGGGCTATCTAACACTGAAAGAATTTTTCAAATCGGATCAGTAGTTTCTGAGATTAGCGCGTTCAAACAAACAAACAAACAAACTCTTCCGCTTTATAATATTATATAGTATAGATAAAATAATAATAACGACGGATTTCTCTCTGGTTGTTCTTAAAGTAAAAACTGCTAATTTACAAAAATGTACCTAATCAACGAAGATGGAGTGATCACTATTTTAATCACAGTGGCTTAAAAGAGACATAGACATTGCAATACTAGAATAAGTGAGATGACAATATTTAAAGAATACAAGTGAACCTTACAAAATTTAAACATAACGCGCAACTAAACTGTCCCTTAAGTTACAGTACACATGACAACAAAAGTGACAACAACTAACAGCAGTTAGAGAAGAGTGGGATTATCTCCGACTGTACCCGAACGTACCCGAACATACACGAACATACACGAATGTACGATGAAACGACATTACCATACGAGCGTGCGTTGATTAGTACTCCTAACTTATGACTTTTACATGTTTGCTCTATGTAGCACATAACTTTCAGATGTCAAACGTTGAGACTTTTTTGTAAATGTCATAGGCATCTCTTACTTTCACGATTTATTTCATCGAATTTATTATAGCACAAGCGGTAATCCTATTGCCACGTTTGTTTATTTTTTTGGGGAAACAGATAGATTAAACTACAAGGATGGATAAGTACAGTAACAATTAAAACTTTATCGAAAACCAGCATCCACTTGTTATGTGACATAAAGATAAAAAAGTAAAATACATAGGTTTGATTTCGACAATACAATAAGTATAGCAAACTATACCGAACATGTAACAAGATAGGGTTCTGCTACAGAGAAAACCTATACAACAATTTACCCAGCCAGGCAAACGAACCCGATACTATAATAACGGCTATCGCCAATACCGTTCGGAGTATAGCTACAGTATTGGTAATTACAGTCATAAAATAACATAAGTACTTCGTATATAGTTAGCCCACATCGGTTTGTAAACGATGAGACGTGTCAGACAACTTGTGACACAGCAAAACCATAGATGGATGGCCACAATGCTGTTTATAGCGTATGTATCTGTATATACGAGAATCACCGTGCACGTTCACAGTTGGTTCTTGTTGTTGTCAGTACGCAACACAATTGTTGTTGTCAGTACAATGTGTTAAAGCAGCTAAGATTAGCAGAAAATTTAAAAACTTCTATTTTGATACCTATCTTAATTAAAAACGATAATATATAGTACATACTTATATTCCAAACTGTCGCACACACACGTTCAAAACCCATCCTGAGATTAACAGTAGCCCCGGAATGAGAAATCCTCATAAAATGTTGGTAAGCTCATCAGAGCGCCTAATCACAATAAGAGGCATTTAAGAGGACAGTAAACGCGACAATCGCACCACGCATTCATATATAAAACGTAATTAAGTGCAAGGAGGTGCGCGCCCGCCGCCTGTTAATCCCAGTAATAAAGAAAAATACCCGGGAACCGACGGCTAATTGTTATAAACTGGACAAACATGCAAATTGGACGAGGGAAGGACTTCCTCGCCGTTTTAATTCAAAAGTTATCTCGTTGGAGCCGGTCCGCAGTCGCCCAACGACTGCGCTCGGCATTCGGCCCCTCTCGGCCGGAGCTCGGCCAAAGTTTGCCTCTAAAACATTTTTTGCCGCTTTAAAGCCGAGGGGTGAAGGAATCAATTTGCCGTTCGCCGGGTGAATTCGTTTTGATTGATTAAACAACAATTTAGTTAAGCGAATTGTTAGGGAGTAGAGCCGTCCGCTCGCGTAATGATATTGTAAGTATTGGATTAAGTACCGAGTCTGTTTGTGTTCAGTAGCGAGGAGCGATGACTCAGCTGCGTGTAGATCACGATTAATCGTCGCAGCGGATGAATGACCTACTGCTTTCTTATTGAGAGTATCGTAAAACATTTGTGTTGATATTCTGTACGTGATAAAGCGTAATGTTTGCAAGGGTCAGCCAGAGGTCAGTCACACCTACATTTAGCAATTTTAGCACCTTAATATAAATGTTTATTGACATCTTTTGTGGACATTAGTACTTAGCAGGCGCAGGTAACTTAACAAATGAAGAAAAACAGTACAGCATTATACAAATTAATGGCCTGTCTTTACGTATTGAACATGATTCAGGTAGCGTTAGATAAAGGATAATTTGCGGCAAAGCTATATCTCCGTTTGTGATGCTCAGAAGGCATACGCAAGATTGACCGCATTTTGGCAGACGAACCTGAGATTTGAGTTATTTTTTTACATTTTATAAAATGTGTATTTTAATCTAATCAAGCTGCCACTAGGCTACTAATTACAGATACAAAACTTAGTATCAATTTTCTGGTCAGTTTAGGTTTCATTAAGAATCTTTCTTTAAACCTTTTCACAAAGAAAGGTGATGCAAAAACTAAACTACAAAATACGTCTGACTTTCACAATAAGACAGTTAGTTTTGAAAGCACTTACTATTATTACTGGGGACCTTCCATTCATTAAGTCTTAAGTGTTTTCATCTCAGCTCGCAGTTTCCTTGAAATCGGTCTCATGTTGAGTCTCAAAACTTTTAGATCAAATTATTTTCGTTAGCACTAACTTGGGAGTTAAATATTTACTTTGATTTTATTTAAAATAGAGCTTAAATGGTTTTCTGTTATTCTCAAAAAGTAGTTTATAATATTACGCCTGTAGTACGCCGGAAGGGGGTGCCCTAAACAGACATATACAGATCACATCGGCGATGTATTGATAAAGGTCAGGTGCGAAGTACTCGTAACCGGCGGTTCTGTATAACAAGATGAATGGATGTGAATGAAGCAAGAGAAGTTTGTAAGGATCGTACCAAGTGACTTTCTATGGTCTCTGACAACTATAAAAAAGACGTGATATTATCTATGTGTGTATGAACCCGAAGATGTAGGTGGTGCAATAAATGCATCCATGTTTGGCCATTAACAAGGTAAGTTCCATGAATTTAGTATGTGGTGAGGGGCGAGCACAGGGACAGCACAGCGCACACATGCCGTTACTAGTTTCGGACTATCAATCAACAGAAATGAGAAAATTCCTAGATAACTTTCCCTGCTCTGGGAACTGAAATCAAGTCGAAGGTTATCAAAAATATGTTATTTTTAGAAATTACTTAAAGTGGTTGTACCAAATGTCGACCTTAACATAGTTAACGAGGTTAGATGAATTAAAAGATGATAAATGTCTAATTAAGGCCACATATTTTATGCACACTTGAACTTTACAACTTACTTGGTTATTTAAAGGAATGCAACGTCCCCAACCGACACTACGCCAGCATGGTACACCCTTGCCATTGGTGACACGGTCGGTAGTTCATACGACTGCTTGCTCTCGCGTCATGCAGATTAGGTCTCGGGTTCGATTTCCTGGTCTTTTCAAATTTGTATTAGATTATTTCTCATTTTAATGATGGCCGAAGTCCAGAGCCCGGTAAATGGCAATAGACTCTCACTGACTGACATTGTTAATGTGCGAAACGTGGGTATATCATACACCTCTGCTTACCACTTCATGTATAGAGCTTTCATGATATTCTGTACGATGTATTATTATATTACCTTAGCATATAACTTATATATAACTACGTATATGCTAATGTCCCCGCATTTCAAACACACGATCTCACTACTAGTCAAGTCGTAGTGAGTAGCCACTTTCACATACATTTACTTACTCAACCACCTAGGTAGGACAGATAAAACCGTGCGAACACTATCTATCTTCAAAGTAACGATAGTTAGCAAACATAGAATAGGAACAGTATCATAGATTAACAAACGTTGTTCAACTGTTGCGCAAGACATTGCCGAGAGCCGCTGATCGGCCGGCCTTCCTTGCAGTACTGGCTAAACTCTCTAACCTAACACTGGTTTAGACAGATGAACTTGACCCGTGGTCTTGAAATAATTGCATATTATGTGTTGTGAATTAAATAACGCGGAAAAAAGTAGTTTTTTTATGTATCTTGTGTAGAAACAGTCTTGTAGTGTCTGTTTGTCAGCTGTTTGTAGGTTGAAGTGAGATATGTTTAGTTAGAATTGTGTTTGTAAACAGTGATTAGTTTAAAAAGTAATTTCTGTGATAATGTATGTGTGAAAGTGCATTTGTTTCGTGTTAACAAACAGCTGAACCTCTTGGATTTTGCTGAGTGATAGACTACATTCTAGAGAAAGACTTCAGTTATTAACAATACAAAACGCGGGTGTAACCGTGCCGTAATATTACAATAAAAACTAGTGACAACATTGTTTAACAAATAAGGAATATAAGGACAGAAAGGGTATATTTTGTATTAGTTAGTATAATTATAAAGTGCAGTTCTAATTCTAATTAAACTTGAGTATTCCTCCCTCGTGTTAACAGACTAATCTTGAAAAAGATTAAAATTTCCGAATCACCGGCCGTAAACATAAAAACTTAATGTTCTTTTTAAAACTTCACCAAGATTACTTAATTAAAGCTCTGCTGTTTTAGTGTTCTCTAGTGCACTCGTATACGCGGGAACACGGAGACTACATCAGAAACATCTGTGCATAAATCACGACTACTTGAATACAATGTCACAAATCAACCGATATGAAGGTTGTATTAATAAAATATTGACCTTTATGAAACTTAATATGATTTAGACGAAATAGTAATCAAACTTGAATCAAAATCGTTCTTAGAACGTCGTGTTACGATGCAAAATACAAGCTATGTCTGAAAATTTGTTAGTAAATATGATAAATCCAAAGTTTGTGTTGTTGTTGTGTGTGCAATACGCATGTGGCTTCTTTGTGAAGTACACGCCGATAGTGCAAGTGAGTGAGGGCAGACTGAGGGGAGTGAGAGGACTCAACGGACAGAACCAGTATTACGGGATACCGTACGGTACCACACACAGATTTCAAGTAAGTGCAACTGCAAATTTGACACAGTGGTCAACGTAGTTGCCTCGCTGCAATAACCGTAGTAGGTACCACGTGCGGTGGGTTCGAATCCCACCGATTACAAATATTTTTGTGATGAGCACGAGTATCTGTTCTGACTCATACATATGATTTAGAAGTATATAAGTTTGTATTTTTATCAGTTATTTGGTTGGTTACCATAGTACCATCTCTGGTTAGTTTGGAATCAAATGACCGTGTATGAGTTGTCCAATGATATTTATTAAGTAACGCAAGTACCTTAAAACTATTTTATGAGGTGAAAGTTGAGTACCTAAATGACGCCATGTAACATGAGGTGTCGTTTCCTAAGATGCAATCTAGCAGGTAAATAATATGGTCAATATATTTCACTATTACCGTGTTAATGATGCAAGTCAGTCGTAAATCGACGTTTATGTAATGCCGCTGCGAAAATACATTTCCTTACATGCATAAAATAAACAAAGATTGGAGCTGAACATGATTTAAATCTGAACTTCCAAACATGATTTAAATCACAGGTCATCAATCAATCGTCATGGTCTCTCTTATAGAATAAAAAAGATTAGTGGCGTAATTATTTGTTTTTTTATTTTCTAGCCCCCAACACCACCTGCAAAATGGAACGGCACCTTCGACGCTGTGCTTCAATGGAAGTCCTGCGCTCAAGCTATCTCCTTCGTCCACCTCGGCGTGGAAGACTGCCTTACCCTTGACGTCTACACTCCACCACAAGCCGCCAGGGGGCAGCACCTACCAGTATTAATCTTCTTCCACGGAGGAGGATACTACTACGGCGGCAAGTGGAACTACGACCCAGAATTTCTAGTCAGAAAGAATGTTATAGTAATCATAGCCAATTATAGAATGGGAGTCCTAGGGTTCTTATGTTTAAATAATGTTGCCAACCTAGGATTGAAAGACCAGGTCGCTGCTTTAAAATGGATTAAGAAAAATATAGCTGCTTTCGGAGGAGATCCTGATAATGTGACTATCTCTGGTCAGAGTGCAGGCAGCAGTTCTGCCGCAATGCATTTACTGTCAAAGCAAAGTAAGGGATTGTTCCACAAAGCTATCTTAATGAGTGGAATAGCTTTAGCCCCTTGGGCATATAACTTCGACCCTCTAGGAGCGGCGTTAGAAGACGCTACAAAACTAAGAAAAGTAAAAACTGAACTGGACGTGTACAACACATTTTTGAAGACACCATTACACGATTTATTAGCCGTCACTCACGGCACTTCAATAGATTTCAAGTATTTTAAATATTCCCCGTGTTACGACGCGAATTATACAAACTCATTCTTCCATGACACTCCCTACAATACTATAAAGTCTGGAGACTTCAACAAAGTGCCGGTAATCGCCGGGTTCACTGACCTCGAAGGGCTCTTGCTCTACGGTCTGAATAGCCAAAGAACTTTAGAATATTTAGACAATAATTTCACTGAGAGGCTACCTTCCATATTCTCTTGGTGTTCTGATAAAGATAAAAAGATGATAGCGAATAAAATTCGTTCACATTACTTTGGGAATGAGAGGATTAATAGTAGAGTAAGAGGAGGTGTTGACTTATATTCTGATTGGATAGCTTATGCGACAGTTGATGCATTTTCCAAGTTGATAGCAAAATATTCAGACAAGCCGGTATATAATTACCTATTCACTTATGAAGGGGGCAGGAACTTCGCGAAGGCTTTGTTCTACAGGGATATAAAAGGAGCGTCTCATTCTGACGACCTGTTCTATCTGTTCAAGCCTGCAGGGTTCACGTTCAGGGTGAACAAGATGGATGATCTGATGATTGACAGGTTTACCACGATGTTGACTAACTTTATGAAGTTCGGGTGAGTTAATTTCTCATATTAATTTAAATATTTATCTGCCAAAAGCATATTTAATTAAGCAAAACCGTACCGTACTTAGATTTTTTCTTTCGAGCTTTTTAAGGGCTTGTTATCGCACCAAAAGCATTGTTATGGGTCATAGAATTCAATAATATTGTTATCTTAAATTATTGAATATATTATCTTATCATCAATAGTGTACAGTCAACTGTATTACAGGTTAATATTATTTTATATACATAATTAGCATCGCGCTGCGTGTCCTCACTTTTATATTTCGAAACCCGCGCAGCGTGTCAGCATTATTTTTATTGTAATTGAATTGTACTTAAATTACTAAGTGACATTAAAGCACTCGTCGTGAAAGGTTGTGTTTATCATTCCCTATACCACAATCTTTATAACATCTATATCACTCATTACCTAGCATCTCTTTGTAGGCAGTGACAACTCCCTACAAATAGAAAGCTTTATTATTCGCAAACAGTAGAGAACTCACGGATAATATAATTAATAATCATATATTTTACTTAACACAATTCTTAGATTTTCAAAACTTTTCTATTTTATATTCGAATCATACTAAGCTAAAACTAACTAAGTATATTACTTACTCTTAAAGGTATTTTCACGAAACTACACAAAGACTTAAAACTACAATATTTACGGAAACACTCAACTGACTCAACTGTGAGGTGCACACGTGTAAAATAAGCACATTTCATACAAATTACACGTGCACTGAGACGATATTACAACACTACTTAACGTTTAGTGTTGTGCTTAGTGCTGCAGGTAATGTAATGCGTTTCTTACTTCACTGCATAGCTATTCTAAGTAATTGGGCATTTTCAAATAATACGGTCTAGTGGTTATGAGATCTACTATAATCAATGGCGATTGAGACACCAATGTAATTTCCCTCAGAGTGCGATTTGAACAACTATATACACTCGAAAGTGTGGTTAAATTGTTTTATTATTGATCCCATTAAAATGTGTAATATTATTTGCACGTAACGGAATTATTACTATTCTTCTTAAAATTTACCGAAATTGAGCTCATACTCATAATCTGTAGATATCGAAAGCTTGTAAGAATAAATAATTGTATTTCGTCAACTTTTTTGCGGAAAAAACTACTTGACGGATTTTCATGAATTTCGGTACAGTGATAGCTTATAATCAAGATTAATACATAAGATACTTTTGACCTCGGAAAATCTTTTTCGTGAACAAAGTCGCAGACAGAAGCTTACTTGTATAAAATATTTAAACGAGACTTTATTCTACCTATAATTTACCTGTACATTAGCTAATTTCTTAACATTTTAAGGCATGCTACACACAAGTTATTGACACACATTGTCTTGCCATTTCTCAACAGCATCGGATACAACCGCACACACATTACACACAGATAAGGCTGCGTTCACACGGAGTCGTGTCTTACACGAACATTCGGTTTAAAGATCCTAAAACCGAAAACCGTTCGTGTAAACTCTTTCATAAAAATACAATTGCCACTGACCAGGATCCTGCAAAAAGTGAGATCCGACAGAGTAAGACACGACGCCGTGTGAACGCAGCCTTACATGTCCATACAGTCCATCCTGTTTGTACATCACTATGTTTTGTGTTCAAATGATGCAACTAAAGCTATTCATTCGGACAACTGTCGTAAAGTTGTTTAATTACCTGTTGAGTATAAAGCTGTTTTGTTTCGCTGTTTTGTATGGCTTCAGATGAACATGGTTCTTTTTAAGAGCTTTAGCATAATATAAGTGTCGAGGCAATTCGGTCAAATGGGACCAGTTGCTATAGTATTTAGGACAGTTTAAGAAAATAAATGGCTTTTTGGATCATATTTTGAGTCAAGCAAGGTTGTTGAGTAAGGATTGTTTAGAGTTCATTGCCAACTTCTACCTGGACCCCTTTTATAGAAACACCAATTTAAATTACAAATGCTAATTATTTTACTTATGTAAATTGAATTTTATAAACCTTACATTTATATATTTTTTCTATTAACCCATCCTGTTCTATTGTCGGACAAAGGTTCCCCCAAAATATTCCACCGATTTCTATCCTCAGCCATATTCTGCCAACCTTCAGGAAATAATTGGAAAAAAACCCTCTTTTACATTTTAAAACCTTACTACAAAACCCTACCTCACGAACGTTTCACCACGTTCCAGGGACCCAACTCCTTCCATCACCAAACTGCTGCCTCTCCGGTGGCCAGTGACAACAGCGAACAGATCACAAGTGATGGTGATCAACCAGCCGCTCACGGTGACGGACACTCCAGCCCACGTGCGCGGAGACTTCTACCTCGGGCTGCTGTGTCAGTACGGACTGCAGGGGTTCGTGCCCTGCGACAGTGCCATGCAGTGTCAGTTAGAGCAATAAATACAGTATTACTTATGTTCCTCTATTTTTATTTTGAATTACCTTAGCAGAAGCTAGTTTTGCGTCGAAAAGACTTGAAGCAGTAGATTTTGGCTCTCTGAAAGAACTGTATTACCAATCTAGATTAAGTAAAAGAAATATTATGGATCATAGTATTCTGAAACAATGAAGCCTTATGTATTTTTATGAAAGCACTGATTATCCCCGCTTTTTGTCTATCACATTCTTGTTCTTCAGTCTTTTAATAGTAAAGTCTGCAATTACCTACTAATACAACTTTACAAGGCGGCCTG
Organism: Anticarsia gemmatalis; assembly: GCF_050436995.1. Lineage (NCBI taxonomy): Eukaryota > Metazoa > Arthropoda > Insecta > Lepidoptera > Erebidae > Anticarsia > Anticarsia gemmatalis. Next base: position 11,750,764 of record NC_134761.1, read on the forward strand.
TATTAGCGTTCTAGCTTAGCTAGACATTTTTTAGACCCAACAAAATGACTAACACAACACGTTTCGATCGAGAATCTAAACCAAATAACTATATGCGTAGTAAACTGGTATGCGGAAAGACTTCTATTGTAACACGCCATTAAAACACGGTTATTTTTTTTATCACTAATCTGAAGGTTTATGATGCTGTCCCTTATTACAAGCAACTTTAATTAAAATAATATATCTATTTTAAAAACCATTAGACACACTTGAGAGTTCAGTAAACAGTCCGTAAAGGATTTATAAACAAATATTCACAGATTTAAAATTGTAGCACAAGACCATTTTGGTAGAGCCAAAGACTTACACATATATTTTTTTAGTCAATTTTTTGGAAAGGATTTTTACGTAAAGCGTATATCAATCACAAAAAAACTTATATGAAAGAGTGTCGTTTTTTTCACATTTAACTTTAAATTTAAAATCTTCAACTCATTGTTGGTAACCGGATCGCCAAAAATACCAACTGTCTATGTCTTTTTAGGTTTCAGAAGTTAAAAGTCAATGCATTAACATAATAAAGTAGTAAGTTTTATTACACGTGCAGTCAACTTTCAAGGTCAAAAAACTCCGTACACAAATGTTTTTAATGTAAATATAGCATTAAAAAAACAATATCCTAATATTTTTTATTCAAAACCAGTCAACGGTCGACAACTTATTCGAGACGGCTCACAAAGTAACTCTAACACAACGTGAGATAATGTACATCGCTTGACAAGTGAACATGTCAATTGAACTGAAGTTTGTGTTGTTGTTGTGTGTGCAATACGCATGTGGCTTCCTCGTGAAGTACACGCCGGTAGTGCAAGTGAGTGAGGGCAGACTGAGGGGAGTGAGAGGACTCAACGGACAGAACCAGTATTACGGGATACCGTACGGTACCACACACAGATTCCAAGTAAGTAATTCCAAACTTTAATTTTCAATCAAAATTGGGCTAATATACCAGCAATGAAGTGCTTCTGGAATGATCTGGGGAGAAATACTTGATTCCAATACATACATAATATCATTTTTTAACAGAGACCAAAGAAGAGCAATGTTACGATCCTTACAAACATGATTAACGAATGAAGTTATAGGGTTATACTGAAGTATTTCTGCCGGAAGAATTATTTACAACAAAATTATTGTATCATTTATTTTAACTCAAGAAAATATAGCTATCTAAGATGTATAAACAAGCAGTAATTCTCGACATGAACTAGGTATAAGGGGCAATCAGGGCAAGGTGGCTCGTTAGTAATTATAGTAATATGCTATATTTGTAAAGTTAATTGACTATTGCAAAGGACGGCTGTTTGCTTCTAGAAATGTGTTATTATTTTACTAAATTATTGCTATTCCACATCTATTATAAGTCTACTCCCAAAGATTTTTTTCAATACACAGACCAAAAACCTTCTTTTCATAATAGCTACGCATTTCTCTTCCTTTCAAGAGTTCCCAATGAAGATATTATTATCGCTTCGAAAATTTGCCCTATGAAAATTATCATCAATGAAACAAGAATATGACTAAACATACTTTCTGACAAGGAGCTTCCTAGGTTAAGGTTATTGAAGAGATCTAGAGACCCATCTATAGGTTGCCATTCACGTCAATAAACATATTATTTTCACTCCGTAGAGCATAAATTAACCGAAGAAGAAACGAACTAATTAGCATTTTCTTTATTTTACATATCATATTGTCCCCATACCCTCATCGTAAGGTCATCAAACTCAACGATGTTAATTTAGGTATAAAGGGTTGCACTCAAATAAATCGATAAACACCTCACAAAAAATATGCCTTACCTGCACCAAAAAAAGGTAAATAAATATCAAAGACAAAAAAATGCGATCACCCTTTACCTTCCTATATCACGAAAGATTTACATACTTAAAATGATCATAACAAGATTAGCAGCCCAGAATGATCGCATCGCCAAAATACAGCACACAATCTACTTGTAAAACATATTCAAAGGTAAAATAAAATTTAAAGAACATGACTTTTAATGATTTGCTTTCCAGCCACCAAAGCCACCAGCAAAATGGAATGGTGTTTTCGACGCTACACTGCAGTTCGATTCCTGCGCGCAAGCCATCTCCATCCTCCATCTTGGTACAGAAGACTGTCTCACCCTCGACATCTACACCCCACCACAAGCCACCAGGGGACAGAATCTCCCCGTACTCATCTTCTTCCACGGTGGAGCCTACTTTTACGGCGGAAAATGGAACTTCGACCCAGAGTTTATAGTAAAGAAGAACGTCCTAGTAGTCCTTGCCAATTATAGAATGGGAGTTCTAGGGTTCCTATGTTTAAATAATGTTGCAAACTTAGGATTGAAAGACCAGGTGGCAGCTTTGAAATGGATTAAGAAAAATATAGCAGCTTTCGGTGGAGATCCTGATAATGTGACTATCTCTGGCGAAAGTGCCGGGGCGACTTCTGCGTCCATGCATTTATTGTCGAAACGAAGCAAAGGATTGTTCCATAAAGCTTTCATAATGAGTGGAGCCGCTCTTACCCCGTGGGCGTTTAATGTGGACCCTCTGACACCTTCGTTTGAAGATGCAGCTAAAATAAGAAAAGTACGAAGTGAAGAAGACGTGTACAATACATTTTTAAAGGCACAAATTAATGATTTGCTGGCCGCCACCGCAGACTCTACTATAAATATTAAATATTTCAAGTATTCACCATGTGGCGATGCCAATCACACCAAGCCTTTCTTTCATGACACTCCTTACAATATTATAAAGTCTGGAGACTTTAACAAAGTCCCGACAATATTCGGATCCACAGATCGTGAAGGTATCTTTATATACGGTCAAACTAACCAAAGAACTTTAGAATATTTAGATAATACTTTCCCGGAGAGTCTGCCATCGATATTCGCGTGGTGTTCCGATAAAGATAAAAGGAAGATAGCAAATAAAATTCGTTCACATTACTTTGGGAAACAAAGAATAAATAGTAGAGCTTCGATCAAAGGTGGCGTTGACTTTTATTCCGATTGGGTCGTTTATGGAGCGAATGACGCATTTTCGAAGTTGATAGCTAGGTATTCAGATAAACCAGTGTACAATTATCTGTTTTCGTATGTGGGGGATAGAAATTATATGAAGATATTGCTCGATCAAGTGGGCATGAAGGGAGCGGCGCACGCTGACGACTTATTCTACCTGTTCAAGCCTGGAGGACTCACGTTCAACGTGAACAAGTTGGATGATCTGATTATAAACAGATTCACCACATTGCTGACCAACTTCATGAAGTTTGGGTAAGTTCACTCATAACTCGCTTGCCTTTATTTTTTACTGTCTGATGAGTGCAACGAACTATAAATTCTCATGCATTTATAAAAAGCAATCACATCTCGACTTCAAGTGAGTCAGTTATAACGGGAATTTTAATTGCAGGTCATCGCTTTCGGAACTAGAGCCAAAAACGAAAAAAAATGCGCTAATATCGTATTTTAATCTTGCAGAGATCCAACACCAACAGTTTCTGAGCTGGTGCCTCTCACATGGCCAGTGACGACAGCCAACAGGTCTCAGATGATGGTGATCAACCACCCCCTCTCTGTGACCGACACTCCCCCCCACGTCCGCGGAGACTTCTACCTCAGTATAATGTGTCAATATGGTCTGAAAGGTTATGTACCCTGCGAGAGTGCTATGCAATGTAATTTGGATAAATAAAAATGTAGGCACGATCTTTCATTTTAACGCTGTTCTAAAACAAGCGTAGGTGTCTTGCCGAAGTCTTAAATTTGTCTAAGTTGAAACTATATTGTTGGATAGATGGATATAGGAATGATTTTAACTTTTTTACGCAAAATCTACTTAAAAGTAACCTACATAATAAATCAACTAGTATTCGAAAAAATTACAAATTAAACTAGTCAAAGCAGCTACCGTGTAAATAGCTGTAGGATTTGAAAATGAAATCAAGGCTTTTTATTGCAATAACTGCCAAAATATATAGGAATTTCCACCGATTTTAGGACACCGCATTAGCTAGCTAGCTGTTTTATAATTGCATAAATTCAAATGACGACCTCTAGTTGTTTAGTCAAAGTTCATTGCTACTTGCGTTACTATTCAACAAGTAAAATAATATGATACGATGCAAATAAGGCTGCCCGAGACGACAAGGTAAGTTATTACGTGGTCATAAATGTATATAAACACATACATTATAAACAATGCAAAGTTATACGTAACAAATATTCGACATATATGGTATCTAATTCTAAGTAACTTTTTACTTAAAATAAGATACCATTGTACCCTATGAAGGCACTACGAGTACTACGAACTCTGAGCTACAAGTGACCATAGACTGTCTATAGGAAAATATTTTGTAACTATGCCTACTTCAATATGAACTTTCGCAAAATAATATCGAAGTTGTTAATAAACCAACCAACTTCACAGTGAATTTGATACGCAAACGATAAATTGTAAACACAATTATACGTTATCTTTTAACTGTATAAAGTAACTTTTATCTATTACATTCGTTGCAGTTAGTTAATCGATGGTTGCTTTTCCTGCCTAACCATTGAAACATAACGAATTTCCGTTTTAGTCGTATAATTTTATTCTTTGATTATTATGTACAAGTACATAGGTACAAGGTTTATTAGATTTCGTAACTTGTATGATTATTTATTGCTTATTGTTATGCCCATTAGAAATGAAGAGGATATCCTGCCTAATAAAAGACGACACGCGTACATAAGCTAGCCAATTGCAAATTGATATTTACCGACAAAACGTCGTTTAGGTTATTATATAAGTCATTTTTAGCAACTTTTCAGGAGAGACAAATTTCAAATCCATCTTTCGATTCTCCAGCCAATGACATCAAAATGTCAAAATATTACTTACGTGGTGATAGAACTTAAAGGACGAAAAGCTACCATCCTAAGTTTGTTTAAAATCTTTTAGCATTGTTAGTCATCACCAACCACTATTTCTTGACGAGTACTCGATACATATTGCCCGTTGGAATCGTCGAAATTAACCTTCAATTTCTACCTTAAAAATGTTTCCTTGAATCGATCAAATAAATTCATATTTGAATATGTAGTTCCCAAACTACAACATACAGTACTCCATAAAGCGAGTATCTCGAACATTAACGTACCATGAATGTCATCTACGACTTTATGACAACCACCACTCTATTGAACTTTATTCAGCGAACTTACCTTACATCTTGAGACACCATAACACCACATTATAGCCCAAACAGTCCAGTCCACAACATTATTGCGTCATAAATCCACAATTCTTTACATACTTTACATTCGATGGTTTGCGAATGCAGTGCAAACAATGGTGAATCCTAGATCCCTCACACGAAATGAAATAAACTATAAATCTGCAAATACGCTTGAGGGGCGCAGCAAACAGTCCGCGTACGATTTATAAATATGCAGATCAAATATTAAAAGGAGAGCCACAAGATCATCCCGGAACGAACAAAGATTATGCAGCTGTAGATGCGATGTAAATCTACTTTTAAAGTGTCTAAACTATCACGGTTTGTACACATATTACTAAATTGCTAAACGGGTTGTTGCGTAATAAGAATTGTAAGGTTTACAATACCTTATTTGATGCCGGTCGTCACGGACTATCTGATGTAGCTGCTTAGCGTCATTTCCTTGAGACGCTAATTTCTCCGCAAACCCTCACCTGGTCACTATTTTTCAATTGTTAGAAATTGACGGGACTTCGACGCACAACACTAACTCTACTTTGTCTAAAAAAGTAACCATTGTAATGAATTTACGCGAAAGTATTTTAGATTACTTTCTGGTCTACTCTCGGTACTAACGTCACTCTAACACTACTAGAAAATCACCAGAAATCCGGAAAATTAAGCGCGAACCAGATAAGAAAAAAACGATTCGTTCTGAAAATTAGTTCTCTAAATTGTTTAATTGTCTATAACGTACTAATATTGTAGAATATGGTGGATAAAAAACAATTTCGTAAGTTATTATTCCCGTAAATAATAATTACAGTCCACAATTTTATTAACCGTATGAACAATAAAAAAAATACATCAATATAATGGAAATTTCATAATTGTGCTGGTAAACGAAACATTAAAAACAAAAAAAGAATCGCCGTTTATTTATTTTTCTTTCGTTGGAGCAGGCAAAAGAAACAATACCCACACAGCCTTGTCTTCCTCAAATACCAGCTTGTAGGCTCGGTTCGAGTTATACCTGTAACTTATATAAATCAATTAAAAAAAAATATTATTTCAAAATTCGAATTGCACCAAATTGCGCTCCAGTAAATAATATTATTTATTGTTTTATACTTATTTGGTAGAAAAGCTCGTTTAATACATACGATTTTTTTAACTTTAAACGCTAGTTATATATATAACATTATATAACATTATATAACACATAGTATTGTTGTTTATAAAACTCCGAAGCATTTAATATTGTTGTATGAATTGCGAGCACGTTTCCTTCCACTTGACCGACTGGAAGTAATTGTTCCTTACAAGTTTATTAGACTGTGTAAACTGTATATAATTCTCTTTAACTAAAACCAATACTTGCTACAATATAAACGTTTAACTTAACAAAGTACTAGTTTGTTGTGAACTTGCAGTTAAAATGAAAGTTCAGTAAAGGAAAGAGAAGATTTTCATAAAATATTGAACTTAAATTCAAAAGGGGAAATATCTTGTAATATTTAAAACAGAGTAACTATTTTAGCAACTGATAATTATATCACCGTTTTAGACGCAATGTCATAAACGTATCTATCTACAGTAATCTACACTATTATCACAAACGTGCATAGAACACATTTGCGAAGAGATAATTAATCTCCATTTATTTTATTACCAGTAATTACCAATACTACCTGGTCAAAACGTTTCTCTAAAGCCTTCATCTGCATGTAATATCAAACAACATTAACCAATGAATAAAGTTACGACTTATAAATTCATTTTCTACCTAATATACTATCTGCAAGTCTACCTAGTGCATGTCCTGAGCCCGCAGCGGTGCACTGGCATCGTCTCAGAATAAATATTCAATGTTTTCATTCAATTTCTCGCGACCACCCCCCCTCGCGGCCCGTGCCCTGCCCCCCCTCGCCCGTCCACAGCCGGACCTCAGATCTCCGAGCTGTTGGAACAACGATAAAGTGATATTCAATGAATTGACTACCCGCTACTGGAGACTGCATGCAATACAATTTATTTATTCGACTTGGTTAACTTTTGAGATTATGGTGCATCTTTCTATTTATGTTTGGCGAGTTAGTTTTACCTTTCTGTAAAGTTAAGCGAGCAGAAGTTTAGTCATGGTACAATGATGGGTGGTCGCTTGCAACTCCGTCAAAGTGTCTCCGTGCTTTGAAGACAATGTTAAGAGTTAGCTGTGGCAGAACCAAAATTCTTATCTTTCTTATGTATACGAAGATAAACTAATAATAAGAAGGAGACCTGAAAAACCATTGTCTAATGTCATAATAAATTGCTTGAAAGAAATCAGCAGATTTGGTTGTACAATACATAATACAACCTACCATAATACCCTATTTTTGCGTCGAGGTATAAAAAGTGAACAAATTCTTTTACCTCATAACCCGTTTATTTAAATTAAACTTATGATATAGAACTCGTTAATGAGTCCTCCTGTACATAGAGTAGGTGGTGTTCCAGAACTTGATGTCGTCGTCCAGCCAGAGCGGCTCCCTGGAGAACTCCTTGTTGATGACGAACACGTGAGGGTCTTCAGGGTCTACTGGCTCCCACTTTGGTAATGATGGCGACCTGGTTTCAGGAGTAGGGTCACTGGAAACAAGTAAATCGTATGTTACATTATTCGTGAAAATTAAAAAAGCGATTATGTAAGTTGAAGATTCCGGTTTTATGTACATTTTTGGTATTCTTTTCTTATTTTCGTGGTTAAAATGTTCCATAAACTTATTGTAAGTACCGCTAAATACTTAACAATAAATTAATACATAATTTAGCCATTTGTTGTTTTGATTCAGTAAAATAATGCGAAATGTGGAGATCCATTCATATACAGTTGCATATTTTTTTGTAAAATTAGAAAGATATTGTAAACGTAAAACTTACTTGTGTTTAGCGAAGTTGGTGAACAACTCCGACATAGTATTAATCATCTTCTTATCATCATCTTTTATGAACATGGACGGCATTCCGTTACCGAATAAATAAAACAATTCATCTCCGTGGGTCGCTCCCGGTTCGGTCCTGAACCCGGCCACTGTTTTAGCAAGATTCAATTTACCATTGTAAGAAAACTTGTACAGATACAGCGGTTGATCCGTCCTGTTCAACAACAAATCCATTGTGTTTATCACGGGATAAGTAATTATAGAATCACCTTCGAATTTCGCAAAGGTACCTAAAGTCTCATTAGTAATGGGTTCTCCCTTCATGTACATTTCATCTAACGTCTCAGCCGTAGCGTTCCTTTCTTCATCAGTAGGAAATACTAAATCCCTTGGTAACGCGTCATAGAAATTCATATTCATTATAGTCGTGTCGTTCTCTAAACCGGCAAAGAAGTATCCTTCTGCGTTGTTGTATCCATAGATCAAAGGCACTTTGTTAAACTCTCCTCTGCTTATTAAGTTGTAAGGTGAGTCGGTAAGGAACCTTTCAATGCCAGGGATCTCTTTTTCAATGCAAGGAACGAAGATATATTCTGATGGAGCAATATTACCTATCTGTCTTGGCACTCGAGCTTCCATTAAGTCATCAGCTGTGACATTGTTGAATATTTCGTACAATTCGTAAGGGTCTTGGGTGTCATGGCCCATAGTTAGAGCTAGTTGGCTGGCTGTTTCCAAAGGATCAAACTGCAATGCCCAGGGTGCTGTAGACGACGCGCTTTCAATGATAGCTCTCTTATACATGCCGACAGACATCGGAGATAGCAGATGATACATGACGGACGCCGCTCCGGCACTCTCTCCAAATATAGTCACGTTGTCAGGATCACCACCGAATGCTCTAACGTTCTTCTGAACCCACTTCAGCGCAGTGAGTTGGTCTTTCAAGCCAACATTGCCGGGCGCTTCTTTAATACCCAAACACAGGAAACCTAAGACCTCCAATCTATAGTTAATGGTTACCAGGACGATGTTACGTTGCATAAAGTATTCAGGGCCGTAGAGGAACGGAGAGCCTGACCCGTGGGAGAAGCCTCCTCCATGAATGAAGACCATGACTGGGAGAGGTTCAGCTGAAGGGTCTTGCTTAACTTGAGGAGTGTACACGTTTAGAGTGAGACAGTCCTCGTTCCCTCGCACATATGTGTGGGCGAATCTTTGCAGACATCTGACACGATCATCGTCGGCTTCAAACACACCTTCCCATTTAGGATCAGGTTCGGATTCCTGAGGAAAAAATAGTAGCATGATTTCACCGAAGGTAATAAATTAATTTGATTTTATTGCGTAACTGTAGATCTCATGATCAATTCCTAGTTATTAAGTTTGCTTAAAAATTATAGTTAGCAGTCAAAATATTGAAATTATAACATCTAATTTAAATGGCTACATATACGATAAAATAGTAAAATGAATGGAAAACATACACCAATGTGTCTGTTAACCTTTTGTGAATACTAAACTTTATTTGACTGTAGACATCAAGTGTAAATAACGAAATCACGCAAATTCATGGTGTATTTTATATGACGCAAATAAAACGACACTTGAACTAGTTGTAAACAGATTGTACACATACATTGCGTAGTTAATTCGGTGTAACATGTAGGCGTAACGGTGTTGACAATTCAATCGATTACATAGCAATTAATCTAATTCAAAAGGTTCATTTTCTTTGTGTTACTTTGCTTTTAACGTGGAGCTATTGAGGAAATCAAAACTAGTTGCCATGGTCAAGTTTAATTATAAATGCGACTTTTTGAATAACATTTGCATATTTTCTAAACAAAATGTAACAAACTGCTACGCTTGTTTAGATTTTTGAAATATGTTATAAGTTTTCCTTATTTCCGTTCTGACGTTTGTAAATGTTAGTTCAGTCTTTCAGCAATGAAAGCGTTATAGAATTTACAAAGCTATTACGTGTACCTAAAGTAAATAAGAAAATTTCTAAGACTACAGGAAAACTAAAAAAATATTGTTTTACAATTTACCCTCGTGGCAGTCATTGTCAGATAAGAATGATGGAGTTCAAAAAAAGTCTGAATAAATCCATGAATCACTATCATCTAAATATTATATTATATAGGACTAGCTGACTCGCGCAACTTCGCTTGCATCACATAAGAGAGAATGGCTCATCATTTTCCCCGTTTTGTCACATTTTTTACTGGTACTCTGCTCCTATTGGTCTTAGCGTGATGATATATAGCCTATAGCCTTCCTCAATAAATGGACTATCTAACACTGAAAACAATTTTCAAATCGGACCTGTGGATCCGGACATTAGCGCGTTCAAACAAACAAATTCTTCAGCTTTATAATATTAGTATAGATAGACTGTGATAGCTTGCACTATCAAAGAACAGTTAAATGATTAAGTTAGCAGAACGATATCGACCTTTGAATTCAATCTTCAGTGCGACATCGAAGCAATCCGTATCGGCTTAAAGTACCACTAATTACAATACCTATAATAGGTATTATCTTTAAGTGGATAAGCAGGACAATTAACAAAGTACAAGTTTATAACAATGATTGTTTTTTACACGACACATGCCAACTAAATAGCCTGTAATTAGTTTGTAAAGCAAATAATTGTGCTATTTATGTAAACTTAAGGTAAAAAGTATCTATTCTGACCTATTATCTACTTTGTAAGAACAATTATTGGTATTTACAATTACTTATTGTTGCAATCGTTTCTGATGACTAGAACTTTTAAGCTTTTAACCTATAATTACCGTCCCACTGCTGGGCAAGTGTCTTCTGCCAATTTTAGGGAGAGTTTTAGGCCATGAGTCCACCACGCTGGCCAAGTGTGGGTTAACTTAAGAACTATTTCAAGGCATGTAAGGTTACAATGTTTTCCTTCAAAGTTTAAGCAAGTGATATCTATCCAATATTCACATAGGTCCCAAAAGTCAATGGTATGTTGCCTCGGGTTCGAACCGTCGACTACTCACGTGGGATGCGCAACTTAAACCGTTCGGCTATCACTGTTTAGGACTTTTCAGGTATACTAACGTAATGGATATTCTTTCTGAAGGGCAGAAGAAAGGACACAATTATTTTTTCACCTATGCATAACGTACAGTGGTGTGATGAACTTCATGTTTAATTGTTACATAGTTTTACTAAGAAATGTGGATTCTTTGTTTGTGTAAATAAAAATCATTATCAACAAAGTTTTTTCCTTATTGATAACAGGTCAAAGTCACACTGAAGGTTTGTCTTGTTATCAATTATTGAGTAAACATCATTACCATGACTTACAAATCCGGATTTTGGCTTCGATAAAATAACTATTTGAAATTAACTATTTTGCATCATTATCGCAAACAAATGCGCTGCATACTACGATATGTTTTGAAACGTCAAGAACTTCTCTAACTATGAAAAGATAAGACACTTCGTCTACGAATTGAAGAGTTACAGTAAAATGGCATCGATGTGAAACTAAATATGTAATTGTATGGTAGTGGGTTTTAACTCGTAATAAGTCTTTTATACTGTTTATGTTAAAAAACACGACTTCAACGAATAGTAAATTATTTTGTCAAAGCTTAAAATCTCCTGTTAAGTTCGTCTTTTCGAGATACCTAAAGCCAAAGCGAAGCGACCATATACATCCATATACACATGGACCATATATGTAAACCATTAAGTTATAAGCCTTACCTGAAATCTCTCAGTGATGGTAGCATAAGGTATCCCCGAGAACCTTGCGTAGTTGTCATCATCGATGAGTCCCTGCACCATGCCGCCGGAGGTCTGCACCGGGGAGGTGTGCTTCTTGCCCAGACGCAGGGCTGCACTCAGCGATATCAGCGTCAAGAACCGCTTGGTTAGTAGCAACGCCATCTAAATGGGAGGTGAAAGATGATGATGAATTTATACAAGGAGTTCTCCGGCATGGTGAATTGCAGAAAATTATTAAGCTTGGTGTGAACCCTTTTTTTATTTAGGGGAAAGCGTTTGCTAAAAGTATGTTCATCGTTAGTGGAAACGAGGGAAACTGCGAGGCGAACCTACGAGCTTTTGATATCGAAAGTCCTATATCTTAGCCATAAGGCTTTCAGCTAATTGTCCTTCTACAAAACCTAAAAACCACTTGTTTTTTCTCTATGATTTCCCCCAACTTTGCGCAATTTTTTCAACATATCGCCCGCCATTGGTAAAACTGATGATCCATACAAATAATACTGAATGAAATGAATTCCTAAATAAAGAACAAAACAGAAAAAATATTGCAAATATTTACAGCTCTATATAATATCCTTCCTCAAGTTTAGCCAAAGCACTACCAATTTATAATAATAACTAATAAATAAATGAAATCACTCACGATATATGTCCACTGCTCTCAGAGGCTCGAAGACATACAGGCTACTTATCGTTCAGATTGCAAGCGTTTAACTGTCAGTGCGTATATTTATGTCTCAGATGGTCTAACACACCCACGGACCGGTCAGGCCACTACGACAAAAAATTATAATATTACTACTATTTTTTACCACTTAGGTGTAGTAGCTACTACGCTCGCGCAGTAAGTGGCTTCAGTTTCCGCGTTGAATTTTATTTTTGTTAGATTTTTTCCTATCGGTTATTTGAACTTCCTTTTATATTGATGTTAGTAATTAACGTGTAATTATTCAAATTTCTTTTGACTCATGGTTTAGTTTGTTTGTGAACAAGCGGTAGCTTGCGGCTTTGCTTGCGGATTTATTTAACTAAGAACTGCTAACTTTTCTTATCGTCCCTCAGTATGAAAAAACTTCTTCTGAACTAGACCCTCTACAAACCAAAGTGATCTAGACTTATTTAAAATCGTCACAATTTTTAAAACCTAATCGGTTGGATGTGAAGATCCCTATACCGTAATGTTAAGGGACTTAATTCTCAAAAAGAATTTCTAACAGTTTAAACTATATTATGAAAGCTCCATATTAAAGCACAGAATTTTCTGGAAATTGTATACCTACTTATAACTAATTGTTGTAAGCGATAGGTAAGGTAGTAACCACTACTTATACCAACAGACCACCAGGGCCATAGTCCAGTTACGATGGTTTTATTTGCTACACTTTGCAAATATTTGCATGATCTACAGTAAAATAGCTTTTTAACTCAACTTATACTAGTATACTTTTTGTTAAGCACATAGGTAAATACATAGTAGGTAAAGGTTTTTGTTATAGACTAGTTAACTCACGTCAGAATTTGAATTGCAAAAATTTAATCTACATAGGCATAATCTTTACATTCTTTATAGTAATGGAAGCAATAATAGTCCATTCAATAAAAAGTCTTCCTTAAAATATACTATTAGATAATCGGATCTCAAGATCTAGAATGACTCTTGTTTTTTGCTATAGGTGTTTAGGAAATCTAGACTAAAAAGTACCTATTAAGTTATTATGTATTAAATAAAAAATCTGCTTTACTTGGCGGTCATTCACACACTTGTTTTTATATCGATTGGACTTTGCACCGATAGTTCAAGGACCTTTGAAATTATTTTGCTAATATAAACCAACCAAAAATCAGTATTTTAGCGAATCGCGGAATTCGCGGTTTATGGATCTCCGGCAAGACTGTTGAAAGGTTAAAGGTGGTTAAATAGATCATTATAGTGAGAATATAAATACTTCTAATGTTTAAGACCAAATAAATTTTATCCAGTGATATTTTATTATTATTATAAAAGTTACTTGAGTTTTCTGTTTTTCTAAAATACCTCTGTCTATCTAATATTCCGGTAGAAGATTTTATAGTTGAAGTCTGGACCTGTAAATGCATCAAAGATCAGCATAACAAAAAGCTTTTAACTGCTTCCTGGAAAATGCTCTTATCGGCATGTAGCTATAAAAATACCAGAGTACATTGTAGAAACATTAAAGAAAAAAATTAACGTTGACATTTTCCTCATCGTCATTTTGACCGGTTTTATCAGAACCAGTTAGAACATAAATTAGAAATAACCATCGTTCGGAGGGCCTCCCTCTGTTCCCTCTGCAATTTTTACAATTAACATAATTTTTCAATGACTCGTTATTTTCAGGCTTTGTTATAAATTCGTTATTCGTAATTCCTATTTCCATATCGATGTAATATTTCAATATTAGGAATTTTAATGATCCGGAAATCGATGTTCTCTTTAAACTTCCGGAGTTGTATTAGACAGATTTACGGTCCGAACTTTGAACTTTGCATCGGTATAAGTAGGTATATAAATTGTAATAATAGGTACCTATTCCAAATTGTTTTTGAACGCATTTCTTAAGGGCATGCAAAGTCCCCAACCATGGCCAGCACGGTGAATTCAAAGCCTTTCCTCTTCTATATTTCGGGAGAAGACGCTTGCTCAGCAGTGGGCAAAAAATCCTTCTACGTATGGAATAGACGCACCCTTCAATACACTGAACCGATCGCACCGGAAAATTTACAGGACAATTTTCTATACTTCATACATACACACGCAAATGCGCTTGAGCCTATATCAATTTGCAATATATTTACGGTTTGGTTGCTTATTACTAGCAGTAAATAAAATAGTTTAAATCATGGCCATGGTATGGCAATTAAAAGGTGCGACCTTTGACTAGAAATGTGACCTAGAATTTTCCAACTGTGTAACAGTGACAAGGGGTCAAAAATCACTCCGCAGGTTTCGTGCAAAGAAACCAGTCAATCAGTTAATTAACCAGTCTTTTTGGACTTTAGACTTCAACGGTTCTTAGATAACACCCGTTATCCTTTCTACTTATCTGATAAAAAGCAGCTCATCGATTTAATTAGATAAACTAGCTAGAAAAGTTGTTTTCAATCTGATGACCCGTTTTTTGTCTCATTCAATATGAACTTTGGATCTTGCAGGCAGCAAAGCGTACTTTTTTCTTTCCTTTTTAAAAACAAACAACCAACAAACACACAGACCTACAAGCGCCCACAACTGTTTGTGGTCTGCATAAACATTTATTCAAAGTAGGAATCGAACCCACAACCTCCCGAGAGTGTTAGTGACTTAGCAACCACTTTACCCACTGATGCACAGAGTTCGCCACAGGTATTATGGTCTGAAGCAGTGGGTACTAAAGTCTTTAACTCCAAAAGTTCCAGTCCATTTTCCTGCCTATTGTAGACATGTCCATATTAATTAATTTGCAATTTACAGGCAACAAAACGAATACGAATTGATCAATTAATTTGACTACGAATTGGTCCCTTTGCAAAACTTAATCAGCTGCTACAGGAAAATAACAATTTAATAAAACTTATCTTTACGTAAAATGTCACCACATTTAATACTAGGCATTTATCTACTCAAATATGATAACATGGCTTAGTCGCAAGGCATGAACGATTCATAAGGCCGTATGTCAAGGTGTTTCGTTATTATATGTATTAGAAATAACTGGCATTTGTTTAACTGTGAAGGAAATCTCGCATATAATATAAGGGTGCATTTCAATTGGTGGTTAGCGCCCGCATGCTAGGTAGGATAGGGAGTCCCCGAATGCTTTGCATCGACCGAGGATATAATTTCTATTTTATTTAAAAGACGACTCTCGCACTATGAGTTGCTTTTGCGTCTCGAGGCCTTTTGCAAACATACAAACAACACAAACATAAAGTAGCACAGATAATCACACAGAGAATTGTCCCGTGTGGGAATCGAACCCAGGACCTCCCGACGTAATGGTAGTGGCGTGACGACTATTACCATTGTGCCACGGAGTTATCGGTTTACTGATGCCATTGCTCATTAGACTTATCAACCAATGAAAATGCGCCCTTACAGTTCCTTCAGTTTTGAAGGAATGCTATGCCTCTAGACCTCATTTAAAAGCCCTTACACAGCAAGCCTACTACAGGCCTAGTAGTAATAATAGGTTTTAAGGGTAAAAAATCAAAGTCAGTTGAGCGGTTTAAACATAATATATTATTAAAAAAGAAAACAATACGATATAAGAACGATATTGTAGACTGAACTTTACACAACATATTACACGAGGCGGCGCGCGGCGACACGTGTCGATTGTATGTACACACCCTTATATTATTGATACATACGCAGTAACATTAATATTTGAGTTAATTACACACACACTTACACACAATACAGACAGCTACAGAACAAGTACACAATACAAATAGTTCAAGTAGAAAACATATTCTTTTAAAATCAAAATAGCATAGAAACCAGTCACATTGATCAATATAAGATTAATATTTCAATATTAAGTAATCAACCTTAAACAGATCATAGTATCTTTTTAATTTTCGTATATATCTACGGATACATCCGTATACGTAGTTACGTATAAACCCGTGCACGCATACATTACGGGCTTATGAATCACTTGTGTATCATTAAGAACAAGACAATATAAGTGGTACAATGAAAGCACAACATTGTTAATTAATGTTCCATCACTTTCGATTAAGTTTGAAACTTTCTATGAGTGAAAAAGACAAAACACCTTCTAACCACATTTATGAGTCACACAGTTACAATAACCCCAATAGCATTATTTATGAAGAATTTCAAGTATTAAACTCTCAATTCTTAAAAAATACATGAGTAGTTATGAAAACGATAGTATTATATTGTGTATAAGTGTGTCTGTATGTTATATTTAGCCTCCCGCCGTCACTCAGTCGCTGCAGTCACTAGTGCACTCGGATCTCGAACACGGCGTCAGTTCAGACCGCAGCTATTGCAAGCCGTGGTTATTCTATATTAATATCTACAAGCTATGGGTTATCGCTAGAACTACTAGCTTTATACCGTTTAGAGGAGTATAACTGTACGAGATAGCCCTCGACCTATTTCGTGTATCTTATTCTTATGAGTTATAATTTTAAGTGAACTGTTTTCAGTCAGAATGTTCGACTCTGGATTCAAACACGATCTCGTGATTTGCAGTCGCATATATTTTTGTCGACAAATTCTACTAATTCCAGAAATTTGCTTTGCTTTTTTTTATTAAATTTCCGGCTGACATTTGGGTATGTCGTTGTCGGAGTATAAATGTCCTAAGGACAACTAACACAACCAAAGACATATTAAGGCGAGAGCATCCCTATATCGTTACACACTTCCTCCAAACAGACTAGTTGCCACAGACATCATGTACAGATTGTCTATGACATATTGCACGATCCAACTGCACTAGTAACAAAACAATTTCGTTACCTTATTATCTCTAAACTCTTCTCACGTTATATATCTCTATATTATAGTTATAGGTACCACTGTTGCTTACAGTCGTGAGTCTTAAAAAACACAGTTTTAGTCCAGTTTCAACTAAAACTAACCAACCTGTACATCGCACGAACAATCGATTATAAACAAAAAATCGATATAAAAAAATATTTGTTGATAATAATCGACTTTCGCGTCGATCGTCGAGTCGAATCGATACGTCGACACGGGTTAAAATGTACAAGAAAAAAATATAAAAAAAACATATATCAGCAACAGGGTCCCTCGATACGATTACCTCGTTTATATTCTATAACGATATATTCTACGACGCCGGTGACAATATACAGAGCGTCCGACACAGTACGGCTACGTTCGAATCGAACTCGATCGTCTCACAACGTCCGTATCGTCGCACTCGTCGCGGAGCACACGGTTACATATTCGATAATATTACACGTCATATTTATCACTTCATAAATATAAAAATGCTCGAGGGGCGAAGCGGCGGTCGGACCGCGGGCGAGCTCCCGAGCTTAACGCGGCTCGGGCCGGGGAGGAAAAATGGCAGTTTGGAACGATCGCTCGGTTCGCTCGGCGCGGGACGGCGCGTCCGATGCTAGATCGCGACTCGAGGACCTCGCATAGATACGATCTAAATAAAAGACGTTCGACAGAAGTTCCCGGCGACCCTCGATTCAAATGACAGACGGTGAGGAGCGCCGACCGCGGGCGGAGCGCGGGCGACGCAGGCGCGGGCCCGGGCGGCGCGCGGGCGCGGCGACAGCGGCGGCGACGGAGGCAGCACGGCATCAGCGGCGCAGCAGCGCGGGCAGGTCGGCGAAGGCGCAGGCGCCCAGGCCGCCGCGCGACATGCGCCGCAGCAGCTCGCGCGAGTGCGACACGCACGCCTCCACCGGGGAGATCCACTTCATGCCCTGCGCCTCTGTGGACGACACACATACACACATCAGTACACTCCACACCGCACGGTCCGTCTGAATCTACGAGCCACACGAGCGCGAGGCAGCACCTCTCTCGCCCCACCAGCGAGTTTCCCCCGGGCCCCACCACACGCTGTGAGCGCACCACCCTCGCAAGCACACAATATCATTTATCAAGGAAAAGATATACGTGCGAACACGCACTTAAAATTCGTGCAATTCACGCATACTAGGTAACTTAATATTACAAAAATAGCTAAAACATGTTCCTTTCAACCAAACAAACTGAACTGACTACAAATCAAATAGTAACGTACCGAGTATAGCGGAGTTGAGCGCCTCGCAGACGGCCTCGCGACGCACGGGCTCTAGCTGCCAGCCCACGGGACTGTCCCACGGGTTACTGTACGCCAACAGACTGAACGCATCCTGCACAACAATAACACACTGATTTTATAATACAGTTCAAAAACATTTACTTGTATCCGCGGAACAAAAATATTCTCTTCTAATAAAAAATGCATGCAGATTAAACCACATCAACATCGAATTTTCGCTACATTGCAAACATTACCAAATCTCCATTATTCACAGGTATTTCTTATAACATTAAGTTAGTTAAATTGTAGTTCCTCACCTCGAGCATGGACTTGACGAACTGGTCCTGCTGCAGCTTCTGGCTCATGGCGTACAGCTCGCGGCCGAACGACAGCATGCGCTCCACTGACGCGCGCGCCCCGCACCCGCCGTCGCCTTCTAGTAGCAAGCCGCAATGGTCAGGGTACAGGGCGGAAGTAACGCCGTGCTTGTGGCGGAGGGACTTAGGACACGTTTGAAATGACAAACTGGCGATAGAAATATTACTGTCGTTCACCTCGCCAATTGTTTGAACTACTTTATTAAAATGTTGAGAACAGTTGAATTGGAAAAAAATATGTAATCAAGATAAAAAAGCGAGAATCAGCTATCGAAGTTTGAAATGAAATTGCATTTAATAGTCTTATTCACTACCAGTAGTTTCATCCAGATTAAATTGAATGTCAATCTTTATAATGCAGGAAATATTTTGAGGACCACTAGAGTTAAAATCCTAAGTCCCTTTACCATAATAGTATATACAGATTAGTAATTAGACTAGAACTAGAAAATAAAATGATTAAACAAACGTTGATATCGCACCGAAAAAGGTCATGGAGCGAACAGAAATTAATTGAAAATCAGTGCTTTGGAGGTCAAAATAAATCGTGTTTTGTGGTCAAAACCTCGTGTGATAGGTACCGAGTACCCATGCATGTATCCCCTTGAATATAATGTATATAACATAGTATATATAATAATATAGTAGAGTATATAAGAAGCGTTACTCCTGTCATGCTAACATTTGTTGTCGCACACCATCCCTGCTCCCCCTCCCTCCCCCCTCTTACATGCCATGGTACATGCAACACTCCACTACATAAAATTTACTTGTTACGTTTTACATGCGTATTTCAACTTAATTTACAAATAGAAATGTCACAATATGAACAAGAAAATGTAATTCGTAAGAATGTTTAGAACCCTTCCCGAAGAAAGACAGAACTTTACTTATGTTTTAATTTGTTTAGCTCTTAAAGTATTTCAAACAAATTAGAAAAGAACTAACTAGGACTCCAAACAGTCCGGCCACTTACATAGTATTTCGAACAGAAATACATTACAAATAGCATCGTTCAAGTTTGTGTTTCTGGAAACTTTTAAACTTCTAACGTACACCTCCCTTTATATTACGGGCGCGTATACGTGCGTATTTTCCTATTATTAATTTCCCATAACCTTAAGATTCCCATTACAGTATTCATCAGTTAATATAAGATATTTGTAAATTAATTTGAAAATAACCAACAAAATAATAGTAATACTACAAACGGTACTTACAGTTTGTCCAAGGTAAGGATACACAACATCATAGTAACAACTACCCACCTCGACGTCTCCGCTACGCTACCACTGATACCAGTTAGTACGAGTGCAGAGTTGTAGAAAATATCTAGTTAACTACTGCATAGTTCGTTGTTATGTCTATTCATCGCTTCTAATCACACAAAATACAGCCGTAAGTAAGACTATTGCTATTTGAATTTTATAACCACTCTTAAGTACCATGCATTGCCACTTTGCTGTGTATCATAGCGAATGAAATACTCTTGCATACCATAATATAATATTGAATGATGTAACTACATTCAGTCTTTATAAGGTATTTTTTTGAAAGCCTGTTTCGTTATAGTATTTCTGGTAGAAATCAATTCTTCTGATCGTCAATTCTTGCAGTCCAATCAATTGAGTCATGTTGGAAGGAGTAAAAAGCATTTGCCGGCAAAGTCGTTTTAATTTCAAGTGTAGGAAACAGAAAATATTGAATAATCAGCTGTAATTTCATGTTCAATAAGAAGAATGATGAATAGACAAATTACAACGACGGAACCAAAAGCCCAAAACATTTTCTACAACACATCAAGTGACCAGTGCAAAGGTGTAAAGTTAAAGCTCAAAGATCTAAAGTCGTAGTACTAGCTGTAAACAAACATCTATACAAGGAAGACGTCAAGCGGAGAGGGTGAACAACTGGGGACATTGCCATTGAACACGAGTGCTGCTGCCAATGAGGGTGGCTGTACAGTCCAAGCGATGAGACCAAGCCACGCTCTGGTTCCTACCAAGCTTTTGAGACCAACAATAGCCAATTAACACCAACCATAGCAATTATATTCATTTAAACCATTTTGAATGAACGCATATTTCCTCAAATGGTACGGTTTGATTTTTTGGTGTTTAAATGACTTTTATTGGTCTCAAAATTGTAATCAGACGGACATATTTGTCCAACCTAACTATGCAACAATGATGTTCGGTTGTTGACAGCTCGGTGACTCGTAACAGTTGCTCAGGGGACAAAACAAGACCAATTCAGAGACAGCTGATCACAAAACCGTGGCACCTAAACAGTCTTATTTCAGTGAGAAGGAGACAACGCTATACACGCTGTAAAGCGCTGTCTCTTTTTCAGACTGTAAATGAGACTGTATGGTCCCGGCCAGGTGTAAGGAACCAGAGCAGGAGATGAGAGAGTCGGCGGTACCCACCCGCGAGGTAGTCGGGCATGAGCGCGGCGATGCTGGCCGTGACGCCGGGCATCCCCTTGACCAGCGGCAGGCGCGCACCTACAAGCACACGCGCGTCACGTCACCCCCCCCTCACTCGCACAATGCCATAGCGTGCCCGGAGATGCAACTTGCGTTCGTGACTTTTATAGATTGAAAGGCTCGGATTACTGAAGAAACTATGTAGCTCAGATCACTTAGCACTTAGCGCCAGTCGTGTTCCATACTCTCCCAAACTGTCGTTACTTGCAAAAAGACTAGACGTGTTGGCCTCTTATCAACTGAAATTATTTGTGACACGATGACTAGTGTAAGACACTTTTAGTGTGAACAGAAACAGAAGCTAAGATTCTTTGCAAGGGATCATTGAACTACGCAGCTTATTTTTAAACGCAATCACCTTCCATCGAACTTTTTCGTGAAATCCTTGTTTGTTTCCCGAAATTACTGTTAAAAGAAGATTTTCAACACAACTTGCATCTCTCAATAAATCTTATCATGCGTAAGCAATGACTCACGCGAACTAAACCCAACTAAACGAAATAAAATAAACCATAATATGCTCTCCAGTGCCGATGAGTGAAATCTGACTCTAAATGCAATGTTACATGAATTTGTTAGTAAAAAAAAGCCAATTTAAAATCGACTAACACATGCTTATTACTAAATGTGTTCACACCCACACTTTAGTATCAAAAATGTTCCTTATTAAAGTATAAAATTTCTTCAGGGTAGTATATCAATGTGGATGTTTCTTAACATAACAAAGTATCTTGTTATGTTCTTCCAATCGTGATCATGCATTTTACCAAAAATACTTTAAAAATTTTGTATTTATCCACCGTGCCCTATGTACTTAAAATTATTTGATACCAATTGCACCTCTTACCATTACATGTTTAGGCAAAAAGAAAATTGTTAACATATTAATATAAGCGTAATTTAGAGCTAGAACTATTTGCTTCTAACACCGTAACTTAAAACCACTAAATTACATACTAATTTAACTAGTGCAATAGCTTAGAAATATCTATTTAAACCAATTTTATAACGGGATGGGATGGCATTGATCAACATCCGTAAAGGCAGGCACACATGACCGGTATCTTCCGTCAGTGTGCACCCACTCTTATTACCATAGACACCATAGATAAGTTTATAATCTATGTTAATTATGAACTAGCCCATTATGTACATCATGCAAAACTAAATAAACTAGCGAATAATAATAAAAATGATAAATGTCACTAAATAAATAATAATAATGAATGATTATGGTGTGCAAATAATAATATAAACTTCAATAATAATAAAACATATTAAATTAATTAGGTACATAAAATTAATATCATATTTGTATTATATTTTACGTAAAATTTCATAATTAGATAAAGATTTTTATGTGTTTGCCAATTTGGGTATAAAACAAAATTTATAGATTCATATTATAATAAAATACTTCGTACATCGTTATAACGAACACAATATGATGATTTCCCTTATTCGAAAAACAATTATAACCCAGTAAAAATAAACAGCACAAAATTATATTATGTCTAGGATTCGAACCTATAAGATTTAAAACACGATAACAGAAAAACGACAAAATAATTTCCTTTTTCAATATAATATATCAAAAACTCCAATATATGATAAACACTGGGCAAATCTGACCAATTTCGTAGTAGCACTGCTCAGTCGACAGTCAAATAACTTCTTTCCTTTAGAAGTAATGACAAATAATGTATGAAAATTCTATTTTCTCTCGTTGATTTTCGCTTAGCGCTGTACCTTTACTCCTTAATCCTTAATTAACGTATATTAATTACTGTTGATATTGTTTTTATTCTATAGTATGTATAAATATATACCTGCGTGTGCCCCATTGGTGTGTGGTGGAGGCGACATGTCGACGTCACAGTCGTGCGGCCGACTCTCCTCTATCGTTTCTGTCACACCTGCAATAAAGAAAACCAATACACTTTTATATACACACTATACCATATATTAAACATCATGGAATACAAGAATACTCCGGCAAGAAATAAGTACTTTACGATAATAATTTTAAGTAATGTTTCCCAATAAATTGTCTGTATTTTACACGTTTTACTTATTGGTAAAGCTAGCTGACCACAGCTAGTTTAGATTACGAAGAACTTTTTTATATCGCTTAAGCTAAGTTAATCCAAATATTGCCTAACGTGCACGTGCACGTGTAGGTAACAAGCGTGCACGCATTTAATAATCAACGGTTTTTAGATTTACTTGCTAGTTTAACTTAACATTAACACAATTTTGCACAGCATAGTTGAATTTCTAATATATTTAAGAGTAGTTTGTTCATATTGTTGTGCATGTACCGTTGGTGTGCTTGTCGGTGCTGTGTCCGTTGGCGGAGGGCGCGCGGCTGGTGTGCGAGATCACGGACGTCGCCACGCCGTTGCTGCCCGCGCCCTTCTCGCCGCAGATCTATACACACAGGGCAACGCGGGTTAAAACATATCGTTACATTACATTCTTATTATGATCAGTTATGTCTAACTTTCTCATACAGAAGATTATTAAATCCGGTATCGATAGTACATTGTTGCGCATGAAATCATTCGTTAAGTACACCTAGATTTATCCTCTTACACTATAGTAGCAGAAAAGGCATAGCAGTAGTCAGTGTGACACTGGTCACCGCGACAAAACCAGTCTAAGTTTGGTTTCTTGGTTGTTATGATGTGGTAGTAGTGTATACCTCCGAGTCGGAGCCGTTGACCATCTCGACGAACTGGCGGTACTTGAGCAGGAACAGCAGGTCGAGGTCTCGCTCCAGCAGGCCGGGGTACAGCACGCGCGTCAGCTCGATCGCCTCGCCGATGCGCCCCGACACCACCAGCTTCGACACTCCTGCCGAACACATAACACGACTGTTACTTAATATCCTCACGACAGGTTTACGTGTTATAAGTGCAGTACACAAGTATGCGCAATACAAGTCAAACAATCTGCTTAATAAAATTATTGTCTTTAACTCGTTTGAACGGTAAGAAGAAGAAGAATTCTGTCACAAAAAAAACTACCAAAGAATAAGTAATTTTTTTGTTGCAAAAATTTGTTAAATTGACTTTCGAAATAAACAAAATTAAATAAATACTACACGATTTTATTTGGAGACGCTTCATAGGAATAACAGCCAATCGAAAGTAACAGTTGAACGTTTAAAAGGCACCATTAATAGTCCAAAACTAATAAGAACAATGTTACATGATGTGTGAAGTGTGTGTTGAAGGTAGAGAGTACAAACTTTGTCTATTTTTAATGGAGGCGATATCCTCGTCGATGGGTTGTCCGGTGGCGCGCGAGAACGCCTGCGCCGTGCTGCAGTACCCGTGGTGCACCAGGTACGTCGATACCATCCTGTAACGTTACATACATACGTGTCACAATACAGTACAACATACAGGTAATTGTTACTTACGATAACAGTCATCAAACTACATGAAAAACCTTTTAATAGCTTGACCAACCTTGACAGTGGTCGACAAAATGTTACACCACATCTAACAGAGAAAAGTACTAAAGCAAGCGGAAGGATACTTCTCGTCTTCCCAATCTCTAATCTCAAATGATAGTTTAAAACGCCGTAGACGGATGGAACATAGGAAGAATAGGATTGCGTAAACATATAATATAATGCTATCCATCTTTTACAAGAAACTTGGAATAGACAATCGAAACACATCACATTTGCGCACAGCGGCAAAAGTGCTAAACAGACTCGAGACTTAGCATTATAAGTCCACTTTGAACACTAAATGACGAAGTAGTGCTATTATACCTGTGTAAAACCTGCTGCCACTGTCCCTGGTCATCAGGCAGGGGGAACTCGTCGATAGCGAGTCTGGTGCGCGCTCGGAGCTCACGCAGCATGTCCTCTATGTCGAACACGAAGGGCTGCTGGCCGAAGTTCGCGTCCACCACCTCGCCGGGCGTCTGGAGACCCACTGTCGGGTATAAGTTTGGCTGGAAAGTATAAATCACAGTTTAATAAGTGACTGCTTGTTACGTGTTCAATAGTCACCTGATACATGAGCACAATACTTTTGTGATTTCCGTTTCGTAACTAATGCGGCAGAGAAAACAAAATATGGTTAGTTAACAACAAAAATATTAGTATAAAATGATGTCCTCCTTAATCCTTCGATTGCAGGACTAAAGTTGCCCTTGTGTTGAAGTCATATTTACAGTTTTGGTGGAGTAGTCCAAATAGAGTAGTGTTAAAGCAAGTTATGGAGAAGATTCCATGATTATTCGCTGGTTGGGGTCTTCTGCTAAGAAACGAACTAAATGGTTTTGTTGAATAACCAACAAAAGGATGGTATGACTAGATACATAAAACAATCTTTCTCTGAAAACTGGTCCTATCAATTACCGGTAGTCCTCTGAAAGCGATTCCTAAATGGTGTCCGTTCTTTGTGTAGAAGCATGTGTTGTCGACGAGGTTGACGCCGCAGCCGATGACGTCACCGGTGGTGAAGGTGGGCCCGTAAGGCTGGCCGGTGCCTGACGAGCAGAACGAGTGGCCGTCGTCGCCATGGTAACCGTATGAGTGTTTGTCCCAGCCTGCAACCACGGTGAAGAACTTTTTGATTTCATACCTTCGAATTTGTTATTGCTTGATCGGCTGAGAGGAAGTCATAAAAATGATTAGTAATAGTCAATATACAAAGGTCAAAAATTGCTTGTATTATACTTATTTAGAACCATGATTAATTTTACTTAACATAATATGGTCTATCTATAAAATTACACTGCTAGTGGTTGAAATAGCAAATAAATGATATTCCCACGATTTTAATTTCTATAGCAGATACTGCATCTTAAACCCAAAGGTCGTGACATTTCGTCATTAACTATACCTACAACATCACCTCAGAAACTGCAGGTAGTTAAACCAAATGCAACGATGCATAAAACTGACAAAAATAAACGTTACCGTGCACTTTTCTTACTGACTTTATACCTGACATTTGTATCATGAGTCAGTATATAACTACCTGCTTTCAACTAATCAAAGGAGGTGGAAAATATACATAAAATAACACACACATTTTAGGTTTCATTAATTCCGCATTTGTCGTGCGGTTAGTGGTCAACCTAGGGTCAAAGTTGTTCAAGCCGCCCGAAGGCTTTTGACATGGCTTAACGACCGTTGACAACAACCGAGACCGGCTTTTTGCGCGTGTCCTCCGAAACACGGAGACGCGTAGTTCAAATACCACTACACGGCCACCCATCTACGGAACGTCCGCGCTAAGGTTGCTTAACCTACTAATGAGTGCAGCTAGCCTCGAGCACAGAGACAAAGAACACGACCTACTATCCCTTTGGTTCACTAGCAGGTAGACAAATGCAGTAAATAAATCCAGTAAGTATTGGACTGACGCCAAACAGACTCATCCTAGGTTGAGATTTAGTCTAAACTTGGCTGTGTTGCGACAGTTCTTCCGGGAAGTATTTTAAACTTTATGACTGATTTACTGAAAAACTTTTGATAGACGTTGAGGAAATGTTTTATGTTGATGCAGTAACTCGGAACTACTGAGTATGCATGAAAAATAATGGATACCGCAATCCAAATTGGAAAACCGATGGAAGATCGAATGATGGAAGCTTCGACTGCCATGAAATTTAACTTATACCTTATCTGCCTTCAACATAAACGTCTCGTAAGTTTACTCCCATAAACTTTGTTGAACGTTTCGTATAATTGATTAACTAAATTAATTCCTCAAAAAGCTTACGCCATTCCATTTTTATTAGTAAGGTGACTTCGCCTTCGTTCATTTATAGACTGAGAAAAGGTGTTGTGTATATGGAATCTGTATAAACAGAAATCGAGCGCTTTGATCCTTCTTTGCCCGTTGTTCTTACCAGGTAATCTGTTCATATTAACGCCGTGAGCCGATAGTCCGATGCCCATGTACCCGTCGCGGCCCTTGGACACGATGCGCACCTCGAAGTAGTAGAGGCCGCACGCCGCCGGGATGGGGTGCGTCGCGCGCACGCTCGCCGCGTCCTTGTGTGTTTTGCCATGACCTGCACAACCAACCACAACGCATTATAGATTGATAGCTAGAATTTGCACTATTTCATACAGCAAGGTGAGTAGGTATAATAGGATCTTATTTAGGTCCCTTCACACATAAGGCAACGGTTTATTCAGTCTGAAAAGGGCTATTTACCTTATCATCTTACAATTAACTAAACGAAACATTACAATGTTTGATTAAAAGCATCGACCTATGTGTTAGTTAAATGAATCTAGTTTTACTAAAACATTTTGGAGACCTTAGTTAAGTTGCTTTGTGTGTGAATTATTTTAGTTAGAATTCTGGTGATGTCTTAAAATATTATAATGTATAGAGAAACAATATACATAAACAAATAAGAGTTAGGAATAGAAAAGGGTTGTGAGTTGGATAATTACACAAGGAACTGACTACAATAAACAGTATAGATATGTGTTAGTTTTCGACGTTCACAAGCATAAATTAATAGACTCCGGTATTCCTCTGTCATCTTTTAGGTCTTACTTTGACTAAAAATCGCTCTACTTGTTAGTATCAAACATCAAAATAATTAGTTAAGAAAAGTTGTTCCAAAAGCCTACTCAACCAAGGCCTAAACTATATAATATATTAAATTCTACAGGAGGACTTATTTACCCTAAATGTTTTTACATTTTGAGATGACGCACTGAAAGATAGCATCGAATACTTTGGTGCATTACATTTTGAAGATATACTGCACAGCAACAAAATATAGTACCCTCAACTGCTTGTACGGATGGCAACAACCAATCAATACTCCAACAAATATCGACATTGTACGTTAAACCTCGTTTAACATAGAACTGCCCAGTGCCCAATGCCCTTGAGGCTCTCATTGTGGGACTACAAAGTATAACATAATAAAACCGAGGCTGTTTCGTCATAACCTGTTCTACTGAAACACGAAGGTCCCAAAATGAACAAAAACTAATCTCCAAGTCATTCTAGTTTCCTCTTACGAAACGCATATTTTATCGAAGGAATAGGTAATTGTGTATCAATGTCAATCAAGCTTTGTTTCGATAAGCATATTTTTCAGTTCAGAGAATGAAGGAGCCTGTCAGTGTCCATATACATATTTTGACCACGGCACCACAATCGACACATTAAATCATGATTTCAATAGATAAATTAACACGATATTATCATGTTAAACAAAGTTTTAGTGGCATACTCTATCGCAATGACCACCGAGACAGTAAAAGCAGTTCAGTAATTTATCGTCGTCTACACTACTATAAAATCTGCAGCAAAATATTTGCGTACCATCAATTCAGTATAACGTTTACATCATTGAAACCGTCTGTTAAAGATAATTAAATTGTAAGCAAATATCCTGAACGAGAGCCAAATACTCGCCAACTGGACGAATTTCATATCGAGGCCAATGGAGAATGTTAACGACCTCCATTTACAAAAAGTAAACACCATTTATATGCAACACCATGAATTTATGGGACGTGCAAACCGCGTAGCGTGGTCACCAACAATACAAGCGCTTGACAATACAAAACGACGCGTATTGTTTTAAGAATAGAGTTAAAATTCCTATAGTATCAATGTGTCTGTGGTCACTAACAAAACAAACTAGAACAGTTCAGAATGACACATATACTGAGCGATATAAGGGTGATATTTGTTTGCATGTGGTCGAAAAAACGATTAGTCTATCACAAGGCCAAACACTTGAAACGATACATTATACATTGGCATAGCACGTTGGCCGCCAACACACCAACACGCCAACGTTTGACAACAAACACGTGCAACAATGGCGCGGAACAATTTATGTTGATGACGAAGTAGTTTCATACGCTCACGACTCCTATAACTCGGCCATCGATACGCACTTGAGATTTCACATAAAAACTGGTTTGGACTCGCGCTACATTTTTTTCAGCTATCGTTACCGATACCAGCTAAGGGAGCTGTTAAAAAGTCACATTATAAAAGAAAAACATTTACATTTGCTAAAAAGACATTCGCGTGCGTCACCAGATTTTCGAATGACGGCAGCATTTTTAATTTCTACGTCAAAATTCAGAATATTTTACGCAAAACAGCTGTGAGGAGCAGAAACACTTAACATTCCTGCAAAATGCAAGTTGACTGCGATATTTACTAATAAGCTAAATATCAAACAATGATATAAATAGTATGCAAATTAGTGTCAAATCGAAAAGACAAATAGTAAAACGGTTACGAGACCTGAATGCTATAATTATCTGTATGTTATCAGACACGAAACCCGATAGCACACATACAGACACATAGTCACACACAAACAGTAACATTCGCATAATACCACAAGTCACAACTAGACTGACCGACAAGTGGGCTAATCTTAATTTTCTATTAAACCGAGAGGTCAAAACATTTTCACACGCAATGAGAGTAATATAGAGAAACTATATTGAGCCTAGTTACTCCATAAGTAACTAGTTGATTATACTAATTAGTATTTCAGCAACGTCGAGAAAAATCCAAGATTGTAGAAGATAAAAGAACAACCTGGTTTAGACAACAATATATGCCATGGCATTCAAAATCCTGAATTCTTCTAACAATCATGTAAATATAAATATATTACTTAGCGAGAAGTGAGTATTCTTAGTCTTCAGAGAGAATATCAGCGATGTTACAAAAAGGACAAAGAGATAAGCAATTACTCGAGAACCATAAATACAACTCTAAACCAGGAGCCTGTAATCATCTAAATTGAGTAGCAAGTAGCAACTCCGTCACAGTCATTAAACAAGTAATATCGAAACAAAAGCGATTTCGAGCTTCATCTGCCTCGCTCCCGGTTCTTCGAATCCCTGCCCATATATTCCCTGGTCGGGCGGCCAATCAGGTCGCCTGTGAGGCGCGCGCACACACCCGCACTACTGCGCGTACGCAGCACAACAACAGGTTAACGAACCGCCACGTGTTTACACAACAACGTAGATAAAACTGTTGGGTTTGTGTGGGACGAGGTTTATTGCTGCTTCCACTGAGATGTTTGGAGGACCGTATAAATGTTTTATAAAGTTCTTCAATTGCTTTTTATTAGATTCTACTGTCCAGTGCTTAAAAGCATTCCTGGTGATATGATTCACAAGGATCATCGAGAGCATCTGCCAGGACAGATTGCACTTGACAGTAAGTGTGACATACTTTATGGATCCCCACCACTATCAGCAAAAAGAGAATGACTCGAGTACCGGTAAATTTGTCCACCTGAAAAACCGCTAATTTTAGCATGTCAATAACAGAATTAAGCGTAAATTTTATGAGTAAACAAACTTGCTATCTACGTACAAACTGGGTAGAATTAAACTCTTGCGTACAAAGGATAAAATTATATGAATCAACCTGCTAACTAATTCAAAGTTAACGTAAATATGCAGTTTCTTTGTCTGCGCTAAACAAAGGCACAAATAAATGCACAAAGCGTTCAGAATCAATAGAGCATTACCTTCGAAGCTACAATCAAATCAAATGGAATAATGCATCACTGAGCCAACCCACTGAAGTGCTTGAACCACAAAGAACAATCGTATTGATATAAAATCAACTTTAATATAAATCAACCCTCCCAGTGCCCACGACTGATCAGGCTGTCACGCTAATTTTCAAGTCCCATACTCATATTTGCCTATTCCTAACATTTAAATTTTTATCATCCTAACATTAAATCATATATTTTTTCGTAAAAACGATAAAGTAAACAAGAAACATAAAAACAGTTGAACTGTAATCAACATTTTAATAGCATAAGTTATCAGTATTGCAAATTGTAAAAACAAAGGAA
The DNA here is from genome assembly GCF_050436995.1 of Anticarsia gemmatalis. Classification (NCBI taxonomy): domain Eukaryota; kingdom Metazoa; phylum Arthropoda; class Insecta; order Lepidoptera; family Erebidae; genus Anticarsia; species Anticarsia gemmatalis. Next base: position 11,782,199 of record NC_134761.1, read on the forward strand.
AAATGTACTGCAAGTTCAGGTCGATATCTTGAGTGAAACGCGTGCGTATTGGCAGAGGGCGAGCGGTGAGGCGGTGAGTCGACTACGCTCGGGATGGGAGCGCCTCGGACAGGCCAGTTCATCGGCCCGGACGACGATCCTGCCCGCAATCTTGACCTTCGATAACTTACCAACAGTTGACTCTACCAATAATTACACTAGGTTCATTAAAGACTGGATAGATTACTACGACATTCAGTCTGCAAATCTTAATCCGAAATGAATTGCCAAACAAAGGAATTCGTGAAAGAATCGACTTGGAAAGTAGAGTTCGCCAACTTTAAGAGAAAGCTTGCGATTTGCTATTATTGTGGACTTTGACTTTTTAAACTAAAGGGGACCGAAAACCGAAATAACCGTGTGTGATATTAAAGCAACATTAGCACAGGATTACTAACGAGCGATCATTAAGGGCCCGATGCTATCGTATCTCGACAGCCGTGTTTGGTAGTGGGTGGCAAGCGAAGTTGGTGCGTTGGCGCTCGCCCAGCGCTGATACCGTCAAACATTCGACAAATGTCAAGGCGTACGCCGAGGTCGACACACTCGCGACACCACCGAGAACACACAGTCACACCACTATCGCAACACGTTTTAAAACAATCGAACAATACCTACCCGACACAATAAACAAAGTCTACGAATCTAATTAACGATGTTTTTGCGCCGATCTACATAAAATGTTGAATAAACATTTATATCGAGTGTCCGATGTCTGCGACTAAATATTAAAGCAACGACCGATGTCGCATGAACGGTCTGCACCAATAATATATCACGTAATGATACACTGTCTGTCCACCTAACTGCGGTACCATTTCTAAATGTTGTAAAAGCTTTTCCTGGAACTCTATTTCCTAGCATCGTAGTTTCTTTATGAAACTACGTTGTCCCGTATAAGTATCTTTGAAACGTTGAATCAGTTTAGTCGGTGTTGCAATAGCGACGATCTGAGGTCGCATTATGTCTCGTTCTATTTAACTATGTAGGCCACACGTAATTGTAAATCTGAGCAGTGGACCGCCAACACGCAGTGGCGTCGTCACTCGTCGTTGGCAGGAACAATGGAACGAAACTAGGGAAAAATAGCTCGCGTCCGCGCGATGTATGGACAAAATTAGCCGCAATCGTTAGTGGACCGTTGCCCTCGGTGCAGGTGCACGGCGTCCTGTGTAACGCACGCCTGACTCACGCCTGCGTGTGCGAGATAATGTTCGCGTCCGTGACTCACTCGGTAGATTAAGACATTCGCTTCCCGGAGCCCCGGAGCCCGGCGCACGCATCCAACACACATCAACGCCAGGAGGACTATCCACCATCGACATTGTGCGTCTTATCTCAATGTTTATGAGCCAATAAGCCATTAGCGAAGATACAACTGTTGTTACAGAGCAGCCGCGTGCGCAAACTTGTTAATTTATCGACGATAAATAATAACGCTTACGGGCCCACTAATGCGCTACGTGATTCTACTTGCCGAGTAGGAAATTTACATATTTGAAAAATATGTTGAACAACTGTAAAATGTACACATAGAACACGCGTCAACAAACAAACATATCTGCGACAGGAAATAGTAAATAACGCTGACATAACTGAACTAGACGCCTTTAACAACACAACGGTATTATTGGACAACAATGTTAAAAACACAATGACAGTAAAAAACAATAAATATGCAAACAATCGTGCAAATAGTTTTGTTAAATAACTAATCAACTACAAATAACAAGCAAAAACTAGTGAATTAGAAAATAGAGCAGGCTGTATAAATAAACACAGAGGTGGTGAAATACACAGCGTAGATATAAATGAGCTAATGCGACGCAATTGTGTTAGAGTGGAGATTTCTATAGCGTGAGAGTAATGTGGAGAGGCCGACACGTGCTCTGTGCTGTGCGGCTCGTACGAGCCTCGATCGAGCTAAACGTTAAGAGAACGGTGCAAGCGGCAAAGTGCCACCCGACTAACGTGCGACGTTTGACGAGAGACAAAGCACATGTCGCCGCGACACTAGAAGAAAAGCATACAGAGAGATTTAGAGACAGTCGAGACGCACACGTCGAGATGTTACAGTACACACAATGACGGTGTCGGCGCACCGTTGCTAACAAACAGCTAACGGGCCGCGCATGCACTCCGCGCGGTTCCACGCCCGGCGCGCTGCGAACGACCTCAACTACTTTGTAAACACGTCCAACGTATCGCCACTGTTTATTAGCAAGATGCGCGTTACATATATTATTTGTATGTATGTGTTGACGTACGATACATCCAGAGGCGTAAGTGGAGGTAGGGCAGGTGGGGTCGGCGGCCCGGGCCCTGCGTCCCACCTTACAACAAATAGAGAAAACATCCATGTCCATTAAATCGAACCACAGTCGGACCCCATACACACCACTTACGCTTCTGGCTGCTCGGCGATGCTAGCGAGGTCTATGTCTGCGAGCGAGGCCGGACGCCGCAGCCGGTGCTACCGCGCGTGTTATACACAGACGACGGACCGCCGGCGGGCGCCGCGTGCCCACCGCCAATGGATGCGTGCGCTTACAACACGTCATGCAATGTCCTGACTACCCACACGAGCGTTAAGAGCATAGTGGTGCAATGGAGCCGAATATTCTCTATGCTATTTTACTTCTAGTTAACACTATGATTATATGCTAAGACTTAACAATGAGTAGTCTACTAGAACACAAACAATGTCAAAATTGAAATGGTATTTGAAGGTCGTGAAAGAAATTTCCAGCTCTAAGGTATCGATTACGTAAGAGCGCGTACACATAATGGCTTGATAGAAATGAAGGTCTCCTCCTCGTCAGTTGCTACTAATATTCCACTGGAAATTTCTAGGTAACATACGTCTACAAGATATAAGTACTTTAAGATCTTAATTAATTCCCAGGATGTAGTGTAACTAACAAGTACATTAAACGTTTATTTGTTTGACAAAGGAAGTAAATACTATAAAATATCGCAAAGCAAACGATCAAAGGGCAATATGGGTGTATTATCGAGTCAGTTATCAAGTTAATGCTATGTCTACTGCAGTTTTTCCTCAATCATATCGTTTGCAGCATCATTTACGTACACGCAAACCACTTTACTACGGATGCACAAACGTAAGTTAATACATAAAATATCGCAGAGCAAATTTTATTAAAAAATAAATATTGCATATTATTAAAACTACTGAAAAAGCAGACAATGATACCGTAAATAAATAATGATAGCTTAAGAAATCATTAGTACTGATTTAGCCTTATTACCGACATAATCATTGTCAAGGTTGGAAAAATAACGTGCAATGAAAAACCATTCAATCGATCGCCATAAACGTCAATGATATACGCAAATGCAATAAAAAAAGCAAAGGTATATAAGTGACGTTGTTGTTACTAATAATAAACAAAGTAACAAATTGGCTACAATACACGAAGCTAAGGAATCCCTATATTCTCCTGCCATCAAGGGAGAGTATCGAGGCAGACACAAAATAATAAAAAAGTAAACATGGAGCGTCGAAAGGCAAAGGTATTTCAGTCCGGAGCCTGTCAATGGTGAAGGAAAAAGAATTAAAAATGTAAGAGTGCATGTAGGCACCGGTAGTAAAGTATGCGGCGTACAGAGTGGAAACAATTAGCGCGTGTAGCGGTTGCTATGCGGGCGGCGCGGGGCGGCGCGGCGGCCTCGCTTCCACCAGCCACATCCGAGCGATTACTTCAAATTAAATTAACTCCAACATGTTTCGACATAAATCCCTTACACTGCTTACACATCGGTTGGCTTGTGCACGCCATGGACGACTCTATCTTGTGATTAACATCGCCCACGTTAGATACGAGGGGCAGAAGATGGAGCGAGTGGCCAAAACAATCGACAGAACCAAAGTGATTTAGTAGATGACGGACGTCAATAGAAATGTACCAATTAGCACGAGCGAATCCAATTGCTTAATACCTTAAGACATGTAGGGATATCTTAGTTTTGACATAATATGACAAGATTAATTAATGCCGATTGCGTTCCAAGACCTATGTGTGTAGGTATACAAATAAATGTCATTCTAGTTGCCTTTTCTCATAGAAACAAGGCGCACTGTGAATTCGTGTTACGTAGGAGGTGCCGCTGAGCCTTGAGCGCCAGTTGGGTAAAGGGATTTTCGTGACTGAATTAATTTCTATAAATTATGGTAGAGTTGGAAGGAGTCACGTAATATTAGGATAATACGACAATACTGCTACTTACTAAATGTTAAGGCTAAATGATATTGTATTGATTTGAATTTAATTGACTTCAGTTGCATAATCTTGTTTACTTCGTGTACTACAGTTTAATTTCAATATATTTAGTTAAATGTTTCAACTCTATCTTAGGTGACAACTATTGTACTTCAAATTGATTATGACTATCCATTACATTGCTGTTTTGACGTTACGTGTTAATCACTATAATCTTAGAGTGCATACAATGTACAGCATAGCAGCTTTCGAATAGTTGTCAACTGAGATGCGTGGTAGCCCCCCAGGTTTAAAACAGTAACTTAATAAAAAATAAACATTGACACAAGTCATAAAACGTCAATTAAAATCATTAATAACAAGATTGTATAGATAACTTTAACGACATCGGCAAAACTGGTTCCGTTGTAACGAGCTATAAACTTATGAAATAATCACGTAATGTTACTTGTACCGGGGGAATCAACTCTGTACCCATAAATAAATGGATAATAAATATCTCTGTTATTCAAGAATTTGCGTATTTACCTGCTTATAGGATAGAACTTTTAAAAAGGCTAATTATCATTTTCTAATTACAATGCCTTAAAAGCAGTGCACAAGACAGCGAAAGATAAAAGAGGTAGGCCTTTGTTCGACAATGGAATGCAAAAAATAATAAAAAAAAGGAATCTTTACTAATGAAGATAAATAATTTGGTGCACTACAAACTACAAATAACTAAAAGAACTAACGCAACAAAGGAAATCAGTTTACTGCGTCAAAAATATATTCAGTAGAAATTGCGTCAACCCGTAACATTGAGGGGAAAATCGCATCACGCCATTCGTATGGAGCGCAGCTATCGGCCAGAACCATGGTGACCTGGTGACCCACTTCCCTCAATTGATCTCGTAAAGCTTGCGCGAACAGATAACCGCTGCAACTCTATGATTAAAACAAATATACTCTAGCTTTAAAACATTCGGAAACCCTGGTAATAGGGTTAGATTATTCAACTGATCCTGACCAGTGCATCCTGACTGAAACATTAAGCAATTGTTTGGACTAGAAAAAAATGATATCAAATCTCGTCATTCTTCATCTTCATTCTTTCCCATAAGACAAATAATGTGCCCCGTGTAATATTTAATCCCACAAAAACCTATCAAATGTTGCCAAGTTAACACTGTCAAACAGTAATCAGATCTCATGTCAGAGCCAAGTTTCTAGCCCTACTCCCCTATATTCGCGGCGAAAGACAATATGAATGCAACTTTAAAATTCAGAAGCTCCAATTTAGTTTCTGAAGCCTCAGCCATTACATGTCTAGAATCTAGAACAAGTGACAGTATCTTTTCCAATAGAGTAGGCACTAGACAGACTAAAGTAAAAAAGTCCTTCAGTTACGTTTATATATCTCGTTATAAACGGCTCGTGTGCGACTACTACGCACGTAACTAATGTAATAGGAGCAGAAACATCGCAATGCGGTTAGACAAATAACTTGATGCTCATTAATATTTCGATGGAAACACGAGCCAAAATCTATAAAGTCGTGTCTTTATTTGTCTGGGTTTATACAGTATATATGTTCAGCATAAATTAGTTTTAATAGCAACCTTTTAGGCAAGCTGTTGGACTATCAAGACGACGCTACATAGATTTCTGGTCAGCCTATAAAAAATACTTATTGATAAAATTGCGAAAAAAAGAATATAAATTTGTTGATCCTTTCAGAAAAGTTATTCGTGAAAAAAAACGCCATGAAACGGGGTTTGACCTAATCTAAAAACTAAAACCTTCTAACTTCCTCAAGATCTTAGCTATCCAACCAAACGCATAATACACTTGACAACACATTGATTACACTTCCAATACGCATAATCAGATAACTAGCAATTACAGAACCAATTAATATCAAGTCCAATAAAAGTGACGTCATAATTAATACATAATTGACATTTTCGGGTGTGTTTGATGGAGCATCATGTATACGTACGACCTTCCACCTTACAACACCCACTACATTTGTCACAACTTATGTATGCATAGACATTGTCTGACCTCTGCATCTTCACTAATGAGGATTGCTCAAACCATTTTTAACATTCTTCGTGTTATTTTTGTATGAATAGATAGTATTTGAACAAGAGACTTTTACTCCACTGATATTTTTGTTGCCCTTATCAAGAGCTTTCAGGTATTTAACATGAATGTGATAATTTTTATACTGTTCGTAAGAAACTTGGTAATAATTTGACTTGTTTTTATAGAGATAAACGAGTACACTTTTATAAAATCTGAAATTAGTTTGTCTAGTACACTACAATAATACATTGATCAATTCGGAAAACTTTTTCTCAAAGAGGCTATCCACTAGACTAATAAGCATCCAAAACTGCAGTTCTAAAATACAATACATAATTATTGTTGCAAACTTTCGCTGACATTCTCGAAGGCTACACAGGCGGCTACACAACATCATAACCATTTAGCTAACGACCGCTTAATGTTACTTTCCATTATTGTTCGCTGCACTCCGTATCACTTTTTATGTTTCCTAGGAAACAGGGCTACTAATGTCTGGCGCAGAACAAAGATGATAGTTAAGTTTAATATGGCGAATGCGTTTTATGAGCAAAATGTGCAGCGAAATATTCTTATTACGGGACACTAAATGGAATTCATTACAAGAGATTAGTTATGGCCAGTTTCTCAGCTTCTGAATATCTTATCTGCTAGGTAAAATGATAGCAAAATTAAATGTGCAACTGTATCATCTGATAAGCTATCTGATACTTATCCAGAAGTGGTGAGATCGGGACCTTCATATTTTTTTCTTCAAGTTCACAGATGATGATGATCAGAAGTTTATCACTGCTCAAGAGCACGGAATAGAATGATTGGCGTAAACAAAACAATGGGTTAGTATTGTGTACCTTTCTTTAGTCACGCAATGTTATCAGTTTTTTTCTGATAGGAAATTCCTAATCGGAGTATAGTCAAAACTATAATAATTCAAGGATTTGTTTCACTTAAATGTAACAGCGCTGACCATTGAGGAAAAGGGTGAGAAAAAAACCGTCCGTTAATAATATTTGATTCAGATGTCGTTTACATAGCAAACAATAACGATAAAACTGCTTAAAGAGAATTCGTAGATAACAAAATAAATAATAATAAAGTTAAATAAACAATGTCTTACAATTATCGATTAACCACAGTCGATCACATTATACACAGCTACTGATTACGCAATTACGTCACAAAGCTGATGTAATCTTTCACTCTTTTATTTCATAAATTAAACAGTAACTATACTTTTATCAGAGACGAAGAAATCGCTCAATAACTTGTACATTAGGAGAGCAGTTTCTTGCACTTCTCAGTTTCATAATTTCTAAATAACTACCAGGTGGCTTATCAGATGAAATTTTGACCGTTGTTTTTATATACTTGTTGTCACTTAATTCAGCAGATAGGTTAACTAACACATTCTTTGACTATAAGACTAGCTCAGAACAGAATCTCTTGTAGGTTTAACGGCAAACAGTAAAGGAATATGTCCCGATATGACATCGGCTTTACGATGTATGACATAAGTAGTTGTGACATAATGGCCAGCTGTTTATAGCACTGTAATTCACACTTTAACGTCTACGAGATATCAACACCTGTATCACACTGCGGAAATAGAGCTTTAACAGTTATAACGTGGTGGAATGAGTGCGAAAATGAAGTTTATAGTAAATCAAAACTGCTATGAAACCAATTTACTAATAGAGGGAGAATTTTGTAAGTTTGGGTATATATCCTCTCTGAAACTACTGAATGTGGATCATAAAATAGTTTGCAAGACAAGGATCTTTTCTGTTGGACTCAGGGAGAATTTCATGCTGGAGACCACCTCACTGGTCAGGAGAGGAATGAATACTACTTAACGTATACCAAAATATGGATTAGCAAATAACTTAAACCCCAGGAAAGTCAGGACAAGCTCCTACTCTAATTTTAATATAGCTTTATTAGTATCGTGTTTATTAAAGTAAATAAGAAGGTAAATAAGGGGAGGTTCGTGAGCGGTACGCGTGGAGCTGGGACAAGCTTGTCGCCGTCAGTTTATTATGAGTCGGTGCCTCCGCTTGCGTGCTGCAATGATTGGCTCAACTCTTTACTTAGGAACCACGATTAAAAACAACTCGATAATGGAGCAAGTGTGTTAAAGAATAACCTAAATAAAAATATCGTTAGGAGTGCCCTAGGTCAGCTACTTGAAGTAATTTTGGTAGGAACGTAATTACTGTAATAATGCTCAAAGCATTACTTTTCGCCATTTTCCTCCTTACTGTTTTAATTGTATTTTAAACCTAAGAACAACTAACGCACAGGTCTATCAAATCAATACAATCACAAGAAAAAAAAATCCAGTCGTCTAATTCATTGGAGTATTATTTTACGACCTGAGTCGTTAATAATCTTTATTTATAAACTTAATCGAAGAACTACTTCAAAAATATAATTATTTTCGATTCATATCAAATTGGGGAACATTTTCCAAGAAGAAAGATACAAGAACAAGCGATGTACAAAATATACTGTTACATACAAATTAAAGCTCTTTCAGAGAGACAAGTATTGTGTTCGTTTTCCTGAAACTCTGCGGCAATGATTCTATAATGAACCTCATGTAACGTTACACCTCTCAGTTTCCTTTACGACGATTTTTCTTGAGCTATTTTCGTAACAATAACAATTTTGAATGGACTTATCGGGATTTAGGAAGTGAGATGATCTACCCCCATTTTATGATTTAAGAAGTATATGAACTAGGAAAATATTTAAAGGTGCTAATCTATAAATGTCCATACGATAAACCGATCACATACACGAATACGAATGAATATGAGAAGAGACGAGAAACGCATGAACATAATTGAATATGAGAGAATACGACAACAGAAAACTATTCTTTAATCATATCTCCAAATATCACAACAAACATAAGCTAATGGTATAATCAATAAGTGCCATCTTATCTACAGTACAATTTACATATAACAATATTAGTATGAGCATATGGATGCGCGCGTGGCAACGCTCACGGCTCGTATATAATATTAGCACCAATGCCGGTGTCGGAATACGCAACCTCACTCAAGGAGACCACTCGGGTTTCAACTGCAATATTGCTATAATGCACTATCACTGATTACTTTGTGTTACGACATGTTCGTGTAATAATATAGACGGACCCATCTGCAGTATTATGACAGTGTTTGTTCAAACTTGGAAGATATTTTCTGATCGAAATAGAACACTAATTTAATAACGGAACAGAGTATCTGGATCTTGAAGAAGGCGTCCAATCTACGATGAAAATAAACGCGATTTGACAAGTAACATTGTCTCCACAAACTGTGCAGAAGGTATATAATATACGAAAGAACAGCCCAGGAGGGAACCGTAAATCATAACTGCAGATCATTGCGGTTAAACTTTGCTTATAAATCCACTTTAGACAAATTCTGGTGCACCATGGAGCACTGCCAAACAGGAACCTCTGTCAAACTTTCATTGACCTCGCAGACTTCAACAAAATATAGCCGAATACAGAAATAAAAGGCTAAATATTGAACGGATACCGAGCCAAAAATAAGTGCACCGTGCGCTTAGAAATAGAATTTATATTTGCCAACGTGCCGAAATAAAATGAATATTGAGAGACGGCTAGGTGAAACGAACTTGTGGAATTGGCTTTTCGTACCGTGAGTTACTGACTGTACCGAGTTTGTTTTTAATCTCATGTACCAAATAATTGATTGAATCGAGATTTCCTCAAAGCATATTTCCAAATTTGTTTGTTTATACAAGAGATATAGTTATTAATTTAACTGATTCAGTGCGTGCCAACAACATTTGAGGAAACTCACCTGTGACAGACGTACGAACAACGAGCACGAATGATTTATTATATTCCACCGCTAATTTCGGAACAAAACACGCCCAGATACTAAGAATAAAGCCGTTTACAACAAAAGTTTGTCCCGGCCTACAGTTTATTGATCAAAGTTCCGCCATACATACATTGTTACAAAACAATAATAGGACAGACGGACAGAACGACCCTTGTTATCTTTACACGACAGAAACTTTCCTCCATTTTACAAGTTTATATAACTTAACGCGTATATTTCTATGTAGTTTTACTCCTAATTTGCTAGGTCTTGTGTAAGAGGGGTCTAATTGCCGTCTAAGTTCACAACTTTGAACTGCTGTTTAGAATTTCTCGAGACGCTAAAGATCATTATCCTTACATTACAAGGCACTTTGACTTAAGACCTAGAAAACTAACTGCCCGTCTTCAATCACGATAAGCATTCAAGATTCTGAAGGTCTGCGATTTCTCTCGAATTTGTTGAAAGCACTATAACTTTCACCATTAATTCCACTATGCAGGGGATTATCATGAGTATACTATACATATAAGCCTTAAAAGCGTCGTACCGAGTAACTCCTGCAAAACACCATCAATATTCAATCTCGTAGCAAAAGCAAACTACGTCAGAATAAATTGACCCGCCCCCAAGAAAAATGGCACCTGACTCCTGAGCTTCAACTAAAGTGGGAGCATACATCACTATTTACATACATCCATACAAAAACTAGTTGCCAAGGAAGTGTTGATAGTTCACATGATATAGTGGGCAATTTGAACGCGTTTTTGATTTCGATAGCGTGACTGGGAACCGTTCGAAGTGGGGTGGAACAGCCACCAGTTTGTTCAGACCCCTGACATTTTTGTTACACGATTACGTAATGGTGTGATTCCGAAATATCGGGTGTCAGCTTTAATGGCATGAATAAGTTGTAAGTGATTGAAAAGGTAAGGTACTGATGGTGAGTTACTGGCATAAAGACGTTCTTGGTACACAGTATGCCGCAGGCTTATACTCATAGCTACGCTTTAAAGTACCAGTATAGTTCCATAACAATTAAACTCCTTTATGCAATTACGGAAGCTTTAAAAGCGGTCAAATAAAACTTGAAAGGCGATTCCAGCAGCTCTCTCAAAAACTGCAAACGTAAGAAGCTGATAAATCACCCTGCAGCATCGATGCGGCTGTAAATTCGTAACGATTTAGAAAAATCGACTTTCATTTAACTCTTATTAGAAAGTGGTAAGGTTGAAATTTGTTTGTGTAGTATAGAAGAACAAGTCGTAACGAACTTGACCTGCGATTCGTGTTCGACCTACATCGATCCCACTAATTTGGCAGCGATAAAAACAACGCTAAGTACTTTCTGACCTTTCACTGGTAACGTTTGATAATAAACAACGTGACATCATCGCCTTTATTTCCCTTTGAGAGTCCCTTTTACGAAGTGCTACTTATGTAAGTAAACATTTATTGTTTTCTTCTTGGTACAGTTCCAAATATAGAGCTGCAAAGGTTCGTGTTATGAAAATCTGGTTATAATATAATTAGGTGAAGCTACAGCATGCTTAGCTATTGGAATGTTATAGTAGGTATATTTCTAACTGTAATGAGAGCTAAATACATTCCTCTATTACGGAATAATCCATACTTTTATCCAACAAACAATGGTAATCATTTTTAAATCAAAAACGCCAGTAAAAGTAAAATAACTGGCAGTCTAACACAGAACGAACGGCATAAAAGATTTCGCGACTTCCATTTTCAAATAAAAAAGAAAGTAGGGTAGAGGAGCTCCGTCAGCAAAAAGCCAAACATCCTCACAGTGGAACCGGAAACTATAGATAACGAAGAACTACTCCCCTCTATTTATTGAAACGGGAGGGTGACATGCACACAGTTTGGACCATTAAACCCGTCGACAGCAAAGTGGCAAACATTTCAATACATACCAAAAAGCGGTATTTCTTCAAACATTTCAGATGGTGTATCAATACATTGCTACGTGAAACCCTACCATCATTAGGCAAGTGTCTCATTATCCTAGAGTCGTATCATCACGAATTCAGTGAACGTATAAAATCTGTCTCAAGAAAAACAAGTGGTGGTTTCCACTTCGGTAGTAAATCAAAGAGTCGGTCACGGACCAACTTTCACTATCACACCTACTGCTTACATAACATAATGCTCACGGCTCAGCCGACGCACTTGCAATTATCATTCACGTAGTAATGTGAAGCCCTATAATGATATCCATTTACGATTTGAGTAGGAGTTTGTTCAAGTCCAGTTTGGTTTGAAATTACAATGTAATAGTCTTGAATATATTGCTGATTACTTCTTCTGCATTATGACAGAAAAATACGTAACAATCCGCCAGGAAATTAATTATGTGCTCTAGTAATTTTATTGTTACCGTTTCCCTTTCACTTGAAAAAACTTAAGTACCCTACACTTACAAAACTTTAGCACCAAGACCGGGAAACAGATCCTAAACGACTTCCTGACCGACACACATTTAAAATTCAAATACTAAGTGCTCCTTGGCAAACAATACAGTCATTATAAACAATCATTGATATAATTGGTGTTCACAGCTCCACCAAAACCTACTCTAACACAAAGGAATTACGAACCAAACAAAATTCACTTATATATATCGCATATCGGCGCGCATAGTAACAATTAAACAAAGAAAAATAGACTCTAAAACATCAAGATTAGGTGTGTTTGTGAATGAACATCAAGAGAGGGGAAGAGCGGGGGGGAGCACGTGGCGGCCGACCCGACGCAAGCGAGCTTGACCCAGTTAGTAGATGCACCATTTCGGTCCCGTTCTGAAAGCAAGGGCGGCCCTTTACCGCCGCTGTGTTTGGGACCTCGCATATTCCTTACCATGCTTCCTTTGTTCCCACTACGTGTTACTTAGCCCGAGCTGCAAGTGAGCGAGATCAACGCTCACACGATTATCTTCAGCTAAAAGCTTGTTAAATTGCTTCAAAACATCGATAAACCAGCAATGTATTAACCGTGGGTTCGTATCTAAACTTGTAACATTTGGCAATGTGCCGTGACACGAGCTCGACGCATCTTCTACGTAAAATCTACCTCTTTATAAATATTATTCGTCACACGATGTTTACATCCGACATGTTTTTATATTTTACGCATTAGAATACATTCATATACATACTGCGTAGTATAACGTTGCGACGCGGACGGCCTAATCGGGGCGAACCGTTATAGATAATGTGAGTGAAGTAATAATTGCTAATTATGCAAACGTTGAACAGTAGGCGGTTCAATGTCGACTACAGATTGAAGAACAATAAGTCAGATTTATGAGTGATCAGTAAATGGTGGAAGTGAGTTATATTCAAAGCATGGTTCATCGACTGCAAACAATGGGCACGACACGTCGGTAATGAAACACGAACACTTTGAAGTACCGCGTGTATGTACCAACATTGAAATTTCAACACTTTAAATGAGAAGCCGGAAATGTTGTAAAGTTGAAATGATACTACGCATATACCATACTCCAGGGGCTATTCATAGAGACTGAGCTAAAATAGCGTCGATCCTCGTTGGGCCGACATATCGGATTTGTCAAGTATCTCATCACCGTCCTGCCCTTTGTCCCGTGTTGTTTGAAGGCGACGCAATGTTTTCTTCTCATTCAATTTGCCCTCATCTCATTATCCTTTCTATCCACATCGGCTTTCACAGAGCCTATCAATATTTTTCTAAGTATCTTTCTACTCTATACAAGCTTATTTCAATGATATAAAAGGTTTATCTGCATCTGCCTAGTTTCCGTGTAACAGTGTAATGATCGCATAGATTTTCCGTACAAATTAAACCAGGCCAACTGCAGAACAGCGCGTCCTCGTTCTCTCTCGATCAAGTTATCGATTAGAGAATTACAGTGACAGTGCATTGTTTGCAATACTTTACATATTTTTACTATAACTTAATCGAAGTACTATGCTATAAGGTCATCATTGAGTTCTCACATTTGTAGAACTTATCGGATTCTATTATAACTTTTAAGAGGGAAAGGTCATGGACTGTCTATATTAATCAAATGACTAACATCACTTGCTCGGACCATTAGTTACTGATGAGTAATTAATTGAACACGTACTCATAAATCGTGCGAAGGCCTGAACATGATCGATCGTGATAGTTGCGTGCACGATTACCCTTCAAACACACTCACACCCTCCAGCTCCCGGAGGACATACACTCGTAATGGATCAAAACTCGAAGGCATACAACGTAATAAGCGTATTTATATAAAGGGCGTGGTGCGGCAAGTTATGATAGCAGAGTAAATACTAGACATAATCAATATTCAATGTGGCCAATACCAATGATATTATTGGACGAAATTTAACCGTACGTTGATGTTTTTACACGACCGTCAATAAACTTCGTAAATATTTTGCATTAAATTTTTACGAACACTATTTAAATATTAACACAAAACAAAAATGTAATGCAATAAACCGGTTATATAGAGAAAAGCAACATTGCCTACTTAACGAAACAAAGAGAAAATTCTATTTCGGTCGCGACCAGCCCACATGCTATGAATTAATACACGATAATAAGCGGGCGAGCGAAAGGGACCGAGGATGGAGCCCTCCATTCATAAACTATGACCCCCGTGACACCAGTCAATGCCCTGGACAAACGCGGATATAGGGCGCTTTATTCAACCGCACAAAGGAACCTACTGTACGGATTACTCGCGCTGTACCCATGGATTACAAAGGGTCAGGCTCCAGATTATTGTGTAAGAAAGGCCGAGAAGTTAAAAACTTTCCTAGAATTTGCGAGGGTGCACATAAATATGCTCGGAGTTTGGAAAAGTGGATCGTAAAAAGCAGATTGAGCGTCAGTGACATTCATCACTGAGAAGTCAAGAAGTAAAGAATAGATTGAATTAATCTTTTTCTTGCAATATTGAAGCCAATAGTCCATGAAGCGATTGAATAAACGCCAGCACTTGTGGTTATTCTTGATGAAGTGGTTAGATCGGTAACGTGGCATAATTACACGGCTGACTTGCAGCGAACTGGGAGCTTAATGTCTGAAGATGTTTGAACGCTTAGTTTAACTACAGCTTATCTGATTCGCTCCAGAAACGCAATACGTAATCATGGTAAAGTATGTAATGACTGGTTACATAGTTTGATGTTGATGGTGATAGCTTGTATGAAGTAGGTGGTAAACATTGCAAATTGCATAAGAAACTTATATACCTACTAAACCAGGTGTTTTTTCCCCATATAGTTAAAGTCTTGAAGGATTTATCCTGCATTTCAAAATAAGTAACACAAATGCTAAACCATTCGTAAAGTAACAAGCAATTTATGCAGCCGCCATTTAGACAAAACGCAGAACGTTAAGCTCAGTCGTTTCACGCTGTTTATCAAAGCACCTAGCGCTAATCTAACAGTTAGCCATACATCAGAGTGAACTTTGAACCAATGGGGAATAAATCACGTAGTGTAATACCGTCGCTGAAAACATCGTGAATTGTGTGCCAGATCTCTACGTTTAATAACTATTTGGCATCGTTAATACGTGGAGTATTAAGTATGAGACAACGTAAGAGATATTCGCAAAGTTATTTGCTGTCGCCAATACGATTTTATACGGATTTATGGAACTGTTTCTATGGGCTATAGCAATAAATAATTTAGCAAATAAGAAATTAAAATGAAACTACCTAACAAATGTCCCTTTCGAAATAAAAATTACCACTTTTATGTGTCGCAAAAAACCTACAGCATAAAGCAACCATGTTTTTGAAGGTCCACTTGACGTGAACAAATAGCCTCAAGAACATGCGCACTTAATATAAAATCACCTCAAGTAGAGCCATAAAAAGGGGTATAAAACCAACAAAGGTCTACCTAACTCAAACAACGTTATCTCAGGGACATTTCATGTCTCCTGTAACTACTTAAACAAATTTGTAGCGGTTTTCGAGACGACTCGAGATTTCCCCCGAGCCTCCAGACTACTTCAATGTTGAACCGAGCCCAGTACAAGCGTTTGATCCCATTCATTTATGCCTCAGTTCAAATACAATGCAAATTAAGCATTCTTGATTATCATCGTCGGAACAATAAAGGTGCTTAAACCAATTTGTAGCAGGAATATTTATTACAATTTCTGGGCCGTGAGCTCAATGCGACATTAATGACATTTTTTCCGAACAGAATAACAATAACAATTTGTGTTGGTAACGCTTGGAGGACACGCGAAGGCAGGACACGGAACTGATGAGTGATATCCTTGTAAAGGACGGAAGAGTTGCAGGTACTTGCACACGAGTTTGTATGAAAAGATTTAGTAACTGTTATTTCATCTTCTTAATGATTACCTAGATGGGACAATGTGTAATAAATATTTACGCCATACGCGCAAAACATTGAATTCCCAAGCCTAGAGGTATAAAAGTTGTTAAGAGCACTTTCCTACTCCAACTTTCTATTTCTTCAACTAGTTTCAACACAGGAAACTGAGAAAATGTATTGAGCGAAACATTACAGAATTACAGCAGACATATTGATCTTTGAACATGTAAGTAGTGACATTTGTACAGGAATGCTTCGACGAACAAACGATAATGGCTGGCATTTCCAACAACACATTAAGCTCGCTGCGACCTGCACAGACCTCGGGGCATGAGCGTGCTCGCGAGGGGGATACTCCACGCTGCTATTGAAAGATAATGTGGCCACAATATAATGATATTATATACCATTTTATGTCTACTACTGGACACGGATTTTCTACCAGCATTAAAAAAGTGAGGCCATTAACATAATTGGTTCACCCCAATCGGTAGGTGCTTGTTTGGAGAATAATCACTTAAGAGAGTAGCTACTTAATGAGCTGTCAAACATCAAAATATTGTGACGGAAAAGCATTTCCTTCACCGATAAAGCGACGATTGATGATACAGCAAGTTAGGCGTTAAATTTTCAGCGTGAGATCTATGTATATTAAGCTTAAACAGAATATATCAGACAGGATAAAACAAACGTTTCCTCGTATATAATTAGGGTGTGTGCTGAGTGTACGAGCTCGGCGCACGTGCAAACCTCGCCTGCCGCAAACTAGCGCGGAGAGAGTAACGAGCTGTTTACGTTGTACTGATTTTTGTTCCGCTAAAACATTTACAGGCTTGTGTTCCACATCCAGTAATCAAGGGTTCTGTGAAATGTTTCGTATTGTGGAACGCGAAACTATAGACCGAACAATAACATGTCGATCGCATATTCAACGAAAATCAAATAGTAATTTCAAACTTGTGGTGGAATTTTGATGTACCAAAAGCAGAATGTAGTTACTATTTGATTATAAATAATAACTCTTGTGATGTGATGCAATAAAAGTGGTTTCTTCAATTAGATTGATTGTAATAGTAATATCCAAACGAAGCCTTTAGAATTTGAAACCTGCAACTTGATACCTTCAGAACTGCACGTTCAAAGAATAAAAACATATAATACCGTATAGTAAAACACCATGGCAACAGTAAATGATCCCCACGCTGAATGAGAGCTGAGCGCCAAAGGCTC